>NC_041234.1:57951441-58005024 GCF_002837175.3 Physeter macrocephalus
ATTTCTTCCTTCCTTTCTTCCTTCCTTCCTTTCTTCCTTCCTCCCTTCATTTCCTCCATCCTTCCCTCCCTCCCTCCTTCTTTCCTCCTTTCCTTTTCATTCCTTTCTATTTTTTCTCCCTTTTATTTTGAGTCATGTGGATTAAAGGCTCTTGGCGCTCCAGCGAGGCATCAGGGCTGTGTCTCTGAGGTGGGAGAACCAACCTCAGGACACTGGTCCACAAGAGACCTCCCAGTTCCACGCAATATCAAACAGTGAAAATCTCCCAGAGATCTCCATCTCAACACCAAGACCCATCTTAACTCAAGGACCATCCACCCTCATCCACCAGAAAAGAGGCACTAGTTCCCCCAACCAGGAAACCTACTCAACCCACTGCACAAACCTTAGCCACTGGGGACAGCCACCAAAAACAACGGGAATGACGAACCTGCAGCCTGCAAAAAGGAGACCCCAAAAACAGTAAGATAAGCAAAATGAGAAGACAGAAAAACACACAGCAGATGAAGGAGCAAGGTAAAAACCCACCAGACCTAACAAATGAAGAGGAAATAGGCAGTCTACCTGAAAAAGAATTCAGAATAATGATAGTAAAGATGATTCAAAATCTTGGAAATAGAATAGACAAATTGCAAGAAACAGTTAACAAGGACCTAGAAGAAATAAAGAGGAAGCAAGCAACGATGAGCAACACAATAAATGAAATGAAAAATACTCTAGATGGGCTCAGTAGCAGAATAACTGAGGCAGAAGGACAGATAAGTGACCTGGAAGATAAAATAGTGGAAATAACTACTGCAGAGCAGAAAAAAGAAAAAAGAATGAAAAGAACTGACGACAGTCTCAGAGACCTCTGGGACAACATTAAACGCACCAACATTCGAATTATAGGGGTCCCAGAAGAAGAAGAGAAAAAGAAAGGGACTGAGAAAATATTTGAAGAGATTATAGTTGAAAACTTCCCTAATATAGGAAAGAAAATAGTCAATCAAGTCCAGGAAGCACAGAGAGTCCCATACAGGATAAACCCAAGGAGAAACACGCCAAGACACATAATAATCAAACTGTCAAAAATTAAATACAAAGAAAACATATTAAAAGCAGCAAGGGAAAAACAACAAATAACACACAAAGGAATCCCCATAAGGTTAACATCTGATCTTTCAGCAGAAACTCTACAAGCCAGAAGGGATTGGCAGGACATATTTAAAGTGATGAAAGAAAAAAAACTACAACCAAAATTACTCTGCACAGCAAGGATCTCATTCAGATTTGATGGAGAAATTAAAACCTTCACAGACAAGCAAAAGCTGAGAGAGTTCAGCACCACCAAACCAGCTTTACAACAAATGCTAAAGGAACTTCTCTAGGCAAGAAACACAAGAGAAGGAAAAGACCTACAAGAACAAACTGAAAACAATTAAGTAAATGGTAATAGGAACATACATATCAATAATTACCTTAAATGTAAATGGATTAAATGCTCCCACCAAAAGACACAGACTGGCTGAATGGATACAAAAACAAGACCCATATATATGCTGTCTACAAGAGACCCACTTCAGACCTAGGGACACATACAGACTGAAAGTGAGGGGATGGAAAAAGATATTCCATGCAAATGGAAATCAGAAGAAAGCTGGAGTAGCAATTCTCATATCAGACAAAATAGACTTTAAAGTAAAAACTATAACAAGAGACAAAGAAGGACACTATATAATGATCAAGGGATCGATCCATGAAGAAGATATAACAATTGTAAATATTTATGCACCCAACATAGGAGCACCTCAATACATAAGGCAAATACTAACAGCCATAAAAGGGGAAATCGACAGTAACACAATCATAGTAGGGGACTTTAACACCCCACTTTCACCAATGGACAGATCATCCAAAATGAAAATAAATAAGGAAACACAAGCTTTAAATGATACATTACACAAGATGGACTTAATGGATATTTATAGGACATTCCATCCAAAAACAACAGAATACACATTTTTCTCAAGTGCTCATGGAACATTATCCAGGATAGATCATATATTGGGTCACAAATCTAGCCTTTGCAAATTTAAGAAAATTGAAATAGTATCAAGTTTCTTTTCCGACCACAACGCTATGAGACTAGATATCAACTACAGGAAAAGATCTAGCAAAGAACAAAAAAACTAAAAGCTGGTTCTTTGAGAAGTTAAATAAAATTGATAAACAATTAGCCAGACTCATCAAGAATAAAAGGGAGAAGACTCAAATCAATAGAATTAGAAATGAAAAAGGAGATGTAACAACTGACACTGCAGAAATACAAAAGATTATTAGAGATTACTACAAGCAACTGTATGCCAATAAAATGGACAACCTGGCAGAAATGGACAAATTCTTAGAAATGCACAAGCTGCCGAGACTGAACCAGGAAGAAATAGAAAATATGAACAGACCAATCACAAGCACTGAAATTGAAACTGTGATTAAAAATCTTCCAACAAACAAAAGCCCAGGACCAGATGGCTTCACAGGCGAATTCTATCAAGCATTTAGAGAAGAGCTAACACCTATCCTTCTCAAACTCTTCCAAAAGATAGCAGAGGGAGGAACACTCCCTAACTCATTCTATGAGGCCACCATCACCCTGATACCAAAACCAGACAAGGACATCACAGAGAAAGAAAACTACAGGCCAATATCACTGATGAACATAGATGCAAAAATCCTCAACAAAATACTAGCAAACAGAATCCAACAGCACATTAAAAGGATCATACACCATGATCAAGTGGGGTTTATTCCAGGAATGCAAGGATTCTTCAATATATGCAAATCAATCAACGTGATACACCATATTAACAAACTGAAGGAGAAAAACCATATGACCATCTCAATAGATGCAGAGAAAGCTTTTGACAAAATTCAACACCCATTTATGATAAAAACCCTGCAGAAAGTAGGCATAGAGGGAACTTTCCTCAACATAATAAATTAGATTAATTTCCCACTCTCTATCCTCCACCAAGATTCACAAAGTATTTTAGCATATTAAATCCTTGGAAATGTCTTTCTGTAAAAAAAATGGTAAAAATTCAGCATTTCCCAAACATATTTGATCTTGAAATCTTTTATACATGAAATGTCCACTAACAACAACCTGATGAACTAATGTTTTCAGGAAAACACTTGAAAAACTCTAACATAAAGCATTTTTGCTGAGTTCTCACATGGTTTTGTTAGCAGTTCATTCAGCATGAAGTCCTGGTAAAATGAGTTCCAAGAAAGTTATCTGGATGGGGATGGCAAAGATTGTCAGGATCCGGATAAGAATTCAAAAGGGGATATTGAGAACAATGCTGAAAACATATCCGTGCTCTCTCTCTCTCTCTCTCTCTCTCTCTCTCTCTCTCTCTATATATATATATATATATATATTTGTACACATATACGTACACATATATGTGTATACACATATATATACACACACGTGTGTGTCCATACAAATGTTATTTAATTCAATGTTACTCAATTATACAGCATAGTACATAAAAATACATAGAAATAAAATGAAAGGAAGTAAAAAAAAGACTTCTAATCCTATTGTCCATAATCCTATCATCCAGAGATGACCACTTTTAATATTTGGTGTATTTACTTTCAATATTGTATAGACTTATTTAAAGTTGAATACACACACAAAGTAGTATATATAAAACATAGTGGATATTATAATGTATTTATAGTTTTACATCTCACTTTAATCACTTAACATTATTTCGTGAATATTTTCCCCATACTGTTTAAAATACATCACAAATATTATTTTAATTTTTAAATTGCTGCATGCATAATAAATGGTATAAATGTGCCATAATTCATTGAACCAGTTGTATTTTCTTTTTTTCTCTCTCTCATCTTTTTGTTTCATCTTTATTGAAGTATAATTGACAAATAAATATTGTATATGTTTAAGGAGCACAGCATGATGGTTTGATGCACGTATACATTGTGAAATGATTGCCACAATCAAGATAATTAACATGTCCTTTACCTCACATATAGTTACCACTTCCTTCTTTTATTACATTTTCATGAATAATTTTTATGTTTTCAACTACTTTTGTCCTTTGATGAATGTTGTTTACATAAATTTTAATCAAATTACTGATTGCATATATAGCATTGACTTTTAGAAGTGTATTTATTTTGGGGAAATTATAAAGTCTTTTATGTGTTTTGCAAAATTCTCTCACATTATGTGGGTGTGGAGCATTGGAAGCAGAGTTGAGGAAGGAAAGGAAGAGTTAATTTATCCTCAGCTATGGACGCTGAAAGATATAGTTAAAGGAAGGGAATTCTGCAGGGTATTACAAGATTCTGCCTGACAGAAACTCAGTTTTCCCCAACATGTAGCCTCTTCGTATATACTAATAAAATTGTTAGTTGAACACATTATCACTCAGCTGAAAACTATATTTCTAAGCTTCGCTTGCAGCAAGGCGTGGTCACATGGCTAAGTACTGGTTAGTGGAGTGTAAGAAAAGTGATGGGTGCTATAGTTGGTTTTCTTTCCCTAAATAGAAAAGCATTTTCCCTCTTTCACCTTTTCTCTTTCCTGCTGGATTGGATGTAAACACGATAGTGGGAGCCAAAGCAGCCATTTTAAATCAAAATATCTAAGCTGCATTTTGAGCATGGTAATGAAAAAATGAAGAAGGGAAGGACCCTGGTTCCTTAATAGTTGTAGAGTGGTTATGCCAGCCATGAATTACCAACCCAAATTTTGCATTAGATAAACACAAATTTATATCTTACTTAAACAACTACTGTTTTGTTTTTCAATCTCTGTTACAGCAGGTGAGCCAGCTGTAATATACTTCCCATGGCTAGCTATGGGCTTCATTCCACAGTTCTCTCTTCCAAGGCTCACAACTTAAATTGCCCTAGCTGCAGAGCTACGCTCAGGATTCAGGCTCCTTGGAAAATTCTCTGTTGATACAGCAAAAATAAATGACAAAAAGAAATCATCAAGAGTGAAATGCTGTAAAAGTCTGGTGTTCCAGAAACGGGGTTTGTGCTTATTCATGAATCCTATTTCTTTTTGTCTTCATAAGTCATAACTAAATGTTCAATCTCTATTTAATGCCCTAACTGAAGCAGATTATTTATTAACATAGAAAGCAGGTATTTTGATTCAAGCTGATGATACATAGAGCTAATGTTGCATTTTCGCCATTCAAAATTATCATAGATTAGATTTTCACCATATCCTAAAACAGATTCTTAAAAGCATCTTGCTGTTCATGTAAATGTTGACTTCCTAAAACTCATGTTATGGACTTGCTAAAGTCTTTCTCAATGACTTTTATGCTTCTTAAACTACAAAGTCACAGAGATTCAGAGTGGAAAATCCAGCTGTTCTCAACTCAGGTTGTACATTAAATTCATCTGGGCTAGCCTTTTAGATGATAGTGACATCTAATCTACATTCTCAGAAATTGAGTAAATTGGTTTGAAGGAGGGGGTTGAGTCAATAGCAATTTCAAAAAGCTTCCCATAAAACTTTTAAAAAATTAAGTATAGTTGATGTACAATATTATGTAAGTTACAGGTATACAACATAGGGATTCACAATTCTTAAAGGTTATACTCCATTTATATTTATTATAGAATATTGGCTATATTCCCTGTGTTGTAAATTATAGCCTTGTAGCTTATTTCATATATAATCATTTGTACCTCTTAATCCCCTATCCCTATATTGCCCCTCCCCATTCCCTTTCCCCACCCATAACCACTAATTTGTTCTCTATATCAGTGAGGTTTTTTTTATTTTTTAGTTATATTCACTAGTTTGTTGAATTTTTTAGTTTCTACATATAAGTGATATTATGCTCTATTTGTCTTTCTCTGTCTGACTTATTTCACTTTGCATAAAACTCTCCAAGTCCACCCATGTTTTTGCAAATGGCAAAAAATTCTTTTTTATGGCTGAGTAGTATTTCATTTTATATATATACCGCATCTTCTTTATTCATTCATCTGTTGATGGACACTTAGGTTGCTTCCATATATTGGCAATCGTAAATAATGCAACTATGAATGTTGGGGTGCATGTATCTTTTTGAATTAGTATTTTTGTTTCTTTTGGATATATACGCAGGAGTGGAATTGCTGGGTCATATGGTAGTTCTATGTGCAACCTCAATTGGGGACCATGGATCTAATCCTACCCTTAGCTGTATATTAAAAATGCTACTCACATAATTCTGAAGTCCAGCTAGTTACATGGAGTATTAATGTAGTTCATACCCCTTATTTTATAGGTAGGCAAACTAAGATACAGAAAAATGAAGGGACAAAAAATCAAGTTTTGTGCAGGCCCAGGTTCAGAAGACAATATAGGAACAGATTTTCCCGCTTATTACTCACCTAATCCTAACATGCAATAGAAGAATCAGTGAAAGTGTTACCAGAAAAAGGAATGATAGGGGATAAAAGAAAGTTAGTAAAGTTGAAGTAATTATAAGGAGGCTCTAAGTTAAAATTACATGTAACTTCAGTAAGACTGATAGGAAAGAAAAGGTAATAGAGAATTTTAATCCATTAATTTTTTTTTCTAGATTACCTACTATCCCCTCACTGGTGTGGGGTACAAAAGGAACATAACACAGGATTTCTACTCTCAAAAACTTATAATATAGCTATTTGTTAGGACCACAGCTGTGAAACTTCAAGGGGAAACTGTGACAGAGCCATCTTAGTCTTTTTTGTTGCCAAATAATAGGGCTGGAATTTAATAGGTACTCAGTGTTTACTGAGGAAATGAATATATGCTAAATAAATATAAACATAATAGAAGCTTAGCAAGAAGAAAACTCACTTCAGGCTGCAGTAGTCAGGAAAATCTTCATGGAGCAGGGATGTGTGTCAACATTTGAGGGTAAGGGGATTTTGTACAAGTATAAAATAAGGGGGTAGGTAATTCATGAGGAGTAAGCATGCAAAAATATGCATAAGAGAAATATGGTATGGATGACTGCAAGAGAGATTGACTGGCTGGAACAGAGTTTATTTTGGGGATCAGTAAAAAATATCTGCTGAGGTCAGATTATAGAAAACTTTAAATGGTGCTCAATTGAGGGTTGGATCCTGAGGGCAACTGGTGCCCATTAGTAATTTCTGAATAGACAGATGATCTAATGAAAGCTGTATCACAAGACATCAGTAGGACATCTCCTATACATTGGGGCTTCATAATGGTTCTCTTCTATGAGAAATGATTTTAATCTAGACCAGCTCTACTTACCTGCAGAAAAGGAAAAATACTGCTGGCATGGAGAAGTTAGAGTTAATAACTGTCAATACATAAAAAAAGTTACATTGTTAAGTAGAGGATTACTGCTAGGTATCATACTTGTACTTTTATAAAGTAGCATCCTCAAGAGACTGTTAATGTGGTCAATTATCTTTTAGGTTTAGTGGAATATATTTTTAGAACTAAAACACAGTATAGAGTAACAAGTGACTAAATTGGTAGCTTATTTGTTTAATTATCATTCACATCTCTTGCTGAAGCCAGTAAGTTCTCTTTAAACAGGTCATTTATTAAATAGACTAGTATTCTTATCATGAGGTTTTCTTGAACTTGAGCTATTTGCACACATTTTACGATGGAACCATGGGAAATTGCTAAATTATCTGAAACTAGAGAGATATTACAAGAAACTTCTGATATTTTGCTGCAAAATATTGCCAATTATGGAAGCTGTCAATTTAACAATAGGCTTATTCACTATGGTGTTTGATTAATGTGAAATTATTCAGTTGGCTACCTTGTAGTTGGCCTATTTTTGTGTCCAATTAGCATGCTAATAATGGTAATTATGTTCTATACTGCATGTCTCATCACCTAGAGGGTTTTTAAAATGATAAAATAATGAGAATAAACAAGCTGATGCTAACATTCAGTGGGCCATTCTAATTACTTACTGAGAGCACGCTGGGGAATCAACACTCAACCAGGGAAAATGATTCTTGCTTACTTTGTTAAAACTACTCTTTCCAAAGAGTGGTAAGAGTTTGCTGCTGTTCTCTTTATTATGGAGATATTTTATATTACAGCCATCTTTTATTTTTTTATTTTTCTGTATTTATTAAAATGAAGATAATTAAATTATATTAATCTTTTTACTAGAATTTGTAGTAAGAGGTCAGAAAAAGAAAGAATGGACAATGATCACTTGTGCACCTTTGTATCAAATAACTATTATTTCTTTTTTTTTCCTCCACTGTCTATAAAAGAACAAACTAAAAACAAAACAAAACAAAATCCCTCTAATGACAACACTTCTTGTATTTGGAGGAGTACTGTGAGAGGTGATGACTTTTGCTAAGTCCTCAACAAGATAACCAAACACAGTAGTACACAGAAGTTATTTCTTCTCAAAAACATAAAACAAAAGCTCTCTTTTGTTTGGTTAATAAGCCCTTATTTAAGATAGCTAAACAATCCATTTGGACAATCAGTATGGAGTTATAGATCAAGCTATTATGACTATTTATCATTATATTATTATAAAGTATATTCTATAATTCACATTATAATACATAAAATTTAAATTTATAATTGATAATTGATATCTTTTTGGCTTTTAAGAAAGATCTGCAGTGGATCATGGAGGTTTTTCTCTGAATCATTTAAACTTGTGGTTTGAACTTTCACAAAATAATTAAAAATATTGCATAACCTCTTTCCAACTGTCCTTAAGATAATATAACAAAAAGAATTCCATTCCTTGGAAGCATCATGGTGGGTAGAAAAAGCACTGAACTGAGCTTCTTATCCCCTACTCATCTGATGAGAAACAATAACATTAAACAAGTTTGTTGTGATCTCTAATGTTTAGTTATTTCAATTGCAAAATAAGAGGGTTGAATTAGAACAGATTTTCTGAAATTGTGTTCCATGAGTCTATTATATTCTAAGTGATATTAACAAATTTTGCATTAAAAGGGTTTCTGTGGTCAAATACGGTTTGGAAATGCTGGATCAAACCCAGGTAAACACATTTGTTTACTGTAGGATTTCTCTGAATATTTAGTGTACTAATATACTTTATGGATAGCCAATTAGGGTGATATGCAGAATTTCTTAATTTGATCATTAAAACACATTTATTTATCAAACAACTTTTATTATCTCATGGGGCACTAGCATTTTGCAAATTATAGTTTGGAAAATATTGGACTAGACAAATCTAATATTTTCCCTCATTAGACTGTATGCTCTATGACAGTAGGGATGATACATGTCTTGTGTCTGCCACAGGCTAGGTGTTTGTATCAAGCATACTACTTTCACATAATATATGCTTAATAAATATTTGCTGAATGAATTAACAAATGAACAAACATACATACATACATTGTTTCTATAAGTTTAGCACATAAGGGGTAGGAAATGATTTTGGGGTCCTACTACCCTCTCTTGTTGTAAGTTTCCATTTTCCATTGTCCTAATGCCTATACCTCTCATCTCTAGTGAAAGCAAAGTAACAAGCTCTTCGTATCGTCATTTTACATTCCATTCCTTATTAACTTGATAGGAATAATATAGCTAATACTTACTGACCAGTGACTAAATGTTTGGCACTGTGCAAAATATTTTGCCTATATCAACAATTTGAATCCTTTCAATAATTCTATGTGAAATGTATCATTTTATCTCTTTTACAATGTTAAGTAAAGGTTCCACAGCAAATGGCAGTTCTAGAATTTAAATATTGACTTCAGAATGTGAACTCTTAACTGTTATAATACACCTCTCACTCTGATATCATTTGACTTGTGCAATGCCCCAGCAATTGTTGAACAATTTGTTTTATAATATTTTGGATCTAACTTTATTCTGGTAGATTTATCTCTGTCAGATTGATTCCCATCTTTTTGACCTCCCATGATCCTCAGTGCTGATCAGTGTTAAATCACCTAGCACATCACAACTTATAAGTCAACCCCCAAATATTCTCATTCCATACTTTTCTACCTTGATTGCATCCAAGCACTACATACTACCCTAAGTAGTGATGTTAGTATTATGCATATTTTAACTAATGAGAAAACTGAAAAAAATTTCTTTTACCATCCTACTTACTAAGGTGAAGATATATATTTTTTAGATCTACATTTGTCTTTATGTATCCAAAGCAGATATCTACAACTAATATTTGATATGAATCTTATTCCTTCTTGGGAGCAGAGACCATTGTTATAAATCATATGTAGTATTCAGTGTGACATGGTTACATAGGAATGTCCTGAGCTACCAATTAATATTTAATTGTGTGATACAGAAGATAAGTGTTATGACTTTATTAAATTAAAATTTGCTAAGTGGAGCACAGGGTGCCAGATGGTGAGCTGCGGTTAAGCAAAAGACCACAGTAGAAATTTAAATACAGAAATTTATTACTCACAAGACCTGGAGGAAGTACATAACTTGCCTCAAGGGGCAATAAGGGGAAGTCAAGACAGGGTGCAGGCAGAGAGAGAGGCAGGACCTGGGGAACATGCCTTTATTAGGGTCCATGGATAGAATGCTTTGGGGTTCCTGGGATAAGACCAGATTGGTCAATTCGAACCAAAAAAAAAAAAAAACACAGAGTTTTAACAGCTCCATGGGTCTTATCGAAGGGGCACATAGGGAAAGGCCCTGGGAGGCTGGTGAAACTGTTAAACACAAGGGTTGTTGGGGAATTCATATCAAGAAGCATGCACTTGAATAAGGGGGCTAGTGTCATTTTAAGGCTCCTGCAGGCTGCTTGGCTTAACAAAATGTATACTGAAGCAGCAATACAATGGAGTAACTTGGCTAAACTCTTGGTAGTAAGTCTTGCCACTAATCAATGGAGGGATTTTTTTTTTAGGTTAGCACCCATTTTCAGTTTGCTTCCTACCATAAAAAGGAGCAGAACATATATAAAAATCCCCAGAACCTATATTGTGAAAGTATGAAAAAGAAAAAAATTGGTAGAAAACTCAGGAAGGAAAAAGTGATTGGATTAGGCAAAGAGCTCCAGAACCCAGAAAACTAACAATAAAATTACTCCTGTAGCTACAAAGGAAAAGAAGAAACACATTTTGCAGGGGCTATTGAAGTTAAACAAAGTACCCGGGAATTTAGTGATAAAAAAATCTATACTTGAAATGAACTTGAAGCAATCACATAAGTAAAAATTGGAAATCTACAAATTTATATAAGATCCCTAAATAGGAAAGGGATAAGTTATAAGACAAAAGGTGTAAGACAAAAACGTTGGGGGAAACAGATCAGAAGAACATGGTAGAATTTGACCCAGGAGGTACCAGAATAGATACTATCCTCATATTCATACAGGTAAAAATTCTTCTTGACCTTACTGGCAAAGAACTAACTGGAAGTTTATCTCTAAAATTCACGGTGTGGATTTCATATTCATATTGTTGTTAATCATATCATGCACAGAATATATTTGATAGTATAATAGTGGAAACTTTTAACAACTTTAAGGGACTCTTTTGCTGTTTCCATAAAGTCCCAATGCTATTTAGTTACCTATACCAGGCAGACCTTTCCTAAGTAAATTGAAGTCAATATTCCTGTGCCCAAAATAAATTAAACAAAGGAGCAGTCACTCTTATAGCATACTGTTTTACTTATTTCTGTGAGTGCACATGTTACAAAGATTTATATTTATTATCCCCTTCCTGCCACAGAAACTGATACATATTTAGTTCTCAGTAAATCGATTTGAATGAATGAATGAGTTATTACATTAGTTTACCCAACGAAACAAAGTCCTTCACAAAATTTTCTCCCATTAGATCCAGCATGGGATGAACTCTAGAAAAAAAATCTGTCTGCTGTTAGACACCTATGTATAGTCAGCTCTGTGTTGTCTGTCCAGCCTTTTATTAACTGGAAACATTCATTAGCTGGCGCTTCAACATTTCAGTAAGAATTGATGTTCATGATGATGACCCTGGAGCACTTAAAGTCCTGAAGTGTCTTCTGATGCATCAAAGCAAGATTCAATTATGCTCAGTATAGGTTTTGTGTTCATTGTATTTTATTGTACTCCAAGGCTTTGAAAACTGACAAGTTGGCTGTGGTAAATATGTTCACTTTCTATCAGCCAAGATGTTTGATTAACTAACCTGCTCTATAGTACCCCTTCCCTAAGTAATAGCTGGAAATAGAACGCTGTTTTTTTGTGTGTGTTGAGAAAAACTATGATACTAAGATACACCAGATTTCTTCGTGTAACATAAATATTACACTATTTTTGGAGCAATTAAATATTTTCTATTTGTTGTTTGTAAGTGAACAGAACTCAAATGACAATTTGCTGTTCTTGAGACTAAGGAAAAAGTAAATGAGGTTCAGACTAAATTGAAAAAGTTTTATCTAAGTGTTATGTTTTGTAGAGTGTCTGTAGTTATGGTGCACATTGTAAATACTGGTAAAAGTATGCTTAAAATTATAATGGAGGTGGAACGCTTTCAATAACCTCCCCCCTCTAAGGAGAGAGAAAGCCGAAAGCTTATCAGATATTTTGGGCTTTTTAACTGCTCAGTTGGTTGCTTTTACTTTTAAGATTTTCCACACTCATCTTCCAGTAGCCAGGTGAAAGAACATCCCTTTCTCTTCACAGGAGTGATACAGGAGAATACTGTCTCTACACAAAGATTGCAAACAAAACAAACACAAAATCTTTCTTTGGATCTCAGGTGGATAAAAAGTACTGCATTCAGGGGCAAAATGAAATATCACCAAATCTATTTCAAATGCTTCAAAAGAATAATGAAAAATAGGTTTTCACAAAAAAGATGCATTCATTTATTTATTGACAACAAGAAGAGACCTCTTCTGCAAATAGCATTTCATCCTGAAACTCTATGGCTGTTGGAGGGGCAATTTGTATACTAAGATCCAGTGAGAGGTGTCATGCTGTGTGGTTTGACCCATTGTGATCTAGTTCAATAATCACACCTTTTCCATAGTACTATACCTGGCAATTCTTTATGCTTTGGCTTGAGGATGGTTTGCTGTTATGCTTACCAGACAGGTGAGTGCTGAGAGGCTCCAGCCATTTCCAAGAAAGAATCATTCGTTCTACAAATTATCATAAGAGTGAAATTATAGATAATAGGGTGAACTAATAGAGAAATGAAAATATAAATCTTTTTCTCCTTTCTGTGAACTTGCTACCTTCTTTCACTCCCCATCCTCCATCCCAGGATGTAGGGGCCAAACTTTGTTCCTAAAGGCTATATTCCATCTCTTCCCCCTCTCAGTCTCTTGCCCCCTGATCTCATGATCACCCTCTGGCTTTTGGGTCACATAAACAGTTTATGATTTCTCTATAATTAAGATGGAAGTGCCCGGCTATTCTCTGAGATAGATGAACTTATAGGTTAGATAAGACAGAACTGGACCAAACCAAGGGATAGAAAATCACCTTACCAAAAGAGGGGGATGATGGGAACTGTAGTTTCCTTGGTTGGCAGCACTATGCCCAGTTTACATGCAGCACCCTCATAAGGGGTGGCTGGGCAATGGTTGTGGCATCTCAGACAGTAAGTGCTAGAAAAAAATAACAATAATAAGACAATCAAATGTCACAGCCCAGTCACAACATAGATCCTAAGTAAAATAGGAAGTGAGTCTGTTTCAGTGCCTTCCTCACAAATTATTTCCCTCAGGTTTATTATCTTCTGTCTAGATGAATTGTACCCTGTCATAATTTACCTTTTCAAAAGCTAATCTGTACAAGAATTGATGAAAAAAATCCATATGAAGATGTATTTTATGGACAGCATCATAATATGTGACTTTTGTTAGTTGCACTTATTTTTTGAGAGAAAATTAATGAACATATTTCTAAGGCTGATATTTCAAGAAGAGCAAGAATATATTTTCTGTAAAAACCTCCCCAGTGTTTGTCAAATCACATATACACATCCTAAGGCCAGCTTTATCTTTCCATTAATTAATGTGTCTCTTTTAACTATAATACCTTCATCTCTAAAATGGTATATATATCATTTACTAAATCACTTTCAATGAAAGATGTCCCCATTATTAAATATGGTCATAATTGGGATTATCCTGATTAAAACTATGTTGCCTTTCTAAACTCCCCATTTTTTTCCTAGTAATCATTCACTAATTTTCTTAATAATATTTGAGAATCTCATCTTTACAAGAGCTCTCAGCTCCTTGAGTACCTGTGTGTTGATATATTTTATTTGGCTCAGGACACAGCTATTCATACAGTAGGTAATTAATAAATGTTTACTCTATGAGAAAGAAAGCAAAAATATTAAAAGGAAATATCAGCCACTTGAAAAATAAAAATTGTTTTAGACTAAGTAAAGTTTCTAAATATTTTATAATTAGCATGTTCTATTTTTTTTCTCCTTAATTTACTGGGTAAGTTTCTAAACTGATTGCTACTTTTCTACTCAGCAATCTCTGTTACCAAATGCTATTGTCAGGATGCTAAAAATACAATTGTTTATTTTTCTTTATTTTTTTTAACATCTTTATTGGAGTATAACTGTTTTACAATGGTGTGTTAGTTTCTGCTTTACAACAAAGTGAGTCAGTTATACATATACATATGTTCACATATCTCTCCCCCTCTTGGGTCTCCCTCCCTCCCACCATCCCTATCCCACCACTCTAGGTGGTCACAAAGCACCGAGCTGATCTCGCTGTGCAATGTGGCTTCTTCCCAATAGCTATCTATTTTACATTTGGTAGTGTATATATGTCCATGCCACTCTCTCACTTCGTCACAGCTTAACCTTCCCCCTCCCCATATCCTCAAGTCCATGCTCTAGTAGGTCTGTGTTTTATTCCCATCCTCCATTGTATATATGTGCCACATCTTCTTTATCCATTCATCTGTTGATGGACACTTCGGTTGCGTCCATGTCCTGGCTATTGTAAATAGAGCTGCAATCAACATTTTGGTACATGATGCTTTATGAATAATGGTTTTCTCAGGGTATATGCCCAGTAGTTGGATTGCAGGGTTGTATGGTAGTTCTATTTATAGTTTTTTAAGGAACCTCCATACTGTTCTCCATAGTGGCTGTATCAATTTACATTCCCACCAGCAGTGCAAGAGTGTTCCCTTTTCTCCACAGCCTTTCCAGCATTTATTGTTTCTAGAGTTTTTGACGATGGCCATTCTGACCGGTGTCAGATGATATCTCATTGTAGTTTTAGTTTGCATTTATCTAATGAATAATGATGTTGAGCATTCTTTCATGTGTTTGTTGCCAATCTGTATATCTTCTTTGGAGAAATGTCTATTTAGGTCTTCTGCCCATTTTTGGATTGGGTTGTTTGTTTTTTTGTTATTGAACTGCATGAGATGCTTATAAATTTTGGAGATTACTCCTTCGTCAATTGCTTCATTTGCAAATATTTTCTCCATTCTGAGAGTTGTCTTTTGGTCTTGTTTATGGTATCCTTTGTGTGCAAAAGCTTTTAAGTTTCATTAGGTCCCATTTGTTTATTTTTGTTTTTATTTCCATTTCTCTAGGAGGTGGGTCAAAAAGGATCTTGCTATGATTTATATCATAGAGTGTTCTGCCTATGTTTTCCTCTAAGAGTTTGATAGTGTCTGGTTTTACATGTAGGTCTTTAACTCATTTTGATTTTATTTTTGTGTATGGTGTTAGGGAGTGTTCTAATTTCATACTTTTACATGTATCTGTCCAGTTTTCCCAGCACCACTTACTGAAGAGGCTGTCTTTTCTTCACTGTATATCCTTGCCTCCTTTATCAAAGTTAAGGTGACCATATGTGTCTGGGTTTATCTCTGGGCTTTCTATCCTGTTCCATTGATCTATATTTCTGTTTTTGTGCCAGTACCATACTGTCTTGAATACTGAAGCTTTGTAGTATAGTCTGAATTCAGGGAGCCTGATTCCTCCAGCTCCATTTTTCGTTCTCAAGATTGCTTTGGCTATTCGGAGTTTTTTGTGTTTCCACACAAATTGTGAAATTTCTTGTTCTAGTTGTGTAAAAAATGCCAGTTGTAGTTTGATAGGGATTACATTGAATCTGTAGATTGCTTTGGGTAGTAGAGTCATTTTCACAATGTTGATTCTTCCAATCCAAGAACGTGGTATATCTCTCCATCTATTTATATCATCTTTAATTTCTTTCATCAGTGTCTTATAATTTTCTGCATACAGGTCTTTTGTCTCCTTAGGTAGGCTTATTCTTAGATATTTTATTCTTTTTGTTGTAGTGGTAAATGGGAGTGTTTTCTTAATTTCACTCACAGATTTTTCTTCATTAGTGTATGAGAATGCCATAGATTTCTGTGCATTAATTTTGTATCCTGCTACTTTACCAAATTCATTGATTAGCTCTAGTAGTTTTCTGGTAGCATCCTTAGGATTCTCTATGTATAGTATCATGTCATCTGCAAACAGTGACAGCTTTACTTCTTCTTTTCCTATTTGGATTCCTTTTATTTATTTTTCTTCTTTGATTGATGTGGCTAGAACTTCCAAAAATATGTTGAATAATAGTGGTGAGAGTGGCCAACCTTGTCTTGTTCCTGATCTTAGTGGAAATCGTTTCAGTTTTTCACCATTGAGAACGATCCTGGTTGTGGGTTTGTCATATATGGCCTTTATTAGGTTGAGGAAAGTTCCCTCTATGCCTACTTTCTGCAGGGTTTTTATCATAAATGGGTGTTGAATTTTGTCAAAAGCTTTCTCTGCATCTATTGAGATGATCACATGGTTTTTCTTCTTCAGTTTGTTGATATGGTGTATCACGTTGATTGATTTGCATATATTGAAGAATCCTTGCATCCCTGGAATAAACCCCACTTGATCATGGTGTATGATCCTTTCAATGTGCTGTTGGATTCTGTTTGCTAGTATTTTGTTGAGGATTTTTGCATCTATGTTCATCAGTGATATCGGCCTGTAGTTTTCTTTCTTTGTGACGCCTTTGTCTGGTTTTGGTATCAGGGTGATGGTGGCCTCATAGAATGAGTTTGGGAGTGTTCCTCCCTCTGCTATCATATTTTCTGTTTCTTCCTGGTTCAGTCTCGGCAGCTTGTGCATTTCTAAGAATTTGTCCATTTCTTCCAGGTTGTCCATTTTATTGGCATACAGTTGCTTGTAGTAATCTCTAATAATATTTTGTATATCTGCAGTGTCTGTTGTTTTGTCTCCTTTTTCATTTCTAATTTTATTGATTTGAGTCTTCTCCCTTTTATTCTTGATGAGTCTGGCTAATGGTTTATCAATTTTATTTATCTTCTCAAAGAACCAGCTTTTAGTTTTATTGATCTTTGCTATTGTTTCCTTCATTTCTTTTTCATTTATTTCTGATCTGATCTTTATGATTTCTTTCCTTCTGCTAAATTTGGGGTTCTTTGGGAAAGGCCACAACCGTGAGAGGCCCGCGTACCACAAAAAAAAAAAAAAAAAGTCCCCTACTATGATTGTGTTACTGTCGATTTCCCCTTATGGCTGTTATTATTTGCCTTATGTATTTAGGTGCTCCTATGTTGGGTGCATAAATATTTACAATTGTTATATCTTCTTCATGGTTTGATCCCTTGATCATTATGTAGTGTCTTTCTTTGTCTCTTGTAATAGTTTTTCTTTTAAAGTCTATTTTGTCTGATATGAGTATTGCTACTCCAGTTTTCTTGAGATTTCCATATTCATGGAATATATTTTTCTAACCCTCACTGTCAGTCTGTATGTGTCCCTAGGTCTGAAGTGGATCTCTTGTAGACAGCATATATATGGGTTGTTTTTGTATCCATTCAGCCAGTCTGTGTCTTTTGGTGGGAGCATTTAATCCATTTACATTTAAGGTAATTATCGATATTATGTTCCCATTACCATTTATTTAATTGTTTTGGGTTTGTTCTTGTAGGTCTTTTCCTTCTCTTGTGTTTCCTGCCCAGAAAAGTTCCTTTAGCATTTGTTGTAAAGCTGGTTTGGTGGTGCTTATCTCTCTCCGCTTTTGTTTGTCTGTAAAGGTTTTAATTTCTCCATCAAATCTGAATGAGATCCTTGCTGGGTATAGTAATCTTAGTAGTAGGTTTTTCTCCTTCATCACTTTAAATATTTCCTGCTACTCCCTTCTGGCTTGCAGAGTTTCTCTTCTGGGACCCCTATAATTCGAATGTTGTTGCGTTTAATGTTGTCCCAGATGTTTCTGATATGGTCCTCAGTTCTTTTCATTCTTTTTTCTTTATTCTGCTCTTCTGTAGTTATTTCCACTATTTTATCTTCCAGGTCACTTATCCATTCTTCTGCCTCAGTTATTCTGCCATTGATCTCATCTAGAGTATTTTAATTTCATTTTTTGTGTTGCTCATCGTTGCTTGCTTCCTCTTTATTTCTTCTAGGTCCTTGTTAAATGTTTCTTTCATTTTGTCTATTCTATTTTCAAGATTTTGGATCATCTTTACTATCATTATTCTGAATTCTTTTTCAGGTATACTGCCTATTTCCTCTTCATTTGTTATGTCTGGTGAGTTTTTACCTTGCTCCTTCATGTGCTGTGTGTTTTTCTGTCTTTTCATTTTGCTTACAGTGTTTGCGGTCTCCTTTTTGCAGGTGGCAGGTTCATAGTTCCCGTTGTTTTTGGTGTCTGTCCCCAGTGGCTAAGGTTGGTTCAGTGGTTTGAGTTGGTTTACTTGTTGGGAGGACTAGTGCTTATGTTCTGGTGGATTAGGCTGGATCTTGTTTTTCTGGTGGACAGGTCCATGTCTGGTGGTGTGTTTTGGGATGTCGGTAGCCTTATTATGATTTTAGGCAGCCTCTCTGCTAATGGATGGGGCTGTAATCCTGTCTTGTTATTTGTTGGGCATATGGTGTCCAGCACTGTAGGTTGCTGGTCGTTGAGTGAAGCTGAATCTTGGATTTGAGGTGGAGATCTCTGGGAGCTTTTTGCCGTTTGATATTATGTGGAGCTGGGAGGTCTCTTGTGGACCAGTGTCCTGAAGTTGGTTCTCCCACCTCAGAGACACAGCCCTGACCCCTGGCTGGGGCATCAAAAGCCTTTAATCCATACGGCTCAGAATAAAAGAGAGAAAAAATAGAATGGTAAGAAAAGAAGGAAGGAAGCAAGCAAGAAAGGAAGGAAGCAAGGAAGGAAGAAAGGAAGAAATGAAGGAGGAAGGACGAAAGCAAGAAAGGAAGGAAAGAAGAAAGGAAGGAAGGACGAAATGGAGGAAGGAAGGAAGCAAGAAAGGAAGGAAGGAAGTAAGAAAGGAAGGAAGAAAGGAAGGAAGGAAGGAAGGAAGAGAGGAAGGAAGGGATGGAGAAATGGAGGGCAGAAGGGAGGAAGGAAGGGAGGAAGGAAGAAAGGTTGGAAGAAAGGAAGAGAAGAAAGGAGGGAAGATAGAAAGAAAGAAAGAAGGAAAGAAGATAAAGTAGGAAAAATAAATTTATTAAAATAAAAAATAATTATTAAGAAAAAAAATTTTATAAAAAAAAATGGGATAGTCAGAACCCTAGGACAAATGGTGAAAGCAAAGCTATACAGAAAAAATCTCACACAGCAGCACACACATACACACTCACAAAAAGTAAAAAAGGGCAAAATAATAATATATCTTGCTCCCAAAGTCCACCTCCTCAACTTGGGATGATTCGCTGTCTCTTCAGGTATTCCACAGAGGCAGGGCACTTCAAGCTGATTGTAGAGCTTCAATCCGCTGCCTCTGAGGCTGCTGGGAGAGACCTCCCCCTCTTCTCTTTGTTCGCACAGCTCCTGGAGTTCAGCTTTGGGCTTGGCCCCACTTCTGCGCATAGGTCGTCCGAGGGTTTCTGCTCTTCTCTCAGACAGGAGGGGGTTAAAGGAGCAGCTGATTCAGGGGTTCTGGCTCACTCAGGCCGGGGGGTGAGGGGCATGGATGCGGGGCAAGCCTGCGGCGGCAGAGGCCAACTTGACCCTGCACCAGCCTGAGGCATGCCGCGCGCTCTCCTGGGGAAGCTGTCCCTGGATCCCGGGACCATGGCAGTGGCGGGCTGCACAGGCTCCCAGGAGGGGCGGTGTGCAGAGTGACCTTTGCTCTCACACAGGTTTCTTGGAGTCAGCAGCAGCAGCCCTAGCGTCCCACGCCCAACTATGGTGTCCTTGCCGACAGCCGTGACTCGTGCCCGTTTCTGGAGCTCCTTTAAGTGGCGTGCTTAATCCCCTCTCCTCTCGCACCAGGAAACCAAGAGGCAAGGAAAAGTCTCTTGTCTCTTCGGCAGCTCTGCGTCCGTCTCTGGAGCTCCTTTAAGCCGTGTGCTTAATCCCTTTTCCTCGCGCCCCAGGAAGCAAAGAGGGAAGAAATAGTCTCTTGCCTCTTCGGCAGCTCCAGACGTTTCCCGGACTCCCTCCTGGCTAGCCGTGGTGCACTAACCCCTTCAGGCTGTGTTCACGCTGCCAACCCCAGTCCTCTCCCAGCTTCCGACTGAAGCCCGAGCCTCAGCTCCCAGCTCCTGCCCTTCCCAGCTGGTGAACAGGCAAGCCTCTTGGGCTGCTGAGTGCTGGTCGGCACCGATCCTCTGTGCGGGAATCTCTCCACTTTGCCCTCTGCACCCTGTTACTGCGCTCTTCTTCGTGGTTCTGAAGTTTCCCCTGCCACCCACAGTCTCCGCCCACAAAGGGGTTTCTAGTGTGTGGAAACCTTTCCTCCTTCACTGCTCCCTCCCACTGGTGCAAGTCCCATCCCTATTCTTTTGTCTCTGTTTATTCTTTTTTTTTCTTTTGCTCTACCCAGGTACGTGGGGTGTTTCTTGCCTTTTGGGAGGTCTGAGGTCTTCTGCCAGCGTTCAGTGGGTGTTCTATTGGAGCAGTTCCACGTGTAGATGTATTTCTGATGTATTAGTGGGGAGGAAGGTGATCTCCGCATCTTACTCTACCGCCATCTTCTCACCGCCCTAATATAATTGTTTCTTATGGTTGGTTGGGAATTCCATTGCTGTGAGAAAAGGGACTCTACAAGACATTAATTCTTACCAAAGCAACAAAGCATACATTTCTCTGCTCATGTTTTCCCTCCAACCAAAATTTTCACTGACAGCCCTGGAATCCATTAACAGACTTCTACGCTTTCAGTAAATTTTTAAGTCGTTCTCTTAGTAAAAGTACTTGGAGTGATAGTCTTTTGTTTCCATCTATAAGGAATTATTTTTTTTGAAGGATGTCATCTCAAGTCTATGAAATTCATAATAAAAATTTACAGCAGTATTGTTTCTATTTTTATTTTATCACCTTGGTAATAAACTTTTGGTGACATTATTTACTATAAGTTATTCAAATAGTAATATAATTATACCCAGATATAAAACTCAGTCTTGTCCTTTGTTCAGTGTAAAATTATTTCTGACAGAAAATATGTTAATATAATTTCCATACAGGCCAGTACATCTAGGGGCACTCAAGTAATATTTAGTTACATGAAATATAATATTTAGACACGTGAAACCCTCTGTAATCTGACATGCTTGAGAATGAGAAGTTCTGTTTAACCAAATATTCTTGCTAATATAGAGTTAGCATATATAACAATGATTCAGTATTCCAGAAAGCTCTTGAAATGTCATCATTATGATTATCAATTTCAATTGTACTGTGGAAGTGCAGAAGTGATGGTAAATAGAGAGTCTTATGCATGCTAAGAGAGAATTTATTATATTTTGGAAATTATGAGTTACTAATACTTATTTTTCTTTTTTATTCCTGATGTAGAGAGGGTCTGGGTCCTCACAAAGCATAAAATTCAATCGTATTATATAATTCTGAACATGTATTTCTTTTTCATACTTCTCCTCTGTGATTTAAATAAGAAAATTTGTCAAAAAAGATGCTAAAGATAAGGCTAGGGTTTTATCTTAAAAGAAAAGGAAGGAAATAAGACTTTTCACATTCCTCCTTCTGGGTTCAGACATTTTATTTGTAAATATATAAATTCAGTCGACATTTATTGATCTCCTATTGAATTACATTATTGATAATTAACTAGGCCACTACATATGGAACTGGATAGACCTATTTAATTCAACAAATACTTATTTTGTGATAAAATCTTTTTAGGTTAAAATAGAAATAAATGAGGTAACATCCTTTTGTCACCTAGTAGCTTCCATTTTGATTTGTAGAGGTAAAATTTCATCATGGTACTACCAACTTCACTCTAAAGCTTTCATACTTGATATGGAACAATTGGGCCACTCTGCTTCCTGGGAGAATAAATATTCTAGATCATGCTTTGGTAGGCATACATATAGTGATCCTTTTTAAGGTATGTAGTGGAGGAAAGTAGAACAGTCATTATCCACTTACATGGTGTTCTGATGCTTCTTGTCTTAATTAAACTTAAATGTTCAAATGTATTACTACTTCATTCTAAAAAAGAGTATTGTTCTAGAATTCAAAGAGAACATTTCAATAATTAATATTCTATTAGAAGAAAGATATAACATCTGAAAAGAAAGTGTGAAGAAAGTCCACAGAGTGGAGAAAATATTTGCAAATCATATGCCCAAGAAAGGTCTAGTATTCAGAATACATAATAAACTCTTACAAGCCCCCAAATAAACCCACACACCTAAGGGCAATTAACCTTCAACAAAGGAGGCAAGAATATGCAATGGAGAAAAGATAGTATCTTGAGCAAGTTGTGTTGGGGAAGCTGGACAGCCACATGTAAATCAGTGTAGTTAGAGCACTCCCTCACACCATACACAAAAATAAACGAAAAATGGCTTAAAGGCTTAAATATGAGACATGACACCATAAAATTCCTAGAAGAGAACATAGACAAAACATTCTCTGACATAAATTGTAGAAATATTTTCTTAGGTGAGTCTTCCAAGGCAAAAGGAATAAAAGCAAAAATAAACAAATGAGGCCTAATCAAACTTATAAGTTTTTGCACAGCAAAGGAAACCATAAACAAAAAGAAAGACACCCTATGGACCAGGAGAAAATATTTGCAAAGGATGTGACTGACAAGGGCTTATTTTGCAAAATATACAAACAGCTCATACAACTCAATGTCAAAAAACAAACAACCCAATCAAAAAATGTGAAGGAGACCTAAATAGACATTTCTCCAAAGACATACAGATGGCCAATAGACAAATGAAAAGATGCTCAACATCACTAAGTATTAGAGAAATGCAAATCAAAACTACAATGTGGTAACACCTCACACTGGTCTGAATGGCCATTATCAAAATGTCTATAAATACTAAACACTGGAGAGCGTGTGAAGAAAAAAGAACCCTTCTACATTGGTGGGAATATAAATTGGTGTAATGACTATGGAAAACAGTATGAAGTTTCCTTAAAAAACTGGAAAATAGAGTCACCATATGATACCAGAAATCCCACACCTGAGCATACATCTGCAAAATACAAAACTCTAATTTAAAAAGATACATGCACCCCAATGTTTATAGAATAACTATTTACAATAGCCAGGACATGGAAGCAACTTAAGTCTCCATCAACAGATAAATGGATAAAGATGTGGTATATATATATGATCGAATATTATTCAGTCATAAAAAAAGAACGAAGTAATGCCATTTTCAGCAACAGGGATTGACCTAGAGATTATCACACTAAATAAAGTAAAACAAAGAAAGACAAATATCATACTATAACCCTATATATGGAATCTAAAAAAGAGTACAAATGAATTTATTTACAAAACAGAAACAGACTCTCACAGACATGGAAAACAAACTTATGGTTAACAAAGGGCAAGCGCATGTGGGGTGTGGGGGAGGTATAAATTAGGAGTACAGGATTAACAGATACTCACTACCATATATAAAATAGATAAACAACAAGGATTTATTGTTTAGCACAGGGAAACATATTCAATATCTTGTAATAACCTATAATGGAAAATAATTAAATACAAAGAATATATGCTATATATACAACATATATTCTTTGTAATTATAAATATTATATATATAATATAATTATATATTATTTGTAATTATATATATGTATATATGTGTATATATATATATATATATATATATACACATATATACATATATATATATTATAGAGCTGGCCCTAACTCAAGCCTTTAATTAAAATGAGTGGCTTTGTGCTGGTACATATCATCTCAAAATTCATTTTCAGACATATAAAAGCACTTAAAAATAATCATTTGACACATGAAGTTTTCAATACCTTCACTTGGGAATTATTAAAGGTTCCTCTCTCAATGACATAGTTTGAAAATATGTTATGAAATAAAAGATACTAATCAATTTAAGACACAATAGCTAAAAATAATCAATATGCTTTAAACTCCCCTAAACTTGCAAATAACCATTAAAATCATTATTGTTGTGAAAAAGGCATATGTAAATTTCAACATACATTTCTAAAACAAAACAGCAAGAGTAGAAAAGAAGTATACTCAGTACAAGAAATGTTCTAACCATGATAAAGACTATCCATTTGAAAAGCTAAGCACATATAACTTGCAATAAAGAAACAATAGTATGGCCAGTAACAAGAGAAATATACCCACTTACACAACTATTAGTTAAAAATCTTTTCATTTTAGAACAGTTTTAGGTTTACAGAAAAGTTGTGACGGTAATAGAGTTCCTATATAATCCACACCCAGCTACATAACTAACATGATATATTGTTAATATCTTGGTTTGGTATGTTTCTCACAAATAGTGATCCCATACTGATACATTATTAACTAAAGTACAAACTGTATTTAGATTACCTTAGTTTTTACCTAATATCCTTTTTATCTTCCAGGGTTATATAAAGGGTATCACATTACATTTAGTAGTCATGTAGCCCTTGGCTCCTCTTGGCTGTGACAGTTTCTTAGACTTTCCTTGTTTTATATGACCTTGACAGTTTTGAAACGAACTTGTCAGACATTTCATAGTTATGTCCTTCAATGAGTTTCTTTGGTGTTTTTGTCATGATTAAATTGGGTTGTATTTTTTGGGGATTGAGACACAGAGATAAAGTGCTGTTCTCATCACATCATATGAAAGGCATACACTATCAACATGACATTACTGTTAATGTTAATCTTAACACCTAACTAATTTTTTCATGTTTCTTAATTACTGGAGAAGTTACGGATTATTTGCCATTTCTATGGTGTACCATGTGGAAGGAAGTCATTATATGAAATTACACTTAGGGAGTATGGAGTTATGTTCTACCTCCTTAAGTGTGGAATATGTATATAGTTTATTTAAATTTTTCTACATGGGAGCTGTGTCTATTATACTCCATTTATTTATATCTATATGGGCTCCTCAATATTTATAATTGGGGTTATAATACAACACTATTTAAATACTTTTTTTTGCCTAAACTCTTCCAGCTTTAGTCATTGGGAGCTCTTTCAGTTTCATCATTGGGAGGTCTTTCAGTTAGCTCCTTGCCCATTTGATACATTTTCATTGTTGTCGTTGTTTTGCTTCTTTTCTGGCCTTATAAGATGCTCTACCCTCACCCTAAACTCAGCTATTTCTCCAGGTAACCCTGGTTCCTTTCATTAGAACATAGTATTAGAAAATAAAAACTAGGGTTTGTATTGTGCTCATTGCCACTGAGCTCAGTGCTCACTTCCACTGGTTTTAGTCCCTCTCAGTTGACAAAATAAAGAAATGTTAATATGTACACTAAGCCAACTATAAACATATATCTACAAATATTTTTATATGTATCCTTCTGTATCTATATTAAGTTAAACATGAGTTCATACTGATGCCCCCAATTCTAAACCCAGCATCAAAACAGTTATCTTGTTTTTCCCTTGTTTATCTGTAGCCACTCACTCTGACACTAAGAAACTAAGTTTCCACAAGTGCTATCCATTTACTTAACTAGTTATAAACTGTTATGGGAAAAATATCCTAATTACAGTAACATTTAAAGAACATGAAATGTTTAGGAACAAATTAACAAAAATCACAGAAAACATATGAAGGAAACTACCAAATGTTGAATAAAGACATACAGGAACCATAGCTAAATGCAGACATGTAAATATTACCCCCAGATTTTCTATAAATTAAATTAAATTACAATAAAATTTCAAATGAGTTTTTATTGTGTAGAGACATAAATGAATCTAACGCTCATATGAAAGAGTGAATAAGCAAAGAACATTTTGGAATATAATTGGAGAAGAATTGTTCAACATATAATTAAGGGTACTACAAAACTACAATATTTAAACTGTGAGTAGAAAGCTCAGAAATACATTTAAGTACATATAAAATTTTAGTATATGATATAGTTGTATATCAAATCAGTGGATGAGGGTAGATTGTTCAACAGATGTAGGTATAACAAGTAAACAATCACTTGGACCACTACAATTTAATACTCCAATTGCATACCCTAAGTCAACATTGCGTATGAGTTAACTAAAGAGAATGAAGGAAAAAAATCATAAGATCATTGCAACTGATACAGAAAAAGTGTCTGATAAGCTTCAAAATTTTTTCTTGATAAAATACTCTCCATTCTAGGAATAGAAGGACATTTCTTCAACATGATGAAGGCCATATATGAAAAACCAAAAGCTAACATCATCGTATTCAATGGTGAAAGACAGAAAGATTTTCTTTTAATCTCAGGAAGAAGACAAAGATTTCTGCTTCCACAATTTCTATTTAAAATACTGTTAGAAGTTCTAGGTGAGGCACCAGGTAGGAAAAAACTATGAGAAATAAAGCACATCCAAATTGGAAAGGAGGAAAAAATTATCTTTGCTTGAAAATGATGTAATTATATTTGTAGAAAACAAAGATCACACACAAGCACACAAATGTTAGACAAACACATTCACACAAAAAGTACATTGCATTTCTATACACCAGAAATGAACAATACAAAATTTAAATTTAGAAACTATTTAATTTACACCATCAAATAGAATAAAATATTTAGCAATAAATTTAACCAAGGAGATGAAAGACTAATACAAATTACAAAACATTAGTGAAATAAATTAAGGAATACACTAATAAGTGAAAAAATATCCTGCATTCATGAATTAAAAAAACTTAATAGTGTTAAAATATTACCCAAAGCAATCTATAGAAACAGAAAACAAAATCTACAAATCCATATGGAAATTCAAGTGATCCCAACTAGCTAAAAACATCTTGAAAAGGAGCAAAGTTTCTAGGACTCACATTTTCTGATTTCAAAACTTGCTGTAAAGCTACAGAAATCAAAACAATGTGGTACTGGCATAAAGATAGACATATAGAAAAATTGACTAGAATAGAGAGCCAAGAAATAAACTGTTACATCTATGACTTATTCATTTTTGACAAGGGTGCCAAGATCATTCAATGGGGCGGAATAATAGATTATTCAACAAATGATACTGAACAACTGGATATCCTCAGGCCAAATAATGAACTTACACACTTACACAATATACAAAAGTTAACCAGACCTGATCAAGACCTATATTTGTCACAGTAGGAAAGGAAGGGGGACCATCCCTTGGGGCCTATATTATTTAATGATACAGAACTTTCTTGTCCCCAAAATTAAGCTCAAGAGCGTCCATTTCCAGTTCCCACAGGTGTGTGCAGATTTGAGCCACTCTGGCTGCTGGGAAGGCTTCAGGTGGGAATCAGAACGAGAGCAGGGCAGGTACCTCTCTGGGTTAGGAGGCTGGGTGGGCAGTAGAGGCTGAGGGGTACTCCAGGGGCTAAACCCGAGGAGACAGCCCCCTCTTCAGCTCACCCAATGGAAACATAAGTCTGGTTTTAGCTGAGCAGTTAAGAGTTTTTTTCTTCTCAACTTGTTTCGTGATTTTGTTTTTTAAGTTTAGCTTTATTGAAGTATAAATGACAAATAAAATTGGAAGATATTTAACATGTAAAAAAAAAAAGACCTAAATGTGAAAGCAAATATGTAAAACTCAGTAGAAAATATAGAAGAAAAGTTTTCATGAAATTGAATTTGGAAATGATTTCATAGATATGACACCAAAAGCACAAGCAATAAAAGAAAAAATAATAACTTGCATTTCCTCTAAATTAAAAAAAATTGTGCTTTAAAGGACACAATCAAGAGAGTGAAAAAAGGACAGAGTGGGAGAAAATATTTGCAAATCATCTATCTGATAAGGAATTTATATCCAGACTATATAGAGAGTTCCCACAACTGAAAACAAAAACAAAAACCCAATTTTAAATTAAGCAAAGAACTTGAATAGACATTTCTCCAAAGAAGATACACAAATGGCCAATAAGCATATAAAAAGATGGTCAATAACTCTAGTCATTAGTGAAATGAAAATGAAAACCACAATGAGAAGTCATTTCGTACCCATTTGGATAGCTATGATCAAAAAATAGATAACAAGAGTTGTCAAGAATGTGGAGAAATTGGAACCATTGCACATTGCTAGTGGAAATTCAAATGGTACAGTCACTGTATAAAAAGTTTGGCATTTCCTACAAAAGTTAAACATAGAATTACCATACGATCCAGGAATTACACTTCTAGATATATGCCCAGAAGAATTGCATGCAAGGACTCAGATATTTGTATACAAATGTTCATAGCAACATTATTTACAATAGCCCAAAGGTGAAATAATCTAAGTGTTCATCAACAGATGAATGAATAAACAAAATGTGATATATACATATAAGGGAATGTAATTCAACTTAAAAAGAAATTCTGATACAACTACCACATATATAAACCTTTAAAACATTATGCTAAATGAAATAAGGTAGATAATTTTTTAAAATATTACATGATTTTAAATATGAGGTATTTAAAATAAACAAATTTATACAGACAGAATATAGAATAGAGTTTACCAGGTCCAGGAGAGGGAAAAATGGGGAGTTATTTTTTTTAATAGCTCCAGAGTTTCTGTTTAAGATAATGATAAATTTCTCAATATTGATATTGATGATATTGGCATGACCTTGTGAATGGATCTAATGTCACAGTTGTACAGTTTAGAATGATTACAATAGTAAACGTTATGTTATGTATATTCTACCACAATAAAAACAGACTTTTAAACCAAATAAACTAACAACAAACTCTAAAAGGCAATATAAGAATTTTAAAACTTTGATATGAATAAATAATATAATATCAGAAATTAGGCTAAAATGCTTTTTATGAAAATGACAAAGAATAAGAATGACACAAAATTCTGGGTTACAATGATGTTATTGTTATTATTATAAAATTTTGCAAACAAAGATTAAATACAAATTAAATTATGTATACTTTCAGACAATGGAATACCAGGTTTAAAAATCAGTGTTATATTTATTGACATGTAAGGATGTTTAAGATATAATCTTAGATAAGGAAGCAGGTTAATAAACAGTGTGTGCACTGTTCTCATTCTTATAATTATATATATATGTATATAAATGACTATGTGAAAGGAATATATATGAAAATAAAGGAACATATGAAAATATTAACAATTTTTCTCTCATGATGGAATTAAAAATAATAATTATAAATGTAACCATCCAATAAGTATGTATCATTTTCTTAATATCCAGACATTTTGCTAGCTGAATTTTCATATAATATTTACAATACTCCTGTGACAGGAGACATTATTATTATTGTCTATTTAATACAGATAAGAAAAATGAATAATAGAGATATTTATAAATGTACACAAGGTCATAAAGCTGATAAATGCAAATATAAACCTTGGACAGAATGCAGGGAGCAGCTATAAATGGACCCAGAAAAGGAAATAGTAACAGACAGACCAGAGAAGGAGAGCTGAATTGAGGGGACATCAAATTGGTGGTGAATTTACCATTTTCCCTTTTGGTATCATTCATACTTTACTCAAAACCAGCATGAAATTCAGATGTGGACAAGTGGTGTTGATAGAAAACTTTAAGAGAAGCTCTTATTATCTGGCCTTGGAAGTGTTAAAGACAATATCTGAAGTTCAGAAAGAGTGGAAGGCATCCCCTATTATTCTCTCCTTCACCAGCTACCAAGAAATCCCACAATTCTGCAGGAGCAATAATGTCTGAGTAGATGTGTGAAACTCTGAGAGAGGTAAATCTTACTTGTGAATCGGAGAAGGTGCAATTCCAAGAATATGTGGGGGAACCCCAGTTGCTGTATTTTCCCTTTCTGTTTGCCCAAGATTTTGCCCAGAATGCAGATGCAGTCATAGAAATTACATGCTAAAGTGGCATTAAACAAACACAAACAAAACAAACACCTTGTTTTCTGTTGGAGAACTGTGAAATGTGGTTTCAGGAAATCTGAAAGTATCCAAGGAAAAATGTAAATAGGAAAGACTTCAAGAGAGCTATCTCATAAAGTGATGTTTAAACTCCTGGGATCACTCCCAAGCAGCTCACATGGGGTTGTGACCCAAAATAGTATACTAAAGGCTTTGAGAACTGAACTACTAAGTAGACTGTTGCCCAGGTCCCAGAGTAGGCACTGGGTAATGTTCATGCAAGACATAACTGTAGCACTGCAAAGGCTTTAAAAACCAAACTGACATTAAAACTACAGTCCACATAATGTAAGTCAGACCTTGTGGCCTGAACCCAACCAGTTTGGCTGCCTCCTGAAATAATTTTAAAACTCAACATTTTCATTAGGATTTAAACAAGACCTAGAGTGTCAGAAAAACATATTTAAAATGTCAAGGATACAATCCAAAATTACTCAGGATGAGAAAACCAGGAAAATCACTATTTCACAAGGAAAAAAATCAACGTATTCCATTCCCAAGATGATACAGATATTAAAATTATCGAGACATTAATGCAGCTACTAGATCTGTATTCCAAAAAGTGAGAGTGAACACTCTTGAGACAAACAAAATGATAAGATGTCTCAGCAAAGATATAAAGAGTATTCAAATAGAAATTTTACAACTGAAAAATATAATAACTGAAATTAAAATAAAAAAATCATTGGCTATGCTCACTAGCAGATTTAAAATTACCAAGGGGAGAGCCAATGATCTTAAATATAGATTTTGAAATATCCAATCTGAAAAAAGAGGGAAAGAGATTCAAATAAATTAACAGAGGCTTAATAAACTACATAATGATAATAAAATGACTGACATTCATATTGTCACAATCACAGAAGAAGAGAAAAAAGAATGTGGTGCAGAAAATACATTTGAAGAAATACAGCTGAATACTTACTAATTTTGGCCACAAACATAAACATAGATACATGAAGTTCAGAAAACTTCAAATAGGATAAATTCAAATAAATATGCCCATCATCATCAAACTGCAGAAAGCTAAAGACCAATTTTTAAAATCTGTAAAATATCCAGAGAAAAACTATGCTAAATATATGGGGGGAAGTAATTTCAATGACTGCACATTTCTCATCAGAAACAATGGAGACCAGAATGAAATGGAATAACATTTGTAAATTACCTGACTGTAAATACAGAATTCTACATCTGGTTAAAATTACCTTAGGAATAAAGGTGAAATAAAGACACTTTCAGATGAAGAAAATCTATGAAAATTCATTGTCAGCAGTCCTGCTCTAAAACAGATGCTAAGGAAAGTTCTTCAGATGAGAGGGCATTGATATGAGAGAGATACTTGATACATCAAAAATAAAAGAATACCAGGAACATTAAATATATAGGTAAATATATTGGATATTCTCTGAAATTCTATCAAATATAGAAAAAAAAGGGTATAACATTGTCTAATGGAATTTTAAATATATGTAAAGGCAATACATATGACAAATACAACAAAAAGGAGGAATGGTAAAGGAACTTATTTTATGATAAGCTTATTGCATTTCACTTGAAGTGGTGAAAGATTAATCCTAACTCAACTGTGAAAGTTAAGTATGTAAATCTTAACCCTTAGGACAACTATTAATAAAACCATGCAAATAGATATAGTAAAAATTCAATGAGCAAATTGAAATAAAATACTAAATATATCCATAATCCCATCCCCCCCCCCAAAAAAACAGCAGAGGAAAAACTGAGGAATGAAAATTAGAGGGGAAAAATTAGCACCAGCATGAGAATAAATAACCTTCAGTGCTTTTCTAAAGATTCTGAGGTCTGATGGGCCTGAGTATAATGGAAATGTAAAGAATAAGAATGAGCAAATTAGGACCACGGTTTTTCAGCTTCCTTTTAGTCACTGTGACATATTGCACAGCTTCTTAAACAACTAATATGAAAATCAAAAATTGGGCTCAAATTTCTTATTGCATTAATTTTATCATGGGATTTAAATTGGTCCCATCTAATTATTCTACCATTAAATCACAACAGAAACAGGAACTTGGTTATCCACTTTCACTGTTTAATATTCCTTTATAGGACTGGGCTTGTGTGGATTTATTAGAGGATTACTGATAAATGAATGTCATTATTTATAACTGAAAAGTGTTGCTATGAAGATACACCTAGAATGGAATACCTGAGAGAAGAAATTTAAATTTATCTGATTCTGCAAAGTCCTTCTCCAAGTTCCATTGTGTCCTCGCTCATGCTCACAAGGCATTTTATAGTGAGAAGAAAGCTGAAGACTAGAAAAGGGAAACAATGACCAAACATTCAGCACTATCAAGAGACAGTCCTGACAACAGAGATTCTGACTTCTGGTGTTGACTTTTATAACAAAACAAGAAGAAATTAAATATATGCCTTCTTTTTATCTGAACAAAAATTATTGAAGTTAGGAAAAAAAGAACCAAAAAGTATTACTACCATTTTGCATTGATTACCCTAAATGTGGAAACTGTTGTCAATTATCTGAACTATTCATCTGCCACAACAGGACTGGAAATCAGGGTCAGCATTTTTACCTCTATTTTGGAAAGTATATATATATATATATATATATATATATATATATATACACTTTCCAAAAGTATATATATATACACATATATATAATGAAGCAATTATATATTATATATATATATAAAATGAAACAATACTGCTTTCCATCAAATTATTGATATTAGTCATCTCCATTTCTTGAAGGAAACATTCATGATAAAGATATATATTTTCAAGGAGAAAATGTTTTACATTTCTCTATTTTCTGGTAAAATCAAATCATTTAAATATGTTTTTGGTAACATATTGCATACAAAAAGTAAGTAACCTACATATTATATCTCTAGTTAGCATTTTGTGAGTAGATTGTGCTTATCCATATTCTTTCCTGTAATTAAAGAAAAATTATCTGCTACTATTGTATTTATTTATTACAATACTATTTGCCATATTTATTGATATAACTGACAAATAACAGTTATTAAATTATTACAATGTAATAATCAAATATATGCATTTATTGTGAAATGATTATAAAATAAAATTTTTTAACACACACATCACATAGATACAATTATTATTTTGTGTGTGGTGAGAACTTCTAAGGTTTATTCTCTCAGCAACTTTGAAATATACAATACAGTAGTGTTACCCATAGTCACCATGCTGTACATTACATTCCCAGAACTTATTCAACTTAAAACCAGAGGTTTGTACACTTTGGTCAGCTTCACCCATTTAACTCACTCCTACACCTGCCCTGGCAACTAACAATCTGTTCTTAGTTTCTCTGATTTTTTTTTATAAGATTCCACATATAAATGAGATCATACAGCCTTTGCCTTTCACTCTCTGACTTATTTCACTTAGCACAATGTCCTTAAGTTTTATCCATATCATTGCAAATGGCAGGATTTCCTTTTATATGGCAGAATAATACTCAATTGTATATAAATACAGCACCTTATCTTTAACATTTCATCTACTGATGGACACTTAAATAGTTTCCATATCTTGACTATTGTAAATAATGCTGTCTTGAATGTAAGAGTGTAGATATTAGTTCAAGAAAATGATTTCATTTTCTTTAGATATATACTCAGATGTGGAATTTCTGGATCATATGGTAGTTCTATTTTTAATTTCTTGAGGAACCTCCATACTGTTTTCCATAGTCGCTCTACCAACCTACATTCCTACCAGCAGTGTACAAAAGGTTCACTTTTCTTCACATCCTCACCAGCACTTACCTCTGGTCTTTTTGATAGTGGTCATTCTAACAGGTGTGAGGTGATATCCCATGCTACTTTTCATTTGCATTTTCCTAATGATTAGTGATGCTGAGAATCTTTGCTTTTTCCAGTTGGCTATTTGAATATATCCTTTGGAAAAATGTCTAATGATGTCTTCTTCCCATTTTAAAATTGGATTTAAAAAAAATAACTTGAGTTTTATAAGTTGCTTATATATTTTGGATATTAACTTCATCAGACACGTGGCTTGCAAATATTTTCTCCCATTCTAAAGGTTGCCTTTTTATTTTGTTGATGGTTTCTTTTGCTATGCATTTTTAGGTTTATGTATTCCCATTTGTTGATTTATTTATTTATTTTTTTGATTGTCCATTGGTGTCATATCCATTAAATCATACCTAAGACCAACGTCAAGGGAACATTTCCCTACATTTACTTCTAGGAGTTTTATGGTATCAGGTCTTACATTTAAATCTTTATTTCATTATGAGTTAATTCTGTGAGTGTTTTAAGATAATGGTTCAGTTTCATTCATTTTCATGTGCCTATCCAGCTTTCCCATCACCACTTATTGAAGAGGTAACCCTTTTCCCATTGAGTATTCTTGGCTCCAACATCATATATTAACTGAATGTATATGCATGGGTTTATTTCTGGGCTCTTGATTCTGTTCCATTGGTCTGTGTGTCTGTTTTTATGCCAAAACCAAGATGTTTTGATTACTATATTATTCTAATATATCTTGAAATCAGAAAGTGTGATGCCTACAGTTTTATTATTCTTTCTCAGGATTGTTTTGATTATTTTGGGTCTTCTGTGGCACCATACAAATTTTAGAAATGTTTTTCTTATATCTGTAAAAAAATAATGTCATTAGAATCCCGAGAGTGATTGCACTGAATCTGTAGATGTCTTTAGTTAGTAAGTACATTTTAACAGTATTAAGCCTTCTAATTCATGAACATAGGATATATTTTTATTTATGTGTGCTTTAAATTCTTCTCATCAATGTCTTACAGTTTTCAGTGTACAGATCTTTCACCTTTTTGATTAAAATAATTCCTAAGTGTATTCTGATGTTATTGTAAATGGGATATATTTTAATGTCTTTTCAAATAAATTGTTACTAATATAGAGAAGAAAACTTCATTTTTATATGTTGCTTTTGTATCCTGCAAGTTTCCTGAATTTGTTTATTAGTTCTAAAAGCCTGTTGGCGGAGTCCTTAGGATTTTTTAGATATAAGATCATGTCATCTGGGTGCAAGTGGGCTATGAGCACGGACATCAGAGACTGTCATGAAATGCTAAGGCTGCTGCTGCAGCCACTAAGAATCCTGTATGCAAGCAAAGGTCACTATCCACACATACCCTCCCAGGAGGCTGTGCAGCCCACCACTGCCAGGGTCCCGTGATCCAGGGACAACTTCCCTGGGAGAACACACAGCATACTTCAGGTTGTTGCAACGTCACACCAGCCTTTGCAACTGCAGGCTCACCCTGCATTATGTACCCCTCCCTCCACCTGGCCTGAGACAGCCAGAGCGCCCTAATCAGCTGCTTCTTTAACTCCCTCCTGTCTGGGTGAAGAACAGATGCCAGAGGGAAACCTACATGCAGAAGCGGGGCCAAATCCAAAGCTGAAGCCCAGGAGCCATGCTGACAAAGAAGAGAAAGGGAAATTTTTCCATGTAGCCTCAAGAGCAGCAGATTAAAAATCCACAATCAACTTGATCTACGCTGCACCTGTGGAATACCTGAATAGACAATGAATCATCCCAAAATTGAGGTGGTGGACTTTGGCAGCAACTCTAGACTTGGGGTTTGCTGTATGCAACTCACTAGTTTCTGATTTTTATGTTTATTTAGTATAGTTTTTAGCACTTGTTATAATTGACAGATTTGTTTATTAGTTTGGTTACTCTCTTCCCTTTTTTATAACTTTTTAAAATTTAAAATAATTTTTAATAGTAAATTTTATTTTAATAACTTTATTTTATTTTTTTCTTTCTGTTTTCCTCCTCACTTTTCTTCTGAGTCGTGTTGCTGACAGGGTTTTGGGGCTCCAGCAGGGAGTCAGACCAGAGCCTCTGAGTTGGAACACATGAGATCAGGACATAAGACCACCAGAGATCTCCAGGCCCCATGTAATATCAATCGGTGAGAGTTCTCCCAGAGATCACCATCTCAATGCTAAGACCCAGCTCCACTCAACAACCAGCAAGCTCCAGTGCTGGACACGCATGCCAAACAACAAGCAAGACAGGAATACAACCACACCCATTAGCAAAGAGGCTGCCTAAAATCATAATAAGTTCACAGACACTGTAAAACAAACACAACACCTGACATGGACCAGTCCACCAGAAAGGCAAGATCCAGTCTCATCCACCAGACACAGACATCAGTCTCCTCCATCAGGAAGCATACACAACCCACAGAACCAACTTTACCCACTGGGGGAAGAAACCAAAAATAATGGGAACCTGAAGCCTGCGAAAAGGGGACCACAAACACAGTAAGTTAAGAAAAATGAGAAGACAGAACAATATGCAGCAGATGAAGGAGCAAAGTAAAAACCCAATAGACCAAACAAATGAAGAGGAAAGAGGCAGTCTACCTAAAAAAAGATTCAGAGTAATGATAATAAAGATGATCCAAAATCTTGGAAAGAGAAGGGAGAAAAAAAAGGAAATGTTCAAAAAGAACACAGAAGAATTAAAGAGCAAACAAACAATGATGAACAACACAGTAAATGAAATTTAAAATTCTCTAGAAGGAATCAATAGCAGAATAAATGCGGCAGAATAATGGATAAGTGACCTGGAAAACAAAAGACTGGAAATAACCACGGCAGAGCAGAATAAAGAAAAAAGAATGAAAAGAATTTAGGACAGTCTCAGAACCTCTGGGAAAACATTAAATGCACCAACATTCGAATTATAGAGGTCCCAGAAGAAGAAGAGAACAAAAAAGGAACTGAGAAAATATGTGAAGACATTATAGTTGAAAAATTCCCTAAAATGGGAAGGGAAATAGTCAATCAACTCCAGGAAGCACAGAGAGCCCCCTACAGAATAAAACCAAAGAGAAATACACAAAACACATATTAAGCAAACATTCAACTATTAAATATGAAGAAAAAATATTAAAAGCAACAAGGGAAAAGCAACAAATAACATACAAGGGAATCCCCATAAGGTTAAAAGCTGATCTTTGAGCAGAAATTCTGCAAGCCAGTAGGGAGTGGCAGGACATATTGAAAGTGGTGAAAGGGAAAAACCTACAAGCAAGATTACCCAGCAAGAATCTAATGCACATTCAACAGAGAAATTAAAACCTTTACAGACAAGGAAAAGCTAAGAGAATTCAGCCCCACCAAACCAGCTTTAAAACAAATTCTAAAGGAACTTCTCTGGCAGGAAAAACAAGAGAAAGAAAAGACCTACAATAACAAACTAAAAACAATTAAGAAAATGGTAATAGGAAGATACATATTGTTAATTACCTTAAATATAAATGGATTAAATGCTCCAACCAAAAGACATAGACTGGCTGAATGGATACAAAAATTAAGATCCATATATCTGCTGTCTACAAGACACACACTTAACCTAGGAACACATACAGACTGAAAAAGATATTCCATGCGAAGGGAAATCAAAGAAATCTGCAGTAGCAAATCTCATATCACACAAAATATACATTACAATAAAACCATTACAAGAGACAAGGAAGGACACTACACAATGATCAAGGGATCAATCCAAGGAGAAGATATAACAAATGTAAATATTGATGCACACAACATAGTAGCACCTCAATACATAAGGCATATGCTAATAGACATAAAAGGGGAAATAGACAGTAACACAATAATAGTAGGGAAGTTTAACACTCCACTTTCAACAATGAACAGATCATCCAAAATGAAAAAAAAAAGGGAAACAAAGCTTTAAATAACACATTAAACAAGATGGACTTAATTGATATTTATAGGGCATTCCATCCAAAACCAACAGAATTTACTTTCTTCTCAAGTGCTCATGGAACATTCTCCAGGATAGATTATATCTTGGGTCACAAATCAAGCCCTGGTAAATTTAAGAAAATAGAAATCATATCAAGTATCTTTTCCAACCACAATGCTATGAGACTAGATATCAATTACAGGAAAAAATCTGTAAAAAAATACAAACACAAGGAGGCTAAACATTACACTACTTAATAAACAAGAGAGCAATGAAGAAATCAAAGAGGAAATCAAAAAATACCTAGAAACAAATGACAATGAAAAACATGACAACCCAAAACCTATGGGATGCAGCAAAAGCAGTTCTAAGATGGAAGTTTATAGCAATATGATCCTACCACAAGAAAGAAGAAACACCTCGAATAAAAATCCTAATCTTACACATAAAGCAATTAGAGAAAGAACCACAACAAAAGAAACCCCAAAGTTAGCTGACGGAAAGAAATCATAAACATCTGATCAGAAATAAATGAAAAAGAAATGAAGGAAATGATAGCAAAGTTCAATAAAACTAAAAGCTGGTCCTTTGAGAAGATAAAAAAAATTGATAAACCATTAGCCCCTCTCATCAAGAAAAAAAGGGAAAAGGCTCAAATCAAGAAAATTAGAAATGAAAAAGGAGAAGTAACAACTGATACTGCAGAAACACAAAGGATCCTGAGAGATTACTGCAAGCAACTACATGCCAATAAAATGGACAACCTGGAAGAAATGGACAAATTCTTAGAAAAGCACAAATTTCAGAGACTGAACAAGGAAGAAATAGAAAATATAAACAGACCAATCACAGTCACTGAAATTGAAACTGATTAAAAATCTTCCAAAAAACAAAAGCCCAGTACCAGATGACTTCACAGGCATCTATCAAACATATAGTCTATCAAACATTTAGAGAAGAGCTAACATCTATCATTCTCAAACCCTTCCAAAATATAGCAGAGGGAGGGACACTCCCAAAGGCATTCGACGAGACCACCATCACCCCGATACCAAAACCAGAAAAAGATGTCACAGAAAAAGTAAACTACAGGGCAATATCACTGATGAACATATATGCAAAAATCCTCAACAAAATACTAACAAACATAATACAGCAGCACATTAAAAGGATCATACAACATGGTCAATTGGGGTTTAACCCAGGAAGGCAAGGATTCTTAAGTATATCCAAATCAATCAATGTGATACACCATACTAACAAATTGAAGTGTAAAAACCATATAATATCTCAATAAATGCAGGAAAAGCTTTTGACAAATTCAACACAAATTTATTACAAGAATCCTCTGGAAAGTAAACACAGAGGGAACTTACCTCAACATAATAAAGGCCATATATGACAAACCCAAAGCTAACATTGTTCTCAATGGTTAAAAACTGAAACCATTTCCACTAAGATCAGGAAAAAGACAAGGTTGCGCACTCTCACCACTATTATTTAACATAGTGTTGGAAGTTTTTCAACAGCAATCAGAGGAGAAAAGGAAATAAAAGGAATCCAAATCAGACAAGAAGAAGCAAAACTGTCACTGTTTGCAGATGACGTGTTACTCTACATAGAGAGTCAAAAAGATGCTACCAGAAAATTACTAGAGCAATCAATGAATTTGGTAAAGTAGCAGGATACAAAATTACTGCACAGAAATATCGTGCATTCCAATACACTAATGATGAAAAATCTGAGAGAAATTAAAGGAACACTCCCATTTACCATTGCAACAAAAAGAGTAAAATACCTAGGAATAGACCTACCTAAGGAGACAAAATACCTGTATGCAGGAAACTATAAGACACTGATGAAAAAAATTAAAGGCAATACAAAGAGATGGAGAGATACACGGTGTTCTTGGATTGGAAGAATCAACATTGTGAAAATGACTCTACAACCCAAAGCAATCTACATATTGAATGCAATCACTATCAAACTACAAATTGCATTTTTCACAGCACTAGAACAAAAGATTTTACAATCTGTACAGAAACACAAAAAACCCCGAATAGCCAAAGCAATCTTGAGAAAGAAAAACGGAGGTGGAGGTATCAGGCTCCTGGACTTCAGACTATACTACAAAGCTACAGTAATCAAGACAGTATGGTTCTGTCACGAAAAACAGAAATATACATCAATGGAACAGGATAGAAAGCCCAGAGATAAACCCACGCACATATGGTCACCTTATTTTTGGTAAAGGAGGCAAGAATATACAATGGAGAAAAGACAGCCTCTTCAATAGGTGTTGCTGGGAAAACTGAATAGCTACATGTAAGAGAATGGGATTAGAACACTCACTAACACCATACACAAAAAAATCTCAAAATGGATTAAAGACCTAAATGTAAAACCAGACACTGTAAAATTTTTAGAGGAAAACTTAGGCAGAACCCTCTATGACATAAATTACAGCAAAATATTGTTTGACCCTCCTCCTAGAGAAATGGAAATAAAAGGAAAAATAAACACATGGGACCTAATTAAACTTAAAAGCTTTTGCACAGCAAAAGAAACCATAAACAAGATGAGAAGACAACCCTCAGAATGGGAGAAAATATTTGCAAACAAAGCACCTGAAAAAGGATTAATCTCCAAAATATACAAGCAGCTCATGCAGCTCAATATCAAAAAAAACAACCCAATCCTAAAATGGGCAGAAGACCTAAATAGATATTTCCCAGAGACGATATGCATATTGCCATCTAACACATGAAAGGATGCTCAACATCACTAATCATTAGAGAAATGAAAATCAAAACTCTAATGAGGTATCAATTCCCAATGGTCAGAATGGCCATCATCAAAAAATCTACAAACAATAAATTCTGGATAGGTTGTGGGGAAAAGGGGACCCTCTTGCACTGTTGGTGGGAACATAAATTGATACAGCCACTATGGAAAACAGTATGGAGATTCCTTAAAAACTAAAAATAGAACTACTGTACAACCCAGCAATCCTAACACTGGACATATACCTTGAGAAAACCAAAATTCAGAAAGAGTCATGTACTACAAATTTCATTGCAGCACTATTTACAATAGCAAGGACATGGAAGCAACCAAGGTTTCCACTGACAGATGAATGGCTAAAGAAGATGTGGCACATATATACAATGGAATATTTCTCAGCCATAAAGAGAAACAAAATTGAGTTATTTGTAGTGAGGTGGATCAACCTAGAGTGTGTCATACAGAGTGAAGTAAGTCAGAAAGAGAAAAACAAATACCCAATGCTAAAAAATATATATGATATCTAAAAAAATAAATAAATAAATGGTTCTCACAAACCTAGGGGCAGGACAGGAATAAAGACACAGTTGTACAGAATGGACTTCAGGATACGGGGAGGGGGAAGGGTAAGCTGGGATGAAGTGAGAGAGTGGCATGGACATATATACACTACCTAAATGTAAAATAGATAGCTAGTGGGAAGCAGCTGTATAGCACAGGGGGATCAGCTCCATCCTTTGTGACCACCTAGCGGGATGGGATAGGGAGGGTGGGAGGGAGACGTAAGAGGGAGGGTATATGGGGATATGTATACATATAGCTGATTCATTTTGTTATACAGCAGAAACTAAAACAACATTTCAAAGCAAATGTACTTCAATAAATATGTTAAAAAATAAAAGATCACATCATCTACAATTAGAGATAGTTTTATTTCTTCCTTTTCTTTTTGGATGCTATTAATGTTTTACCTAATTGCTCCACCTAGAACTTCCATTACTATATTGAATAGGTTTGCTTAAAGTGGGCACTGTTGTCTTTTTCCTCATGTTAGAGGACAAATTTCAACCTTTCACTATTGAGTATGATCTTAGCTGTGGGCCTTTATTTTTTTTGAGGTATGTTTCTTTTACACCCTGTTTGTTGAGAATGTTTATCATGAAATTGTGTTAATTTTGTCAAATGCTCTTTATGTATCTTTTAAGATGATTGGATGTTTTTATCTTTCATTTTATTAATATGATATTTCACATTTATTAATTTGTACATTTTGAACCATTCTTGCATCCCTGGAATAAATCCCACTTGATCATGGTGTATGATCCTTTCATTGTGCTGTTGAATTTAGTTTGCTAGTATTTTGTTGAGAATTTTTCCATTTGTATTCATCAGAGATATTGGCCTGTAGTGTTCCTTTCATTATTTATAATTTCTAGTTTCATTATTTGGCTTTATCAGAGTAATGTTGGCCTCATCAAATGAGTTTGGGAACGTTCATGTATCTTCTTACATGTTTAATAGAATTCACCTGTGAAATAATCTTGTCCTGGGAGGTTTTGCTGAGTTAATCTCCTTGCTCATTATTGTTCTTTTCAGATTTTCTATTTCTTCATGTTTCATTATTTATAGGTTGTGTGTTTCTAAGAATTTTTCCATTTCTTCTATGTTGACCAATTTGTTGCACATAGTTTATAATAGTTTCTTATTATGCTTTTTTGCATTTCTGTGGTATTAGTTGTAATGTCTACTCTTTAATTTTTAATTTTAGCTATTTGGGTCCTCTCTCTTTCTTCTTGGATTGTCTAACTATAAGTTTGTCATTTAATTTTTGGGAGGACCCAACTCTATATTGTTAACAATTTTGTTTTCTAGTCCTTATTTTATTTATTTCTGCTTTAATTTTTATTATTTCCTTCTTTTTGCTAACTTTCTGCTTAGTTTGTTCTTTTTCTGGCTCCTTGAGGTGTAAATTTATGTTGTTTATTTGAGATTCTTTTTCTTGATATATGCATTTATCACTATTTTGTCTTAGAACTGCTTTTACAATATCCGATAAGTTTTGCTCTGTTGTGTTTCCAATTTTTTGTCTCAAGATTTTTTTGTTTCAATTTTTATGTCTTCTTTGTTCAGGAGTGTATTGTTTAATTTCCATGAATTTGTGAATTTTCCAGGTTTCCTCCTTTTGATTTTTAATCTTATACAATTGTATTCAGAAATGATATTTGATATAATATCTATCTGCTTGATTTGTTGAGTCTTGTTTTGTGGCCTAACATATAATCTATTCTAGAAAATGTTTCATGTTCACTTGAAAATAATGTGTATTCTTCTGCTGTTGGATGCAATGTTTAGTATATGTCTGTTAGGTGCCTTTACTCTGGAGTGTTATTCAAATCCACTGTTTCCTTATTGACTTTGTCTGGATGACCTATCAATTGTTGAGTGGGGAACTAATGATCCCCAAAATTATTTTATTATTGTTTATTTCTCCTTATATTTCTGTTAGTAGTTGCTTTATTTAGGTCCTTCGATTTTGGGTGTATACACATTTACAATTGTCACATCTTCTTCATAGATTGACCTCTTAATAACTATATAATGACCTCCCTTGTGTCTCTTGCCCATTTTTAGCTTCAATTCTGTCTTGTCTGATACAAGTATAGCTACTCTGAATAGCTACTTTTGAATATATCATCCCATTATCTACTGGCCTGAAAAGTTACTGTTGAAAAATCTGCTAATAATCTTCTGGGGGCTCCCTTGTACTTGATGAGTCATTTTTCTTGCTGCTTTCAAAATTTTCTCCTTTTTTTTAACTTGTAAACTAGAATTATAACTAAATTATGCATCACCTTTATTATGTTAGAAAATCTGACCTTGACTATAGTTTCCTGCTACCAGTTTTACACATTTATATGTTTTTACAGTTTTTTTAAACATCTTTAATGGAGTATGATTTTTACAATGTTGTGTTAGTTTCTGCTGTATAGTAAAGTGAATCAGCTTTACGTATGCATATATACCCATATCTCTTCTCTCTTGCATCTCCCTCCCACCCTCTCTATTCCACCCCTCTAGGTGGTCACAAAGCACCTAGCTGGTCTCCCTGTGTTATGTGGCTGCTTCTCACTAGATATCTATTTCACATTTGGTAGTGTACATATGTCAATTCTACTCTCTCACTTCATCCCAACTTACCCTTCTCCCTCCCCATGTCCTCAAGTCCATTCTCTATGTCTGTGTCTTTATTCCTGTCCTGCCCCTAGGTTCATCAGAACCATTTTTTTTTAGATTCCATACATATGTGTTAGCAGAGGGTATTTGCTTTTCTCTTTCTGACTTACTTCACTCTATATGACAGAGTCCAGGTCCATCCACCTCACTACAAATAACTCAATTTCGTTTCTTTTTATGGCTGAGTAATATTCCATTGTATATATGTGCCACATCTTCTTTATCCATTCCTCAGTCGATGGATACCTTGGTTGCTTCCATGTCCTGGCTATTGTAAATAGTGCTGCAATGAACATTGTGGTACATGACTCTTTTTGACTTATGGTTTTCTAGGGTGTATGCCCAGTAGTGGGATTGCTGGGTCATATGGTATTTCTATTTTTACTTTTTTAAGGAACCTCCATACTGTTCTTCATAGTGGCTGTATCAATTTACATTCCTAGCACCAGAGAAAGAGGGTTCCCTTTTCTCCACACCCTCACCAGCCTTTATATTTTGTAGATTTTTTGATGATGATCATTCTGACTGGTGTGAAGTGATACCTCATTTAATTTTGATATGCATTTACAATTTTAATTATCATTCTTTCTGCTTAAACACCCTTTAGCATTTCTTTAAACCAAGTCTGAGTGATGTCCTCATTCAAGTTTTGTTTGTTCAGGAAAGTCTTTATCACGTCTTTGTTTCTGAAGGACCACTTTGCCATGTATATTATACATGGTTGACAGGGTTTTGTTTTAGTTATTTTTTTCAATATTTTGAATATATCATCTCATTATCACCTGGCCTGAAAAGTTACTGTTGAAAAATCTCCTAACAGTCTTCTGGGGGCTCCCTTGTATTTAATGAGTCTCTTTTTCTTGCTGCTCTCGAAATTTTCTCCTTGTCTTTGATTTTGATATTTTAATTATAATATGTCTATATGTAGCCCTTTTTAGGTTTAACCCATTTGAGTCCTTTGGGCCTCATGAATCTGAATGTCCAATTCTCTCTCCATGTTTGGGAAGTTTTCATCCATTATTACTTTAAATATACATTTTTTTCAAGTTTGTTAATTTTAAAAAATTTTTATTGGAACAGACTCAGATCTCAAAATCAAAATTATTGTTAGCAAAGGAGAAATGTGTGCAGAAGTGGTAAATTGGGAGATTGGGCTTAACATAGTCACACTACTCTATATAAAATAGATAACTAATAAGGACCTACTGCATAGCACAGGGAACTTTACTCAATTTTCTGTAATAACCTGTATGGGAAATGAATTTTAAATATACGTTTTGTTTCTTTCCCCTTTTCTTCTTCTTCTGGGATTCCAATAATGCATATATGTTTCCTTTGATGTTGTCTCATAAATACCATAGGCTTTCTTTATGCATTTTTTTTTTTTCAGTACATGGGCCTCTCACTGTAGTGGTCTCTCCCATTGCGGAGCACAGGCTCCGAATGCGCAGGCCCAGTGGCCATGGCTCACGGGCCCAGCCACTCCACGGCATGTGGGATCTTCTGGGAATGGGGCACAAACCCGTGTCCTCTGCATCAGCAGGTGGACTCTCAACCACTGCGCCACCAGGGAAGCCCTTTCTTTATTCTTATTCATTATTTTTCCTATTTTTCTCTGACTGGATAATTTCAAATGACCTAACTTTTAGCTCAGCGATTCTTTCTTCTGTCTGTTGTTCAAGCTCTCTATTGAATTCTTTAGTTTTCTCTCTTTTCTTTTTTTTTTTAGCAGATTTCTATTTCTTTGTTGAACTTCTCATTTATTCAGGCATTGCTTTTCTAATTTCTTATAGAAGTCTTTGTGTTCTTGTAGTTCACTGAATTTCTTTAAGATGATTTTTCTGAATTCTTTGTCAGACAGTACATAAGTCTCCAGTTATTGTAACTCTACTAGTTACATTTGGTGTTGTGATGTTTATTCTTTGTGATCCTTGATTACTTGTGATGGTGTCTACACATTTCATCAAGTGGTCTTTTCTAACAGGCTTTACAGTTTCACTTTGGCAGAAAAATTTCTTCACTCAATCAGCTCAGCTTGAGGTACTGAGCAATTCAGTTGGTAGTGTCCAGGGACAAAAAATATTCATCTGTGTTTTAAAGCTGGGCGAGACCACTACCCATACTCTAAGGTCAGTGGTGTGTGATGGTTGGGCCCCACACTTGGGTGGACCTGCAGTCTGGACTCTATATTCATGTGGGGCTGCTAGGTGAGGTTCCTGGTCAGACAGTGCTGCTGGTTATGGATTGTGGTCCAGTGAGGTCACTAGCTGAGCTCTGCAATTACCTCGTCAGGTAAGGTCTCAGCCTGTGTTCCCTGGAAGTATGTTGCCACTGATTGGACTCTGTAAGTGGGCCCGAGGCTGGGATTCATAATTGCTCCCAGGTGGGTGGGGTTCTAGGTTGTGCTCTTAGACTGGATGATGTTGCTGTTTGAACTTCATATTCAGGCAGGGATTCAGACTGGACTTTGTAGTCATATAGGGCCTCAGACTGTACTCTGTGATTAGGTGAGGCTTCAGGATATGACTCAAATTTTGGTGGGGCTGCAGATTGAGATTTATGATCAAGTAGGCAACCGTCTATGCTCTACTGTTGGACAAGTTTTCTGGCCAGACTCTCTGATTTAGCGGGGCTTCCAGCTGTATCCTGCAGTGGTGTGGGACTAGACAGTGTGCCCCATGATTGAGCACGGTCACTGGCTTTGGTCTTTGCCTGTGTGAAGCTTCAATCTGTGTTTGGCAATTGAGAAGGACCATAGTCTGGGCTCTGGTTGGGCTGTAGGATGGGCTCCACAGCTCCCTAAGTTCTCTGGCCATACATTCTGCTGTGCAGGCCTGAGAGCTATATTGCAGCAGTAGGGATGCAAATTTTTTTCCCTGCCCTTATAACTAGGAGCTGTAGAAAGGGCTCCACAGCTGGTCTGGGACATTGGCTGGGAACCCACATTTTGCAGAATTGCTACTAGAGCTCCCTGGCCAAACAGGGTAACAAACTTTTCTCTATAGGTGACAGAGCTGCTGGTTGGTATCTCTACTTGACTGCTACTACAAACAGGAATGTGGTCTGCCAAAATCTGCGTCCTGTTTGCTGCTAACCCCACATCCCTCCATCTCTATGATCTCCAGTTGTCAAGCCACACAGATTCTCACAGTGATTCCCATAATGTGAGACCTGAATGGACTTCCCAAGAAGCATTCTGCAATGCTGTAAGACTTTGATGACCACCTTGGGCTCTTTTTTTTCCACTAGAGGAACCATAGGCCCAGAGGATTACTCTTGGTGTAGCACTGTGGCAGCTTGGGGGAGGATAGAGTGGTCAAGGTGTAGCCATTCCTCTTATGCTTCTAATGCAGCCCTTTATGGTCTCTGTGGTCCAGGGATGTGCTTTAGCCTTACTCACAGGTTCTGGGATTACTGCAGTGGTGTCTTGTCTATGGCTATTTGCCAGATGGTCTTCTGGTGAGAAAGACTGAAATCGGGAATGACTTATGTCACCATCTTGATGATGTCACTACTCTCACTATCTTTTAAAGCTAATCTTACAATAAATCAACTTCATTTGAGAGAGTACATATTATAGTCTTTGGAATATTATTTTAAAATAATATTTTTAATTCAAACCATGATAGAGGTGAATATAAAAAATGCTAGGGCTTATTAAATGATAGTTATGGTGGAGGAGATATATTTATGTATACAGTGCATCTGAGACTATCCTCTGCTCTTGTGTTGGAATTGTTTGGCTATTCATATTAAAATTCAATAAAATCCATATTTGAAAATGAGCTCTATGAATGATCCCTTCATCCAATTGGATTCTTAATTAATTCATCAACTTTACTTTTCATAATATCTTATGAAGATTCTCAAAGTAAGAAAATACTCATTTTCCCCTTTCAAACATTATTTATTTCACCCATATTTCAATAATAATGGGTGGCACTGGGTGAGTTTTGATTACAGGTAACATTAAAGGGAGGGAAGCATTTATGAGCATACTATTTTAAATCTGCTTATCATGGTGGTTTGCATTATATTTGACCAGTAGATATGCCTTTTCAAAGAAAGCAAAACAAATGTTCATGAGGAAACTGAGACTCAGTGTGGTGAGATAAGTAGAGTGTTTGATAATGTGGACCAAATGCTGCAGAAAATGCAAGTTGAATCATCAGTAAGATAAAAATGATTTAATTTGGGCTTGAAAAATGTGTTTTCAGAAAAAGAAAGGATTCTTAAAAAAATAAAATCATGGAGCAGGAAATGTTCCAATCATTCCCTTAAAAAAGACAGAAAATAAACACACTCAATTGTTGATATATCATGACATGGACAATTGTTTGTCTAACTAGCTATCTGTCCATCTATAATATATCATCTAATTCATCTATTAGCTTTACTCACTACATTGTGAACTCTTTGAGAACAGGAGTAATCATTTTGTCCCTAGGCCCAAACTGGGAAGAGTGGATGCTCAATAAATGATGACTGCCTGAATCAACTAGAATCAATTATAATTTAAATAAAAATTTAGGTCTTCTTATATTTTAGCACTGCCAACAAGTTATTAGGCTGACTCAATGTATTTCCACCTCTAAGTTTTCTACCTATATATAGCCTAGTTCAATACACACAATATAGTACTTCACTGAAGTTGAGTATTGTCTGCAGATTTCTTTGATTATTCTTACATCTAAACCCACTCTTTAAATTCCAAGCATTTACCTCCTAAACAATTAGCTGAACTGCTTATCCTGACTTATCAAATGGAACAAAATACATATCAAACAAACATTGGTTTATATTCCCTCTTTTTCCCATGACCCAAAACTTTGGCTCATCCTCAGCCCAAACCCACATTCAACCCCACCTAAATGGCCCTTGCAGGGAACAGGCTAATATCAGAATAAAACTTTCTCTGATCTGTTTTATAATACTTCTCCACCTATTAATTCCATCATGCCACTTAACCACACTCAGTTTTTTCCTATCCTTTATTATTCCTCCTTATAAAATAAAGTCCTTTTCCACCTCATTCTGAGATGCTTTCAGATCTCATAGAGAATTTTCTTTCTTGCAATATTTCTCCATCCGTCTATTGCAATAGCCATTCCCTTATTGCAATGATCATTTTGAATAATGTCTCTCCTTATCTAAGACTGAATTTTGGTTTTATTTGACAATACCATACACAGCAGTGTCCAGTAGATGATATATCATTAACACATACATACAGAATGAAATTACAATAGAAGGAAGACCCACATTTTTTGCTGCACTTGTCTGTTCCAAGACATCCTTATTGCATCCAAAAAAACAAAAATTAGAAGAAAAAACAAGCAATCAAAGTGACTGCATCTATTTCTTTGCAATCAATTTGACAAATTTCTTTCATCTTCTCACTTTAAGGATCTTTAAAATACTCCAGAATATTTAGGCAATTTTTGGAACATTCCTACCATTGTCTCTTAAAATTCATCACACTTTGACTTATATGACAGTTACATATGAAAATATTTTATCTTCCTGACTATACCAGAAAGTTTTTGATAGTACTATTAGTGCCTCTGTTATTTTTGGGACATAAGCCCTATTGCATACTCTGTAAGTGAGAAGACTCTGCATTCACAATAACTGGGTTAAAATCCTGTCTCCCACATTTGATATCTGTATGATCTTTGACAAGTTTAAATTTCCAAAGCATCAGTTTCCATATATGGGGATAATAACAGTATTTCCCCAATATATTTGTATGAAGTAAAGAATAATAAAATGCAATAATATGCATAATATGTTTAACATAGCATCAAGCAAATAGTAAATAGTTGATAAATATTAGACATTATTTTTATTATGGTAAGTAAGCAAACAGATTCTTAGAAAATACACACTAAGTAAATAGTTTTGCTCTCACCGTTAGTCTGGCTTTTCATAGTGCAAGACCATAAACAATGAAAACATTATGGGTCTCAAAAAAAGTAAAGCTTTTATAATGTTCTATTTAAACTGCTGTTCTTCATGTGACTATATCACACCTGTCCCTATGTGAGGAAGTATCTGACAACAATGGTCATGGAAGTCTTTTATAAATGCGTGAATTACTGAAAAATAAACAAAAATTAATATTATAGAAGAGTGTTTTTGGCTTGTTTTGATGTTTAATAACATTAGAATATCAGAAAAATCTGTATGAAATTAACCTCAATCAAATTTTAAATTTTCTCCATTATTAAATTGTCACTTCCTAGAAGGAAGGTACAGGGTATATTCTTATATCATATCATACATTACAAAGCACCTAGCAAAATGACTGTCATAAAAAAAAATTCTCAAGAAATGTTCAAGTGAGCAGAAGAGCGGACATTTGTTTGTCTGCCCATGATCTCTCAATTCTAGGAACAGCAACCATTCCCACACCCAATGTCTTACTTAGATTTCTTCCTTTTAAATTGGTGGTGGAAATGGGAGATGGCACCTTCTTAAAGACCTATTTTATAGCCACCATCTTTGTCCAAAGCTGCATACAACCTTGTGCTAAGCAGATTGGTTCCCTAGAAATTTTCAAAATAGAGTTAGTTTGAATTAAATTTTGGTAATATGCAATAAAGAGTCCTGACCAATACTGGAACAAACTGTCTCATCTAATACAAGTGTCCATATTTTTTCATTAAAATTTTGCTTTCTAATACATATTAATATATGTATACTACAAATATTACATTTATAATACATTTTCACCATTAACATGTATTTTTTTCTCTATATTGTAGTACATAGCTTTCATTATATAGTGGTTTGGACAAAATATCCCATTTGGATGTTGAGTCAAGGCTATTACAAAGGACATATTTAATTTCATTTTTAGGCCAGTTAAAATGGTAGGATTTGCAAATGGTTCCATAATCTTGCTTTTTCTAATGTTCTTTGTGTAAGCAATTCCTCTGACCAAGAATTTCCAAACCCAACATGTTTAACTATATATATATATATATATATATACACACATATATATATTTCAAAATATTAGTCAAGACCTATCTTCTTCAAAATTGTGGTTTTAATGCATTTATAAATTTTTGAAAATAATTTTTTAAATATAACCATACAATTTCTTTTATACTTTGGGGAATGCCTTGATACAACATCCTAAAACATAGCATGTTATAAAACAATTTTTCAGGGTACACACAGTATTAGAAAATTATAAGAAGGATTCAGCTGTATCTTGCTTCAAATGGTACCTATTTTCTAGAGCACAGTACTTTCAAGAAAGTTAAGAGGTTTGTATCAAAGCAAGTAATAGGAAAACTAGATCTTGTTCATCTATGAAGCCTTGTTACAGTGGTATTAATGATGATATATATGCACTTTTGAGCTTCATTCTTGGAAAATAAGCTTTCTTTTGAGGCTTAAAGCTTAAAAACCTTTGCAGAAAGTCCAGTTATAAATTCAAATACTGTGTATTAACTTTGTCATGAAGCCTAGGCGTTTGAGGCTATGTCAGTTTTTGATTGTAGTACCAGATGTTGAAGCAGGTTGTCTTTCTGTGGCAAATTAAGTTTTCTTTTCAAGAGGTGGAGCATCAAAACAAAGCAAAAATGAAAACCAATTGATAATATTCACATTTTGTTTACTTAATCTGGATAATAGAACATCCTAGCTTCTTAGGAGGAATATGAATGCAAAAAGGAAAAACATCTACAAAACAAGCAGGTTTACATAAAACCATATTTGTAATTAAATTTTAAAAATTATAATGAAGTCAATTTCCTCCTTTTAATATTCTCTATATTTTTTTATATCTATATTCCAAGGAAACATGGGCCACTCTCCTTCTCATGTATTTTCAACTGGAAAACAGCTAGAGAATGGACTATGCCAGGAGGTCTCAAACTTGTTGGATCAGCAGAACTACCTAGGAAAATTAAAAATACAGACAGCTGGGGACTACTCATAGAGATTTTGATTCAGAAGATATACAGACAAACACCAAAATCTTTATTTGTCACACCTATGAAGGGTGATACAACTGATCCATCAGGGTTGAAAACCAATAAGGTAGACCAACAATAAGGTCTATTTTAACCCATATACTACTTGAGATTAAAAATTTTAAATCAAAAGTCATTTAATCTCTATTAAGTGTTACATCTAAACTTTGTCACTAATTATTAGAACTACTTCAGGACATTGGACCACCAGAGACCTCACAGGACCATGTAACATCAATCAGCGAGAGTTATCCCAGAGGTCTCCATCTCAAAGTTAACACCCAGTTCCACTCAACAACCAGCAAGCTCCAGTGCTGAACACCCCAAGGCAAACAACTAGTAAGACAGGAACACAACACCACCCATTACAAGAGAGGCTGCCTAAAATCATAATAAGTTCACAGACACCCCAAAACACATCACGGATGCAGCACTGCCCAACAGAAAGACAAGATCCAGCCTCATACACCAGAACACAGTCACCAGTCCCATCCACCAAGAAACCTACACAACCCGTAGATGAACCTTACCCACAGGAGACAGACACCAAAGAAAATGGGAACTACGAACTTGCAGCCTGCAAAAAGGAGTCCTAAAACACAATAAGTTAAGCAAAATGAGAAAACAGAAATAGGCAATGAAGGAGCAAAGTAAAAACCCAACAGACCAAATAAATGAAGAGGAAATAGGCAGTATACCTGAAATAATTCAGAGAAATGAGAGTAAAGATGAGCTAAAATCTCTGAAATAGAAAGGAGAAAATACAAGAAACGTTTAACAAGGACCTAGAAGAAATAAAGGGCAAACAAACAATGATGAAAAACACAATAAATGAAATTAAAAATTATCTAGAAGGAATCAATAGCAGAATAACTGAAGCAGAAGAACAGAGAAGTGACCTGGAAGATAAAATGGTGGAAATAACTACTGCAGAGCAGAATAAAGAAAAAAAGAATGAAAAGAATTTAGGACAATCACAGAGACAACTTGGACAATATTAAACACACCAACATTTGAATAATAGGGATCCCAGAAGAAGAAGAGAAAAATAAAGATATTGAGAAAATATTTGACGAGATTATAGTTGAAAACTTCCCTAATATAGGAAAGGATATAGTCAGTCACGTCCAGGAAGTCCAGAGAGTCCCATACAGGATAAATGCAAGGAGAAACACAACAAGACACATATTAATCAAACTATCAAAAATTAAATACAAAGAAAAAAAATATTAACAGCAGCAAGGGAAAAGCAACAAATAACAAACAAAGGAATCCCCAAAAGGTTAACAACTGATCTTTCAGCAGAAACTCTGCAAGCCAGAAGGGAATGGCAGGACATATTTAAAGTGATGAAGGAGAGAAACCTACAACCAAGATTCCTCTACCCAGCAAGGATCTCATTCAAATTTGATGGAGAAATTAAAACCTTTACAGACAAGCAAAAGCTGAGAGAGTACAGCACCACCAAACCAGCT
>NC_041234.1:58009107-58013151 GCF_002837175.3 Physeter macrocephalus
TATATATATATATATATATATATACACACATATATATATTTCAAAATATTAGTCAAGACCTATCTTCTTCAAAATTGTGGTTTTAATGCATTTATAAATTTTTGAAAATAATTTTTTAAATATAACCATACAATTTCTTTTATACTTTGGGGAATGCCTTGATACAACATCCTAAAACATAGCATGTTATAAAACAATTTTTCAGGGTACACACAGTATTAGAAAATTATAAGAAGGATTCAGCTGTATCTTGCTTCAAATGGTACCTATTTTCTAGAGCACAGTACTTTCAAGAAAGTTAAGAGGTTTGTATCAAAGCAAGTAATAGGAAAACTAGATCTTGTTCATCTATGAAGCCTTGTTACAGTGGTATTAATGATGATATATATGCACTTTTGAGCTTCATTCTTGGAAAATAAGCTTTCTTTTGAGGCTTAAAGCTTAAAAACCTTTGCAGAAAGTCCAGTTATAAATTCAAATACTGTGTATTAACTTTGTCATGAAGCCTAGGCGTTTGAGGCTATGTCAGTTTTTGATTGTAGTACCAGATGTTGAAGCAGGTTGTCTTTCTGTGGCAAATTAAGTTTTCTTTTCAAGAGGTGGAGCATCAAAACAAAGCAAAAATGAAAACCAATTGATAATATTCACATTTTGTTTACTTAATCTGGATAATAGAACATCCTAGCTTCTTAGGAGGAATATGAATGCAAAAAGGAAAAACATCTACAAAACAAGCAGGTTTACATAAAACCATATTTGTAATTAAATTTTAAAAATTATAATGAAGTCAATTTCCTCCTTTTAATATTCTCTATATTTTTTTATATCTATATTCCAAGGAAACATGGGCCACTCTCCTTCTCATGTATTTTCAACTGGAAAACAGCTAGAGAATGGACTATGCCAGGAGGTCTCAAACTTGTTGGATCAGCAGAACTACCTAGGAAAATTAAAAATACAGACAGCTGGGGACTACTCATAGAGATTTTGATTCAGAAGATATACAGACAAACACCAAAATCTTTATTTGTCACACCTATGAAGGGTGATACAACTGATCCATCAGGGTTGAAAACCAATAAGGTAGACCAACAATAAGGTCTATTTTAACCCATATACTACTTGAGATTAAAAATTTTAAATCAAAAGTCATTTAATCTCTATTAAGTGTTACATCTAAACTTTGTCACTAATTATTAGAACTACTTCAGGACATTGGACCACCAGAGACCTCACAGGACCATGTAACATCAATCAGCGAGAGTTATCCCAGAGGTCTCCATCTCAAAGTTAACACCCAGTTCCACTCAACAACCAGCAAGCTCCAGTGCTGAACACCCCAAGGCAAACAACTAGTAAGACAGGAACACAACACCACCCATTACAAGAGAGGCTGCCTAAAATCATAATAAGTTCACAGACACCCCAAAACACATCACGGATGCAGCACTGCCCAACAGAAAGACAAGATCCAGCCTCATACACCAGAACACAGTCACCAGTCCCATCCACCAAGAAACCTACACAACCCGTAGATGAACCTTACCCACAGGAGACAGACACCAAAGAAAATGGGAACTACGAACTTGCAGCCTGCAAAAAGGAGTCCTAAAACACAATAAGTTAAGCAAAATGAGAAAACAGAAATAGGCAATGAAGGAGCAAAGTAAAAACCCAACAGACCAAATAAATGAAGAGGAAATAGGCAGTATACCTGAAATAATTCAGAGAAATGAGAGTAAAGATGAGCTAAAATCTCTGAAATAGAAAGGAGAAAATACAAGAAACGTTTAACAAGGACCTAGAAGAAATAAAGGGCAAACAAACAATGATGAAAAACACAATAAATGAAATTAAAAATTATCTAGAAGGAATCAATAGCAGAATAACTGAAGCAGAAGAACAGAGAAGTGACCTGGAAGATAAAATGGTGGAAATAACTACTGCAGAGCAGAATAAAGAAAAAAAGAATGAAAAGAATTTAGGACAATCACAGAGACAACTTGGACAATATTAAACACACCAACATTTGAATAATAGGGATCCCAGAAGAAGAAGAGAAAAATAAAGATATTGAGAAAATATTTGACGAGATTATAGTTGAAAACTTCCCTAATATAGGAAAGGATATAGTCAGTCACGTCCAGGAAGTCCAGAGAGTCCCATACAGGATAAATGCAAGGAGAAACACAACAAGACACATATTAATCAAACTATCAAAAATTAAATACAAAGAAAAAAAATATTAACAGCAGCAAGGGAAAAGCAACAAATAACAAACAAAGGAATCCCCAAAAGGTTAACAACTGATCTTTCAGCAGAAACTCTGCAAGCCAGAAGGGAGTGGCAGGACATATTTAAAGAGATGAAAGGGATTTCCCTGGTGGCGCAGTGGTTGAGAGTCCCCCTGCCGATGCAGGGGACATGCATTCATGCCCCAGTCTGGGAAGATCCCACATGCCAAGGAGAGGCTGGACCCGTGAGCCATGGCCACTAAGCCTGCGCATCTGGAGCCTGTGCTCTGCAATGGGAGAGGCCACAATAGTGAGAGACCTGCATACTGCAATAAAAAAATCATAAAATTTAAAAAATAAAGAGATGAAAGGGAAAAACTTACAAACAAAATAACTCTACCCAGCAAAGATATCATTCAGATTCAATGGAGAAATTAAACCTTTGCAGACAAGCAAAAGCTAAGAGAATTCAGTACCACCAAACGAGCTTTACAACAAATGCTAAAGGAACTTTTCTAGGCAGGAAACACAATAGAAGGAAAAGGCCTACAACAAGAAAACAAAACAACTAAGAAAATGGTAATAGGAACATACATATCGATAATTACCTTAAACGTAAATAGAATAAATGCTCCAGACAAAAGACATAGACTGACTGAATGGATACAAAACCAAGACCTATATATATGCAGTCTACAAGAGAACCACTTCACCTAGGGACACATAGAGACTGAAAGTGAGGGGATGGAAAAAGCTATTCCATGCAAATGGCAATCAAAAGAAAGCTGGAGTAACAATTCTCATATCAGAAAAAATAGATTTTTAAATAAAGACTATTAGAAGAGACAAAGGAGGACACTGCATAATGATAAAGGGATCAATCCAAGAGGAAGATATAACAAATGTAAATATTGATGAACCAAACATAGGAGCACCACAATGAATAAGGCAAATGCTAACAGCCATAAAAAGGGAAATTGAAAGTAACAAAATAATAGTAGGAGACTTTAACACCCCATTTTCACCAATGGACAGATCATACAAAATGAAAATAAATAAGGAAACACGTTTTAAATGACATATTAAACTAGATGGACTTAACTGATATTTATAGGACATTCCATAGAAAACCATGAGAATACACTCTCTTCTCAAGTGCTCATGGAACATTCTCCAGGATAGATCATATCTTGGGTCATAAATCAAGCCTTGGTAAATTTAAGAAATTTGAAACCATATCAAGTATCTTTTCTGTCCATAACACTATGAGACTAGATTAAAATTACAGGAAAATGACTGAGAAAAATACAAACACATGGAGGTTAAACAATACGCTACTGAATAACCAAGAGATCATTAAAGAAATAAAAGAAAAATCAAAAAATACCTAGAAGCAAATTACAATGAAAACCCGATGATCCAAAACCTATGGGATGCAACAAAAGTAGTTCTGTTAGGGAAGTTTATAGCAACACAATCCCACCTCAAGAAACAAGAAACATCTCAAATAAACAACCTAAACTTACACATAAAGAAATTAGAGAAAAAAGAACAAAAAGACCCCAAAATCAGCAGAAGTAAAGAAATCATGAAGATCAAATCAGAAATAAATGAAAAAGAAATGAAGGAAACAGTAGCAAAGATCAATAAAACTAAAAAACTGGTTCTTTGAGAAGATAAAGAAATTGATAAACCGTTAGCCACATTCATCAAGAAAAAAAGGGAAAAGACTCATATCAATAGAATTAGAAATAAAAAAGGAGAGGAAACACCGGACACTGCAGAAATACAAAGGATCATGAGAGATTAC
>NC_041234.1:58014309-58014755 GCF_002837175.3 Physeter macrocephalus
ACAATCCCACCTCAAGAAACAAGAAACATCTCAAATAAACAACCTAAACTTACACATAAAGAAATTAGAGAAAAAAGAACAAAAAGACCCCAAAATCAGCAGAAGTAAAGAAATCATGAAGATCAAATCAGAAATAAATGAAAAAGAAATGAAGGAAACAGTAGCAAAGATCAATAAAACTAAAAAACTGGTTCTTTGAGAAGATAAAGAAATTGATAAACCGTTAGCCACATTCATCAAGAAAAAAAGGGAAAAGACTCATATCAATAGAATTAGAAATGAAAAAAGAGAAGAAACAACTGACACTGCAGAAATACAAAGGATCATGAGAGATTACAAGTGAGTATATGCCAATAAAATGAACAACCTGGAAGAAATGGACAAGTTCTTAGAAAAGCACAACATTCTGAAACTCAACCAGGAAGAAATAGAAACTATAAACAAAC
>NC_041234.1:58015535-58030373 GCF_002837175.3 Physeter macrocephalus
TGCCCCAGTCTGGGAAGATCCCACATGCCAAGGAGAGGCTGGACCCGTGAGCCATGGCCACTAAGCCTGCGCATCTGGAGCCTGTGCTCTGCAATGGGAGAGGCCACAATAGTGAGAGACCTGCATACTGCAATAAAAAAATCATAAAATTTAAAAAATAAAGAGATGAAAGGGAAAAACTTACAAACAAAATAACTCTACCCAGCAAAGATATCATTCAGATTCAATGGAGAAATTAAACCTTTGCAGACAAGCAAAAGCTAAGAGAATTCAGTACCACCAAACGAGCTTTACAACAAATGCTAAAGGAACTTTTCTAGGCAGGAAACACAATAGAAGGAAAAGGCCTACAACAAGAAAACAAAACAACTAAGAAAATGGTAATAGGAACATACATATCGATAATTACCTTAAACGTAAATAGAATAAATGCTCCAGACAAAAGACATAGACTGACTGAATGGATACAAAACCAAGACCTATATATATGCAGTCTACAAGAGAACCACTTCACCTAGGGACACATAGAGACTGAAAGTGAGGGGATGGAAAAAGCTATTCCATGCAAATGGCAATCAAAAGAAAGCTGGAGTAACAATTCTCATATCAGAAAAAATAGATTTTTAAATAAAGACTATTAGAAGAGACAAAGGAGGACACTGCATAATGATAAAGGGATCAATCCAAGAGGAAGATATAACAAATGTAAATATTGATGAACCAAACATAGGAGCACCACAATGAATAAGGCAAATGCTAACAGCCATAAAAAGGGAAATTGAAAGTAACAAAATAATAGTAGGAGACTTTAACACCCCATTTTCACCAATGGACAGATCATACAAAATGAAAATAAATAAGGAAACACGTTTTAAATGACATATTAAACTAGATGGACTTAACTGATATTTATAGGACATTCCATAGAAAACCATGAGAATACACTCTCTTCTCAAGTGCTCATGGAACATTCTCCAGGATAGATCATATCTTGGGTCATAAATCAAGCCTTGGTAAATTTAAGAAATTTGAAACCATATCAAGTATCTTTTCTGTCCATAACACTATGAGACTAGATTAAAATTACAGGAAAATGACTGAGAAAAATACAAACACATGGAGGTTAAACAATACGCTACTGAATAACCAAGAGATCATTAAAGAAATAAAAGAAAAATCAAAAAATACCTAGAAGCAAATTACAATGAAAACCCGATGATCCAAAACCTATGGGATGCAACAAAAGTAGTTCTGTTAGGGAAGTTTATAGCAACACAATCCCACCTCAAGAAACAAGAAACATCTCAAATAAACAACCTAAACTTACACATAAAGAAATTAGAGAAAAAAGAACAAAAAGACCCCAAAATCAGCAGAAGTAAAGAAATCATGAAGATCAAATCAGAAATAAATGAAAAAGAAATGAAGGAAACAGTAGCAAAGATCAATAAAACTAAAAAACTGGTTCTTTGAGAAGATAAAGAAATTGATAAACCGTTAGCCACATTCATCAAGAAAAAAAGGGAAAAGACTCATATCAATAGAATTAGAAATAAAAAAGGAGAGGAAACACCGGACACTGCAGAAATACAAAGGATCATGAGAGATTACAAGTGAGTATATGCCAATAAAATGAACAACCTGGAAGAAATGGACAAGTTCTTAGAAAAGCACAACATTCTGAAACTCAACCAGGAAGATATGGAAAATATGAGACCAATCACAAGCACTAAAATTGAAACTGTGATTTAAAATTTTCCAACAAAAAACATCCCAGGACCAGATGGATTCAAGGTAAATTCTACCAAACATTTAGAGAAGAACTAACACCTATCCTTCTCAAACTCTTCGAAAATATAGCAGGGAGAGGATCACTCACAAACGCATTCTACGAGGCCACCATTGCCCTGATACCAAAAACAGACAAAGATGCCACAAAAAAAGAAAACAACAGGCCAATATCACTGATGAACTTAGATGCAAAAATCCTCAACAAAATACAAGCAAACAATCCAGCAGCATATTAACATCGTCATACAGCATGATCAAGTGGGGTTTACCCCAGGAATGCAAGGATTCTTCATTATGCACAAATCAATCAATGTGATAAACCATATTAACAAACTGAAGGATAAAAACCATATGATAATCTCAGGAGATGCAGAAAAACACTTTTGACAAAATTCAACCACCATTTATGATGAAAAAAAAAAAAAAACCCTCCACAAAGTAGGCAAAGATGAAGCTGGGATGAAGTGAGAGAGTAGCATTGACATATACATATTACCAAATGTAAAATAGCTAGTGGGAAGCAGACACAGAGTGCAAGAAGATCAGCCTGGTGCTTTGTGACTATGTAGAGGTGTGTGATAGAGAGGGTGGGAGGGAAACACAAGGAGGGGATATGGGGATATATGTATATGTATAACTGGATAACTTTGTTATACAGCAGATGTTAAAAAATTAAAAAAATAAAAAAGTATTAAAAAATATTCGAATTTCTTCCTTTCCTTCCTTCCTTTCTTCCTTCCTTCCTCCCTCCCTTCCTTCCTTTCTTCCTTCTTTCCTACCTTCTTCCTTCCCTCCCTCCCTCTCTCTCTCCCTCTCTCCCTTCCACCCTTCCTCCTTTCCTTCTTCCTCTAAATATATTCAACAGAGTATCTGATTCAGTTGGTCACCTACCAAGCAATGAATTGCCCTTTCACTTGTTAGCAGAATCCTATTTTTATGCCCATGTCTATTGAATAAATACTAATTAGTCTAATCTACTAATATTAAACTCATTCGAGTTGCCAGAAAATTAATAGTAGGATAACATATTAATCAGTTCTAGATGATGGAACCTGAAGAAAAATCTGGTGGGCTTCTGGAAATGTTCCATTGCTCTTAAAAGGAGCATAGACAAAAGGTAGGAGAAGTTAATACAGACACCACAGAAATACAAAGAATCACAAGAGATTACTACAGGCAACTATATGCCAATAAAGTGGACAAAGTGGAAAAAATGGACAAATTCTTAGAAAGGTATAACCTTCCAAGACTGAAGCAGGAAGAAATAGAAAATATGAACAGACCAATCACAAGTAAAGAAATGGAAACTGTGATTAAAATCTTCCAACAATGAAAAGTCTAGGACCAGATGGCTTCACAGGTGTATTCTATCAAACACTTAGAGAAGAGCTAACACCAATCCTTCTCAAAGTCTTCCAAAAAATTGCAGAGGAAAGAACACTCCCAAAATAATTCTATTAGGACACCATCACCCTGATACCAAAACCAGACAAAGATACAACAAAAAAGAAAATTACAGACCAGTAACAATGATGAATATTGATGCAAAAGTCCTCAATAAAATGCTAGCAAACAGAATCCAAGAACACATTAAAAGGATCATACACCATGAACAAGTGGGATTTATGTCAGGGATGAAAGGATTCTTCAATATATGCAAATCAATGTGATATACCATATTAACAAATTGAAGAATAAAAACTATATGATCATCTCAGTAGATGCAGAAAAACCTTTTGACAAAATTCAACCCCATTTATGATATAAACTCATCAGAAAGTGGGCATAGAGGGAACCAACTTCAAATAATAAAGGCCATATATGACAAACCCACAGCAAACATCATTCTCAATGGTGAAAAAATGAAAGCTTTTCCTCTAAGATCAGAAACAAAACAAGGATGTCCACTCTCACCACTATTATTCAACATAGCTTTGGAAGTCCCAGCCATGGCAATCAGAGAAGAAAAAGAAATAAAAGGTATACACATTGGAAAATAAGTAGTAAAACTGTCACTGTTTGCAGATGACATACATAGATACTATACATAGATAATCCTAAAGATGCCACCAGAAAACTTCTCAAGCTAATCAACGAGTTAGGTAAAGTTGCAGGATACAAAATTGATGCACAGAAATCTCTTGCATTCCCTTACACTAACAACGAATATCATAAAGAGAATTAATGAAACAATCCCATTCACCATTGCAAGAAAAAAAAATACCTAGGAATAAACCTACATAAGGAGGTAAAAGACCTGTATGCAGAAAACTATAAGACAGTGATGAAAATAATCAAAGATGACAGAAAGAGATGGAGAGATATATCATGTGCTTGGATTGGAAGAATCAATATTTTGAAATAAATATATTACCCAAAGCAATCTACAGATTCAATGCAATCCCTATCAAGCTACCAATGGCATGTTTTACAGAACTAGAATAAAAAATCTTAAAATTTGTATGGAAAGAGAAAGACCCTGAATAGCCAAAGCAATTTTTAGGGAAAAAAATTGAGCTGGAAGAATCAGACTCCCTGAATTTAGACTTTACTACAAAGCTACAGTAATCAAGACATTATGGTACTGGTACAAAACCAGAAATATAGATCAATGGAAAAGGATAGAAAACCCAGAGATAAATCCACACACCTATGGTCAGCTAATCTATGATAAAGGAGGCAAGAATTTACAATGGAGAAAAGACAGACTCTTCAATAAGTAGTGCTGGGAAAACTGGACAGCTGCAGGTAATAGAATGAAATTAGAACACTCCCTAACACCATACACAAAAATAAACTCAAAATGGATTAAAGACCTAAATGAAAAACCAGACACTATAAAACTCTTAGAGGAAGCATAGGAAAAACACTGTTTGACTTAAATCACAGCAATACCTTTTTTGACCCACCTCCTAGACTAGTGGAAATAAAAACAAAAATAAACAACTGGGACCTAAATAACTTAAATACTTTTGCACAGCAAAGGAAACTATAAACAAGACGAAATGACAACCCTCAGTATGGGACAAAACATTTGCAAATGAATCAATGGACAAATGATTAATCTCCAAAATATATAAACAGCTCACACAGGTCAATATTTAAAAAACAAACAACCCAATCCAAAAATGGGCCGGAGATCTAAATAGACATTTCCCCAAGAGGACATACAGATCACCAAGAGGCACATGAAAAGCTGCTCCACATCACTAATTATTAGAGAACTGCAAATCAAAACTACAATGAGGTATAACGTCACACCAGTTAGAATGCACATCGTCAGAAAATCTACAACCCATAAATGCTGGTTAGGGTGTGGAGAAAAAGGAAATCTCTTGCCCTGTTGGTGGGAATGTAAATTGATACAGCCACTATGGAGAACAGTATGGAAGTTTCTTAAAAAAACTAAAAATAGAGTTATCATATGACCCAGCAATCCCACTACGTGGCATATACTTAGAGAAAGCCATAATTCAAAAAGACACATACACCTCAATGTTCATTGCAGCTCTATTTAAAATAGTCAGGTCACGGAAGCAACATAAATGCCCATTGACAGATGAATGGATAAAGAAGATGTGGTACATATATACAATGTAATATTACTCAGCCATAAAATGAGTGAAATTGGGCAATTTGTAGAGACGTGTATGGACCTAGACACCATCATAGTCAGAAAGAGAAATACAAATATCATATATTAACGTATATATGTGGAACCTTGAAAAATGTTACAGATGAACCTGTTTGCAAGGCAGAAATAGAGACAGAGATTTAGAGAGCCAACATATGGACACCTAGGGGAGGAAAGCAGTGGCAGGGGGTGGTGGGTAGAATTGGGTGATTGGGATTGACATATATACACTAATATGTATAAAACTGATAATTAATAAGAACCTGCTGTACATAAAATAAATTTAATTAAAGAAAAATAAACAAATGGGACCTATTTAAACTTAAATGATTTTGCACAGAAAAAGAAACCATCAACAAAACGAGAAAACAACTTAAATAACAGTAGAAAATATTTTCAGATGATATGATCAACAAGGGATTAAAATCTAAAATATAAACAGCTCATATAACTCAATATCAAAAAACAAACAACCCAATTAAAAAATTGGCAGAAGACCTGAAGACACATTTTTCCACACATGACATACAGATGGCTAACAGGCACACAAACATATGCTCAACCTGACTAATTATTAGAAAACTGAAAATCAGAACTACAATGAGATATCACTTCACACCTGTCAGAATGGCTACTACCAAACAGTCTACAAATAATGAACGTTAGTGAAGATTTGGAGAAAAAAGCACCCTTGTACACTGCTGAAGGTTATATAAATTTGTGCAGCTCCTATGGAAAACAGTATGGAGTTTTTTCAAAAAGTAAAATAGAACCACCATATAACCCCAAAATTCCACCCCTGGGTATATATCAGAGAAAACAAAAACTCTAATTTGAAAAGGTACATGTACCCCAATATTCCTAGTAGCACTATTTGCAATAACCAAGATACGGAATCAACCCAAATGTCTGTTAACAGATGAATGGTTAGAGAAGATGTGGTATATATATAAAATGGCATATTGCTCTGCCCTAAGTAAATGAATTTCTACATTTGTCAGCAACACAAATGGACCTAGAGAGTATTATTCTTCGTAAAATAAGTCAGAGAAAGAAAAACACTGTGTTATCACTTATACGTAGAATGTAAAATCTCATACAGAAGAATACACATGCAAAACAGAAAGAGACTCACAGATATAGAAAACAAATTAATGGATACCAGTGAGGAGATGGAAGGGGGGAGGGGCAAAATAGGAGTATGAGTTTAAGAGATACAAACTACTATACAAAAAGTAGATAAAAAACAAGGATATAATGTACTGAACACTGAATTATTGACATTTTTGGAATAACTTTAAGTGGAGATAATCAGCAAAAATATTGAATCACTATGGTGTACACCAGAAACTATCATAATATTGTAAATAAACTGTACTTCCACAAAAATAAAAAGTGTAACAATGCAGTTTTGATTTGGATTTCTCTAATTATTAGTGATGTTGAGTGGATTTTCATAATGTGTGTTTGACCATTTGTATATAGTCTTTGGAAAAATGTCTATTCAAATCATTTGTTCTTTTTTAATTTTTGCTGATGTTTAGTTTTTTTATATATTCTGGACATCAATCCTAGTCAGATATATGATTTGTAAATAGTTTCTTCTATTCCATAGGTTGCTTTATTACACTGTTGTGTTCTTTGATTCACAAAATTTTTGTTTCATTCCCGCTTGTCAGTTTCTGCTTTTGTTACTGTGCTATTGGTATCATATCAAGGAAATTATTGCCTAGTTCTATGTATTGAAGCATTCTCCCTATCTTCAATCCTAGAAGTTTTATAGTTTTAGGGCATACATTTAAATCTTTATTCCAATTTGTGTTAAATTTGTTTAAAAAGCAGAGAAGATTTCCATTTCATTCTTTTGCATGAGGATGTCCAGTTTTTCCAAAATTTGTAGAAGAAACTTTTTTCCCATGTAGTGGTCTTGGCATCCTTGTCAAAAATCATTTGACTGTTTATGCAAGGCTTTATTTCTATACTCTCTATCCTATTCCATTGATATGTTGTCTTTATGCCAGTACCAAAATGATTGAAGTAGCTTTGCAATATATTTTGAAATTAGAAAGTATGAGGATTGCAACTTTATTTTTCGTTTTCAAACTCATTTTGGCTATTCAGTATCTCTTGAGATTCCATATGAATTTTAGATGAATTTTCTATTATGGTAAAAAATAGAATTTTAATAGGGATTGTGCTGAATTTATAAATTACTTTGGTTATTATGGTCACCTTACCAATATTATGTCTTCTAATCCATGAACACAGGATGTCATTCCACTTATTTCTATCTTCTGTAATTTCTTTTAGCAGTTTTGTTGTTTTCAGAGTGCAAGAATTTCCCACCTTAGTTAAGTTTAATCTTATGTATTTCATTTTTTTTGATGCTATTGAAATGGAATTTCTGGTTAAGATTCACAATACTGTTTTGAATAAAAGAGGCAAGAATGTGTAACTTTGACATGTTCACAAATTTAGAGGAAGAGTTTTTAGTCTTTCATCACTGAATACAAATTTAGCTGTGGAATCTTCAAAAATGGCCTTTATAATGTAGAGACAGTTTCCCTCTGTTCCTAGTTTGTTGATTGTTTTTAACATGTAATGATGTTGAATGGTGTTGGCAAATGATTTTAATTTTCTGAATCAATTGAGATGACTGGGTAGTTATTGTCCTTCATTATATTAATGTGGTGTGTCACATTGATTGATTTTTTATTCTTGAACCATCCTTACATTACAGGAATCGTTGTCACTTGGTCATGATTTATAACATTTTTAATGTGCTGTTGAATTCAGTTAGCTTGAAATTTTTAGGATTTTTGCATGAATAATAATCAGAAATATTGGTCTTTAGTTTATTTTTCTTATAGTGGCTTTGATATCAAGATAAGTCTAGCCTCATAGAGTGAGCTTGGAATTGTTCTCACGTCTTCCTGGACAAAGTCTATTCCTGATTTTTTGGAATAGTTTCGGGAGAATAAGTACTAAGTGTTCAATGTTTGGGAGAATTCTTTAGTGAGGCCATCTGGACTTGGATTATCTTTGTAGATTTCTGATTACTCATTCAATCTCCTTATCTATTGTTGGTCTATTCAGACTCTTAATTTGTCTCTGATTTAGTTTTAGTAGATTGTGTGTTCTTACAAATTTATCAGTGTCATCTTTCTTATCCAATATTTTATATAAAAGTGTTAATGTAACTCTTTTAATTATTTTATTTCTGTGGTATCAGTTGAAATGTTTATTCTTTTATTCACAATTTATTTATTTGAATCATCTTTTTATTTCTTAGCTAATCTAGCTAAGGGTTTGTCAATTTGCTTTTCAAAATAAACCTGTTTTATTGATTCTATTTATTTTCTATTCTCTATTTCATCCATTTCTTCTCTTAGATTCATTATTTTTCTCTGCCTTCTAATTTTGGGGATAATTTGTATTTCTTCTTCCAATTCCTTGAGGTGTAAAGTTAGACTGTTGATTTAAGATTTTTCTTCTGTTTAATGTAACCATTTACAGCCATAAAATTCCCTCTAACACTGATTTTACTGCATTCCACAAGTTTTGGTATGTTGTGTTTCAATTTTCATTTTTCTCAAGATATTTTCTAACTTCCTTGTGACTTATTTGATCTATTTATTGTGTAAGTGTGTATTGATTAATTTCCATATATTTGTGGATTCTCCAGTTATCTTTCCTACTGATTTCTAGTTTTATGTCATTGTCATCAGAAAATATACTTTGTATGATTTCAATCTTCTTGTGTTGTTAAGTTTTGTGGCTTAATATGTGATCTATCTTGCAGAATGATGTGTGTGCACTTGGGAAGAATATATATTTTTCCCTTGTTGGGTGGAGTATTCTGTACATATCTGTTTTGTCTAATTGGGCTATGTTGATTTTCTAGCCCTCTATTTACTTATTAGTTTTATGTCTGGTTTTTCTATTATTGAAAATATAGTATTGAAGTCTCCTATTATTTATTCATTGCTATCTATTTTTCCCCTTTAATTCTGTCATAGTTTGCTTCATACTTAGGGCCACTGATAGTTGGTATTTATATTTACAGTTGTTATATCTTCTTGGTGAATTGGCATATTTATCATTATATAATATTCTTCTTTGTTTTAACAGATTTTCTACACCTTTATCCCCCCACTTTGTTATTGATATCACAAATTAAATCTTTATATATTGTATGCACATTAACATACATTTTTGTACATTTCTTGGGATGTCTATGTATGTACAATATGTACATTCTTTTTATTCCTTGCACTTATGTTATTGTGCTGGTAAGGACTTCTAGTGGTATGTTGGATAGGAGAGATGAGAGTGGACATCTTAGCCTTGTAAAATGTTACCTTTTTGTTTTTTTTGTTTTTCTTTTGTTTGGTGGAATTTCTATTTAAGATTAAGAAAGTTTCCCACTACTGCTAGTTTTCTGAGGACATTTATCATGAATACAAGTTGAATTTTGTCAAATTCTTTTATTTTTCATGAAGTGATGTGACCATATGTTTTTTTTTCTTTAACCTATTATTATGATTTATTACATTAAAAATAGACTTCATTTTTAAAGCAGTTTTAGGTTCACAGCAAAATTGAACTGAAAGTACAGAAAGTCTTCACATAATCGCTACTCCCTGCCAACGACAACCTCCCATCTATCAACAGCCCACACTACAGTGGTGCATTTGTTATAATCAATAAACCTATATTAACACATCACTATTACTCAAAGTTCATAATTTACATTTGGATTCATGCTTGGTGTCCTACATTCTATGGACTTTAACAAATGAATAATGACTTGAACCCACCATTATAGAATTAAGCAGAATATTTTCACTGCCTTAAAGATATGGGGACATGTGTATGCATATAGCTGATTTGCTTTGTTGTACATCAGAAACTAACACAGTATTGTGAAGCAATTATACTCTAATACAGATCTATTAAAAAAAATTCTTCTGTTCTCTTCCAGCCATCTCTTCCCCCATAACTCCTGGTGACCGCTGATCTTTTTAATGTCTCCATAATTTTGCCTTTTTTCCAGAATGTCATATAGTTGAAATCATACAGTATGTAGGCTTTCCATACTGGCTTCATTCACTTATTAATATACACTTAGGTTTCCTCCATGTCTTCTTATGCCTTCAGAGCTCCTTTACTTTTTATCACTGAATAAGATTCCATTTTCTGGATGTACCACAGTTTATTTATCCATTTACCTAATGAAGTATATCTTGGTCACTTCCAACTTTTGGCAAGTATGAATAAAGTGGGTATAAACATCCATGTGTAAGTTTTTGTATGGGCACAAAATTTTAATTAATTTGGGTATATACCAAGGAGTACAATTACTGGATCAAATGGCAAGAGTATGTTTAATTTTGTAAGAAACTGTGAAACTCTTCCATAGTAAATGTACAATTTTGAATTTCCTCCAGAACTAAATGAGCATTTCTGTTGCTCTACATTTTAAGCAGCATTTGGTGTTCTCAGTGTTTTGGATTTTGGGCATTCTAATAGGTGTGCAGCAAAATCTCATTGTTTTTGTTAGTTTGTTTTGTACTTTGCAATTTCCTAATGTCATATCATCTCGAACATCTTTTCATGTGCATATTCGTCATTTACATGTCTTCTTTGTTGAGGTGTCCATTCAGGTCTTTGGCCCATTTTTAAATCAAATTTTTCATTTTCATATTTTTGAGTTTTAAATGTTCCTTGCATATTTTGAATAATATTTCTTTATCACATGTGTCTTTTGCAAATATTACTTGCCAGTCTGTGGATTTTTTTTTCATTTGCTTGATATTGTCCTTTATAGAATATACATTTTTAATTTTAATGAAGTCCACTTTATCAGCTATTTCTTTCATTGACCATGCCTTTGTTGTTTTATCTAAAAAAATCATAATTACACTCAAAGTCACCCAGGTTTTCACTTATATTCTAGAAATTCAATAGTCTTTCAATTTTTGCATTTATTTCTATGAATCAATTTGAATTAAATGTTGTAAAAGATATAAAGTCTGTGTCTGGATTCACTTTTTAAAATGCAGATGTACAGTTCTTCTAGAACAATTTGTTGGAAAGATTATCTTTTTACCATCAAATTACTCTTGCTCCTTGACAATGTTCAGTGGACTATATACATGTGATCTATTTATGGGCTCACTATTCTGTTTATCTGAGTATATTTGTCCAAGTTTCACACTATTTGATTATTGAAGCATTATAGTAAATGTTGATATCTTGTAAGGTCAGCTCTCATACTTTGCTTTTTTCTTCATTATTGTGTTGGATATTGTGAATCTTTTCTCTCACCATATGAACTTTAGAATAAATTTGTCAGTATCCACAAAATAACTTCCTGTAATTTTAATTGGGATTGTGTTGAATCTGTAGATCAATTTGGAAAGAACTGACAACTTGACAATACTGACCTTTCTTACTCATAAATATAGAATATATTTGCATTTATTTAGATGTGTTTTTTTAATCAGAGTTTTGCAGTTTTTCTCATAGAGATTTTCCACATAATTTTCAGATTTATATCTAAGGATTTCATTACTTTGAGTGCAAATATAAATGATAATGTGTTTGTGTTTAAAATTCCATTTGTTTGTTGCTGTTATAAAGGAAAGTGATTGACTTTTGTGTATTAACCTTAAATCCTGAAATATTTCTACAATTAGTTAATAGTTCCAGGAAATTTTTGTTAATTCCTTGATATTTTCTATGTAGACAGTCATGTCATTTTGTCTTTTACTATTTTGTTGAGAGTCTTTATTAAGAATGTGCCTTGGATTTTGTCAAATAAATTTTTCATACCTATAGATATTATCATGTGTCTTTTTAAAAAAATTTTAGTCTGCTGATGTGACAGATTATATTGGGTAGGCCAAAATGTTCATTCTCTTTTTTCTGTAAGATGACTCTAGTAGCACTTAGTTGTCTTTAACTTCATTCTAAACAATTTTGTTAGATTGTATGTGACAGCTGTCATATCAGTGTGCATTTAAAATAAGACATCAAAATTGGTTAATTTTTGTGTAGCCATTATAATATTGAAGGTGGAAAAAAGCAACATTTTCAGCATATTATGCTTTAAAGAAAGGTAAAATGCAACTGAAACGCACAAAAGATTTGTGCAGTGTATGGAGACGGTACTGTGAATGAACATGTCCAAAGTGGTTTGCAAAGTTTTGTGCTGGAGATTTCTCACTGGACAATGTTCCACTGTTGGGAAGGACAGTTTAAGTTGATAGATATCAAATCAAAACAATAATCGAGAACAATCAAGGTTATACCACATGGGAGATAGCTGACATACTCAAAATATCCAAATCAAGCATTGAAAATCATTTGCAACAGCTTGGATGCATGAATCTCTTTGATGTTTAGGTTCCACATAAGTTAAGCAAAAAAAAACCTTCTTAACCATATTTCTGCATGCAATTCTCTACTGAAGCATAATGATAATGTTTGATATTTAAAACAAATTGTGATGGATGATGAAAAGTGGATACTGTACAATAATGTGGAATGGAAGACATCATGGGTCAAGTGAAATGAACCACCACCAACCACACCAAAGGCTGGTCTTCATCCAAAGAATGTGATGTTGTGTATATGGTGGGATTGGAAGAGAGTCCTCTATTATGAGCTCATTCCAGAAAACCAAACAATTAATTACAACAAGTACTGCTCCCAATTAGACCAGTTGAAAGCAGCACTCGATGAAATGTCCAGAATTAGTCAACAGACAACGCATAATCTTCCATCAGGATAACACAAAACCACGACCACCTGTTTCTTGATGGAGACAAAAACCGTTACAGCTTGGCTGGAAACTTCTGACTCATGCAACATATTCAACTGACATTGCACCTTCGGATTTCCATTTATTTTGGTCTTTACAAAATTCTCTTTTTTGTTTATTTATTTATTTTTTTACATCTTTATTGGAGTATAATTGCTTTACAATGGTGTGTTAGTTTCTGCTTTACAACAAAGTGAATCAATTATACATACACTTATGTTCCCATATCTCTTCCCTCTTGGGTATCCCTCCCTCCAACCCTCCCTATCCCACCCCTCTAGGTGGTCACAAACCACCTAGCTGATCTCCCTGTGCCATGTGGTTGCTTCCCACTAGCTATCCACCCTATGTTTGGTAATGTATATATTCCCAGGCCACTCCCTAACTTCGTCACAGCTTGCCCTTACCCCTCCCCATATCCTCAAGTCCATGCTCTAGTAGGTCTGTGTTTTATTCCCGTCCAACCCCTAGTCTCTTCATGACATTTTTTTCTTAGATTCCATATATATATATGTGTTAGCATACAGTATTTTTTTTTCTCCATCTGACTTACTTCACTCTGTATGACTGACTCCAAATCTATCCACTTCATTACAAATAACTCAGTTTCATTTCTTTTTATGGCTGAGTAATATTCCATTGTATATATGTGCCACATCTTCTTATCAATTCATCTGTTGATGGACACTTAGGCTGCTTCCATGTCCTGGCTATTGTAAATAGAGCTGCAATGAACATTTTGGTACATGACTCTTTTTGAATTATGGTTTGCTCAGGGTATATGCCCAGTAGTGGGATTGTTGGGTCGTATGGTAGTTCTATTTGTAGTTTTTTAAGGAACCGCCATACTGTTCCTCATTGTAGTTTTCATTTGCATTTCTCTAATGATTAATGATGTTGAACATTCTTTCATGTGTTTGTTGGCAATCTGTATATCTTCTTTGGAGAAATGTCTATTTAGGTCTTCTACACATTTTTGGATTGGATTGTTTGTTTTTTTGTTATTGAGCTGCATGAGTTGCTTATAAATTTTGCAGATTAATCCTTTGTCAGTTGCTTCATTTGTAAATATTTTCTCCCCTTCTGAGGGTTGTCTTTTGGTCTTGTTTATGGTTTCCTTTGCTGTACAAAAGGTTTAAGTTTCATTAGGTCCCATTTGTTTATTTTTGTATTTATTTCTATTTCTCTAGGAGGTGGGTCAAAAAGGAACTTGCTGTGATTTATGTCATAGAGTGTTCTGCCTATGTTTTCCTCTAAGAGTTTGATAGTGTCTGGCGTTACATGTAGGTCTTTAACCCATTTTGCATTTATTTTTGTGTATGGTTTTAGGAAGTGTTTTAATTTCATACTTTTACATGTACCTGTCCAGTTTTCCCAGCACCACTTATTGAAATGACTGTCTTTTCTCCACTGTATATTCTTGCCTCCTTTATCAAAGATAAGTTGACCATATGTGTGTGGGTTTATCTCTGGGTTTTCTATCCCGCTCCATTGATCTAAATTTCTGTTTTTGTGTCAGTACCATACTGTCTTGATTACTGTAGCTTTGTAGTATAGTCTGAAGTCAGGGAGCCTGATTCCTCCA
>NC_041234.1:58030614-58071880 GCF_002837175.3 Physeter macrocephalus
ATTAATTTTGTATCCTGCTACTTTACCAAATTCATTGATTAGCTCTTGTAGTTTTCTGGTAGCATCCTTAGGAATCTCTATGTATAGTATCATGTCATCCGCAAACAATGACAGCTTTACTTCTTCGTTTCCGATTTGGATTCCTTTTATTTCTTTTTCTTCTCTGATTGCTGTGGTTAGAACTTCCAAAACTATGTTGAGTAAGAGTGGTGAGAGTGGGCAAAATTCTCTTAATAGAAAAAGTTTCAATTCCCTGGAAGACTGTAAAAGACACCTGAAACAGTTCTTTGCTCAGAAAGATAAAAAGTTTTGGGAAGATGGAATTATGAATTTGCCTGAAAAATGGCAGAAGGCATTGGAACAGAAGGGTGAATAGGTTGTGCAATAAAGTTCTTGGTTTAAATGAAAAATGTATCTTTTATTTGTACTTGAAAAACTGAAGGAACTTTTTGGCCCACAAGTATATTAAATAATTTTTGAATTTAGAACCATTCTTGTATGCTAAGATAAATCTTGCTTGGTCATAAGATATAATTATTTTTATAAATTGACAAATATGATTTCCTGTTATTTTTTTGAAGAATTTGTCACCTACTTTCATGAGAGAGATTTTGCTCTGAAGCTTTTATTTTTTTCTTGTAGTGCCTTTGTCTGGTTTTAGTTGAAGAGTAATTCTAGCCTCATAGAATGAGTCAGGGAAGTCTTACCTTTGATTTTATCTTTTGGAAGATGTTGCAGATAATTGGTATAATTTCTTCCTTAAGTGTTTGGTAGAATTCACCAATGAACTTGAGTCTGGTGCTTTCAATTATGGAAGATTATTACTTATTGATTCAATTTGTTTACTATATATAGGCCTATTCATATTGTCTTTTTCTTGATGTATAATTTTGTCAGACTGTGCCTTTCAAGGAATTATCTCATTTTTTATCTAGGTTATTAAATTTGTTCACATAGAGGCTTTCATAATATTTCTTTATTATTTTTTGATGTTTAGGGAATCTATAGTGATGTAACTTTTTCAGTTTTGATATTAATAATTTGTATACTCTTCTTTTATTTTTAGTTAGCCTGACTGAAACATTGATTTTATTGGTCTTTTAAAAGAGCCTCTTGCTGTTTTATTAATTTTACTTATTGATTCCCTGAGCTTTATTAATTTTGCTCTAATAGTTATTATGTATTTTCTTTTGTGAACTTTGGATTTAATAACTTCCTCTTTTTCTAGATTCCTAAAGTATAAGCTTAGTTTACTGATTTTATATCTTTCTTCTTTTCTAATATATGCATTTAATACCAGATATTTTTCTCTAAACATAGCCTTTGCTGCATCCTATTAATTTTGAAAATTTGTATTTTAATTTTCATTTTATTCAAAAAATGAAATTTCTCTTGAGACTTTTCTTTGATCTATGTTTTATTTAGAAGTGTGTTGTTTCATCTCCAAGTGCTTTGGGGTTTTCTGCTATCTTTCTGTTATTGGTTTCTAGTTTGATTCTATAGTGTTATGAAAGTCTACTTTGTATGTTTTATACTCTTTTAAACTCATTACAGAGAATTCAGTGAATATCCTGTGTGAGATAAGAAAAACGTGTATTCTACTGTTGTTGGACAAATTATTCACCACATATGAATTACATCCAACTTGATTGACTCTTTGGTTCAATTACTCTTTAACCTTTTTTTTCTTTCTGCTGGATCTGTTAACAACTGAAAGATTGGTATCGAAACCACCAACTGCAATAGTGGATATGTCTCTTTCTCCTCTCAGGTCTATCAGATTTTACCTTATGTATTTTTATCCTCATTTGTCAGGTGCATTATTGTTTAGAATTGTTACATCTTCTTGAAGAACTCACTTTTTTATCACTGTGTTATGCCCCTCTTTATCCTTGATAATTTTCCTTGTTCTGAACTCTTCTCTGTTGGAAATTATTATAGCTACTACTACTTTCTTTCTTTCTTTTTTATTAGTATTAGTTATATATGCTTTAGTCTGTTCCTTTACTTTTTTGTAAATTTTTAAATTGAGTTATAGTTAATTTCTAATATTATATGTTATAGGTGTAAAACATAGTGATTAACAATTTTTAAATGTTATACTCCATTTACAGTTATTATACAATATTGGCTGTATTCCCTGTGCTGTATAATATATCCTTGTAGCTTATTTTATACATAATCATTTGTACTTCTTAATCCCTAACCTCTATATTCCCTCTTTCCCCTTCTTTCTCCCCATAATCTATCTTTACATTTATATTTAAAGTGAGTTTCTAGTCGATGACATATAGTTGTGTCTTGTTTATTATTCAACCCTGACAGTCTTGTCTTTTAATTGGTGTATTTCATCCATTGACATTTAAAATAATTATTGATATCTACCATATAAATATATTTACATTTGTCATATTTGCCAAAATTTTCTATTTCAGGCTGTTTCTTTTTTAAAATCTTTGAATCCTCTCTGTCTTTTATAGATTAAATTGATTGTATTTTATGCTTCCAATTCTCTCCTCTCTTTGAACATAAATTATATAAATTTTGAAATTACTTTCTAGTGGTTGCACTAAAGTTTGCAATATACACTTACAAATAATTCACTTTCAAATAATACTACATCTCTTTATATGTAGTACAAGTACCTTACAAGAAAAAAAAAAACTCATCACTCCCACACATCACTTGCATTATTGCTATCATTTCATTTATAAATAAACATACATATAAAAGGGAATACACTGTTGTCATTATAATTTTGAAGATAAAGGTTTTAATAAGAGCAATTAAGAATAAGAAAGAGGAGGAGCTTCAAGATGGAAGAAAGGTAAGACGTGGAGATCACCTTTCTCTCCACAAATACATCAGAAATACATCTACATATGGAACTACTCCTACAGAACACCTACTGAACGTTGGCAGAAGACCTCAGACCTCCCAAAAGGCAAGAAACCCCCAACGTACCTGGGTAGGGCAAAAGAAAAAAGAAAAAACAGAGACAAAAGAATAAGGATGGGACCAGAACCAGTGGGAGGGAGCTGTGAAAGAGGAAAAGTTTCCACACAATAGGAAGCCCGTTCATGGGAGGAGACTGTGGTTGGCAGAGAGGGGAATATTTGGAGCCATGGAGGAGAGAGCAGCAACAGGGGTGCAGAGGGCAAAGGGGAGAGATTCCTACTCAGAGGATCAGTGCTGACCAGCACTAACCAGCGCGAGAGGCTTGTCTGCTCACCCGTTGTGCAGGTGGGGGCTGGGAGCTGAGGTCAGATCCCAGGGAGAGGACTGGGGTTGGCTGTGTGAACACAGCCTAAAGGGGCTAGTGCACCACAACTAGCTGGGAGGAAGTCCAGGAAAATGTCTGGAGCTGCCAAAGAGGCAAGAGACTTTTTCTTGCCTCTTTGTTTCCTGGTGCGTGAGGAGAGGGGATTAAGAGCACCACTTAAAGGAGCTCCAGAGACAGGCACGAGCTGTGGCTATCAGCGTGGACCACAGAGACTGGCATGAGATGCAAAGGCTGCTGCTGCAACCACCAAGAAGCCTGTGTAGCCCACATGTGTCCTGGTTCTGTGATCCAGGGAAAATTCCCCGGGAGAACACATGACACACGTCAGGCTGGTGGAACGTCATGCTGGACTCTGCCACAGCAGGCTCACCCCGCAATCCATACCCCTCCATCCCCCTGGCCTGAGTAAGCTAGAGCCTCCTAATCAGCTGCTCCTTTAACCCCGTCCTGTCTGAGCTAAGAGCAGATGCCCTCAGGCGACCTACATGCAGAGGAAGTTCCAAATCCAAAGCTGAACCCCAGGAGCCGTGCGAATAAAGAAGAGAAAGGGAAATGTCTCCCAGCAGCCTCAAGAGCAGTGGATTAAACCTCCACAATCAATTTGACTTACTTTGCACCTGTGGAATACATAAATAGACAGTGAATCGTTCCAAATTGAGGAGGTGGACTATGGGAGCAACTATATATATATAATATATTATAATATATATTTTATATATATTATATATATATTTCCCTTTTTCTCTTTTGTGAGTGTGTATGTGTATGTGTATGCTTCTCTGTGTGATTTTGTCTGTATATCTTTGCTTTTACCATTTGTCCTAAGGTTCTGTCTGTGTGTGTGTGTGTTTTTTTTTCTTTTAATATAGTTTTTAGCACTTCTTATCATTGGTGGATTTGTGTTTTGGTTTGGTTGCTCTCTTCTTTCTTTCTTTCTTTTTTATCATTAAAAAAATTTAATGTTTATTTTTTATTTTCATAACTATTTTGTTTTATTTTATCTTCTTTCTCTCTTTCTTTTCTTCCTACCTTTTATTCTGAGGTGTGTGGATGACGGGCTCTTGTTGCTTCACCCAAGTGTCGGGGCTGTGCTTCTGAGATTGGAGAGCCAAGTTCAGGACACTGGTCCACAAGAGACCTCCCATCTCCACGTAATATCATATAGTTAAAAATCTCCAAGATATCTTCATCTCAATATCAAGAAACAGCTCCACTCAACGACCAGCAAGCTGCAGTGCTGGACACCCTATGCCATACAACTAGCAAGACAGGAACACAACCCCATTCATAAGCAGAGAAGTTGCCTAAAATCATAATAAGGCCACAGACATGACAAACACACCACCAGATGTGGACCTGCTCACAAGAAAGACAAGATCCAGCCTTATCCACCAGAACACAGACACTACTCCTCTCCAACAGGAAGCATACACAGCCCACTGAACCAACCTTAGCCACTGGGGACACACACCAAAAACAACAGGAAATAAGAAGCTGCAACCTGCGAAAAGGAAACCCCAAACATAGGAAGTTAAGCAAAATGAGAAGACACAGAAACACACAGCAGATGAAGGAGCAAAGCAAAAACCCACAAGACCTAACAAATGAGGAGGAAATGGCAGTCTACTTCAAAAAAAATTCAGAATAGTGATAGTGAGGATGATCCAATATCTAGGAAATAGAACGGAGAAAACACAAGAAACGTTTAACAAGGACCTAGAAGAACTAAGGAGCAAACAAACAGTGAAGAACAACACAATAAATGAAATTTAAAATTCTCTAGAAGGGATCAATAGCAGAATAACTGAGGCAGAAGAACGGATAAGTGACCTGGAAGATAAAATAGTGTAAATAACTACTGAGCAGAATAAATAAAAAATAATTAAAAGAATTGAGGACAGTCTCAGAGACCTCTGGGACAACAAAAAACACACCAACATTCAAATTATAGGGGTCCCAGAAGCAGAGAAAAAGGAAGGGACTGAGAAAATATTTGAAGAGATTATAGCTGAAAACTTCCCTAATATGGGAAAGGAAATAGTTAATCAAGTCCAGGAAGCACAGAGATTCCCAAACAGGATAAATCCAAGGAGAAGCAAGCCAAGACACATATGAATCAACATATTAAAAATTAAATACAAAGAAAACATATTAATAGCAGAAAGGGAGAAAACAACAAATAACACACAAGGAAATCCCCATAAAGTTAACAGCTGATCTTTCAGCAGAAACTCTGCAAGCCAGAAGGGAGTGGCAGGACATATTTAAAGTCATGATGGAGAAAAACCTACAACCAAGATTTCTCTACACAGCAAGAATCTCATTCAGATTTGATGGAGATGTAAAAACATTTACAGAGAAGCAAAAGTTAAGAGAATTCAGCACCACAAAACCAGCTTTACAACAAATACTGAAGGAAATTCTCTAGGAAGGAAACACAACAGAAGGAAAAGGTCTACAATAACCAACCCAAAACAATTAAGAAAATGGCAATAGGAACATGCAGATTGCTAATTATCTTAAAGGTAAATGGATTAAATGTTCCAACCAAAAGACATAGACTGGCTGAATGGATGCAAAAACAAGACCATATATATGCTGTCTACAGAGACCCACTTCAGAACTAGGGACACAAGCAGACTGAAAGTGAGGGGATGAAAAAAGATATTCCATGCAAATGGAAATCAAAAGAAAGCTGGTGTAGCAATTCTCATATATCAGACAAAAATCTTTAAAACACAGACTATTACAAGAGACAAAGAAGGAAGCTACATAATGATCAAGGGATCAACCGAAGAAGAACATAAACCAATTGTAAATATTTATGCACCCAACATAGGAGGACCTTAATACATAAGGCAAATACTAACAGCCATAAAAGGGGAAATCAACAGTAAAACAATCATAGTAGGAGTCTTTAAAACCCAACTTTCACCAATAGACAGATCATCCAAAATGAAAAAAAGTAAGGAAACACAAGGCTGAAATGATACATTAAACAAGATGGACTTAATTGATATCTATAGGATATTCCAACCAAAAACAAAAGAAAAGACATTCTTCTCAAGTGCTCATGGAACATTCTCCAGGATAGATCATATCCTGGGTCACAAATCAAGCCTTGGTAAATTTAAGAAAATTGAAATCGAATCAAGTATCTTTTCAGACCACAATGCTATGAGATTATATATCAATTACAGGGAAAAAAATCAGTAGAAAATACAAACACATGGAGGCTAAACTACTCCTTAATAACCAAGAGATCACTGAAGAAATCAAACAGGAAATTAAAAAAATACCTCGAAACAAATGACATTGAAAACACAATGACCCAAAACCTATGGGATGCAGCCAAAGCAGTTCTAAGAGGGACGTTTATAGCAATGCAATACTACCTTAAGCAAGAAGAAACATCTCAAATAAACAACCCAACTTTACACCTAAAGCAATTAGAGAAAGAAGACCTAAAAACCCCCAAAGTTAGTAGAAGAAAAGAAATCATAAATATCAGATTGGAAATAAATGAAAAAGAAATGAAGGAAATTATTGCAAAGATAAATAAAACTAAAAGCTGGTTTTGGGGAAGATTAAGAAAATTGATAAACCATTAGCCAGACTCATCAAGGAAAAAAGGGAGAAGGCTTAAATCTATAGAATTAGAAATGAAAAAGGAGAAGTAACAACTGACACTGCAGAAATTCAAAGGATCATGAGAGATTACTACAAGCAACTCTATGCCAATAAAATGGACAACCTGGAAGAAATAGACAACCTTCCGATACTGAACCAGGAAGAAATAGACAATATGAAGAGACCAATCACAAGCACCGAAATTGAAACTGTGATTAAAAATCTTCCAACAAACAAAAGCCCAGAACCAGATGGCTTCGCAGGTGAATTCTATCAAATATTTAAAGAAGAGCTAACACCTATCTTTCTCAAACTCTTCCAAAATATAGCAGAGCGAGGAACACTCCCAAGCTCATTCTATGAGGCCACCATCATCCTGAAACCAAAACAAGACAAAGATGTCACAAAGAAACAAAACTACAGGCCAATATAACTGATGAACATAGATGCAAAATTCCTCAATAAAATACTAACAAATGGAATCCAACAGCACATTAAAAGGATCATGCAGCAAGATCTAGTGGGGTTTAACCCAGGAATGGGGGGATTCTTCAATACATGCAAATCAATCAATGAGATACACCATAAAAACAAATTGAAGGAGAAAAACCATGTGATCATCTCAATAGATGCAGAGAAAGCTTTCGACAAAATTCAACACACATTTATGATAAAAACACTCCAGAGAATAGGCATAGAGAGAATTTTCCTCAACATAATAAAGGCCATATATGACAAACCCACAGCCAACATCGTTCTCAATGGTGAAAAAGTGAAACCATTTCTAGTAAGATCAGGAGCAAGACAAGGTTGCCCACTGTCATCACTATTTTGAACATAGTTTTGGAAGTTTTAACCACAGTAATCAGAGAAGAATAATAAATAAAAGGACTCCAAATCAGAAAAGAAGAAGTAAAGCTGTCCCTCTTTACAGATGACATGATGCTAAACATAGAGAATCCTAAAGATTCTACCAGAAAACTGCTAGAGCTAATCAAAGGATTTGTTAAAGTAGCAGGATACAAAATGAATGCACAGAAATCTCTTCCATTCCTATAGAATAATGATGAAAATCTGAAACTAAAATTAAGAAAACACTCCCATTTACCATTGCAACAAATAAAATAAAATATCTAGGAAGAAACCTACCTAAAGATACAAAAGACCTGTATGCAGAATTTTTAAGACACTGACAAAAGAAATTGAAAATGATAGAAATAGGTCGAGAGATATACAATGTTCTTGAATTGGAAGAATCAACATTGTGAAAATGACTATACTACCCAAAGCAACCTACAGATTCAATGCAATCCCTATCAAACTACCAATGGCATTTTTCACCGAACCAGAGCAAAAAATTTCACAATTTGTATGATAACATAAAAGACTCCGAATAGCCAAAGCAATCTTGAGAAAGAAAAACGGAGCTGGAGGAATCAGGCTCCCTGTCTTCAGATTATACTGCAAAGCTACAGTAATCAAGACAGTATGGTACTGGCACACAAACAGAAATATAGATCAATGGAACAGGATAGAAAGCCCAGATGCAAACCCACACAGATATGGTCACCTTATCTTTGATAAAGGAGGCAAGAATATACAGTGGAGAAAAGACAGCCTCTTCAATAAGTTGTGCTAGGAAAACTGGACAGCTACCTGTAAAAGAATTAAATTAGAACACTTCCTCACACCATACACAAAAGTAAACTAAAAATGGATTAAAGACCTAAATGTAAGGCCAGACAATATCAAACTCTTAGAGTAAAACATAGGCAGAACACTCTATGACATAAGTCACAGCAAGATCCTTTTTGATCCACCTCCTAGAGAAATGGAAATAAAAACAAAAATAAGCAAATGGGACCTAATGAAACTTAAGAGCTTTTGCACAGCAAAGGAAACCATAAACAAGACCAAAAGACAACCCTCAGAATGGGAGAAAATATTTTCAAATGAAGCAACTGACATAGGATTAATCTCCACAATTTACAAGCAATTTACATGCAGCTCAATATCAAAGTAACAAACAACGGAATCCAAAAATGGACAGAAGACCTAAACAGACATTTCTCCAAAGAAGATATACGGATTGCCGACAAACACATGAACGATTGCTCAATATCATTAATCATTAGAGAAATGCAAATCAAAACTACAATGAGATATCATCCCACACTGGTCAGAATGGCCATCATCAAAAAATCTACAGATAATAAATGCTGGAGAGGGTGTGGGGAAAAGGGAACACTCTTGCACTGTTGGTGGGAATGTAAATTCATACAGCCACTATGGAGGTTCCTTTTAAAACTAAAAATAGAACTACCATACATCCCAGCAATACCCCTACTGGGCATATGCCCTGAGAAAGCCATAGTTCAAACAGAGTCATGTACCAAAACGTTCATTGCTGCTCTATTTACCACAGCCATCACATGGAAGCAACCTCAGTGTCCATCAGCAGATGAATAGATAAAGAAGATTTAGCACATATATACAGTGGAATATTACTCAGCCATAAAAAGGAATGAAACTTAGTTATTTGTCGTGAGGTGGATGGACCTAGAATCTGTCATACAGAGTGAAGTAAGTCAGAAGGAGAAAAACAAATACCATATGCTAACACATATATATGGAATCTAAAAAAAGATAAAAATTGTCATGCAGAACCTAGGGGCAAGATGGGAATAAAGACGCAGACCTACTAGAGAATGGACTTGAGGATATGTGGAGGGGGAAGTTTAAGCTGGGACAAAGTGAGGGAGTGTATACATATATACACTATCAAACGTAAATAGATAGCTAGTGGGAAGCAGCCACATAGCACAGGGAGATCAGCTCGGTGCTTTGTGACCACCTAGAGGGCTGGAATAGGGAGGGTGGGAAGGAGGGAGATGAAGAGGGAAAAGATATGGGGACATATGTATATGTATAACTTATTCACTTTCTTATAAAGCAGAAACTAACACACCATTGTAAAGCAATCACACTCCAATAAACATTTAAAAAAAGAATAAAAAATATATAACTTTTTATTTTATCTTCACTTATTCTTTCTCCAGTGCCCTTCCTTTCATTATGCTGATCTGAATTTCTGACCCACATTTTACTTCTTCCTGAACAACTCTTTAACATTTCTTGAAAAGCAAGTCAACTAGCAACAAATTTCCTCAGTTTGCTTGTCTAAAATAGTTTTTTTAAAAATTTCTTCTCTCTTTTGAATGATAATTTTGCATGGTACAGAAATCTACGTTGTTGGATTTTTCTCCCTCAATACTTTAAATATTTCACTCCAGTCTCTACTCTTTTCATGATTTCTTAGAAGACAAATGTAATTTTTACTGTTGCTCCTCTATAGGTAAGTTTCTTTAGTGCTCTGGCTTCTTTCAAGATTTTTTAAATATATGATTTTCTACACTTTGAATATGATGTGCTTAGGTGTGCTTTTTTTGTCATTTATTCTGTTTGGTGTTCCCTGAGATTCTTGGAACTGTTGCTTGTTGTCTAACATTAATTTGAGGATATTCTCTATTATTATTACTTTAAATAGTTATTCCATTCTTTTCTTTCTTCTCCTCCTTGTAGTCCCACTATGTGTATGCCACACCTTTGGAAGTTGTCCCACATTCCTTGAATATTCTCTTCTTTTTTCACCCAGTCTTCCCTTTTTCTTTCCATTTTTGGAACTTCTATAGCCATATACTATATCTCAGAGGTTCTTTTTTTACTCTGTTTAGTCTATAAATGAGCCCATCAAATGCATTCTTTCTATCATCTTTTCTTTTTGGTTCTTAAGATTTTCTTTGCTACGCTTATATTTTCCATCTATTCTTGCATGTTGTCTACTTTTTTCATCACAGCTGTTAGCATATTAATCAGAGTTCTTTTCAATTCCTGGTCTGATAACTTCAGCATCACTCTCATATCTGTGTCTGGTTCTGCCACCTGATATGTCTATTTTTTGTAGTATGACTTATATTTTTTTATTGGAAAGTGGACAGGATATATTAGATAGAATGAACCACAGTGAATAAACCTTAATAATGTAGTCATTATGCATGGTGGGAAGGGAAGCCTCCATAGTCTTATAATTAGGTTTCAGTCACTTAGTAACCTTGTGTCCCTGGTCTATAAATTTCCCAGTGCTTCTGAGTTATCCCTTTCACTTAAATGGACAAGATGGCTAGATGGTACTGGATTTGAGTATTTATTTGTCCCTGAATGATTAGCCTCTAACACCCAAGCAGGTTAGGCCCTGAGAAAATAGTTTCTCCTGAGGGCCAGCCTTGTTAATGACAGAATGTTCTTAAATATTTCAAAATGTTTATTTCTTCTCTCTTGCTGCCAGAAAAGTGGAGATTTTATTTAATTTTTCACGTTGCCAGACCTCCTGAGGTAAAATTCACAACAGTGTGAGAGCTCCCTTATGACCTGTTCTACCCAGATATTTTAATTATCAGACTTGACCATATTGAGCCACCAGCAATTTGTCAATTACAGTTTAGCTTTTCCATCCTCAGTACTTGTTCTTGTGGATATTTTTACTTGTGGGTTTCTACTCGGGCAATTTGAGATTCTCTGTATTTTCCTGTCTGATTCTTCAATTTGGGGGGCAGTGGTCTGCTCTGCCACTACAGTTCTTTTTTGGACTTAAAAATTTTGATTTTTCACTTTGTTCAGCTTTTTGCTTTTTCGTAAGATGGAGTGGCAATTTCTAACCTGCTTACATGCTGGACCAGAAAACAGAATGCTATTAATATTTTTTTTCAAATATTAAAATAGTGTTAAATTTCTGGAATAAAACCCATTTGATTGTGGTGTCTTATACTTTGTATATATTGTTGAATATGATATTTTCATCTTTTTGTTGAGAATTTTTAAAGTTATATTTGTAAGGGATATTGGTCTTAGCTTTCCTTTCTTTTCAAATTGTCTTTGTTTTTTGCACTAGGGAAGTAGTGCCCTCATAAATGTCGTGCCAAGGATTTTCTTTCCTTCTATTTTATGAAAGGGACTGTGTGGAATTAGTGTTACTTTTTTAAGTGTTTAGTGGGAATTGCCATTGAAACTCTATTGGACTGGAGATTTTTATGGAGGTTTTAAACTATATATTAATATTTAATATACACGGCAATTAAGATTCTCTATTCATTGTGTAGGTTGTAGATTTCAAGGAATTGGTCTGTTTCATGTAAGTTGTATAATTTATGTATCTAGTGTTTTTCATAATATTTCATTACAATTTTTGTAATGTCTGTGTGGTCTGAAGTGATAGGCATTCTTGTATTTCTAATATTGTCATTTTTCTCCTCCTTGTTTTTTATCAGTATTTCTAAAGGCCTATCAGTTTTATTAATCTTTGTACAGAACAAACTTCTAAAAATGATGTAAATGGTAACATAAAAATATAAGAAGGGGAGGATCAAAATGATAGAGTTTTTGTATGTAAACTAAGTTAAATTATCAGAACAAAACAGACTTTTGTATCTATAAGATGTTTTATGTAAACCTCATGAAAACTACAAAGGAAAAATACACAATATACAAGAAGTTAAAGAGAAAGCAAACAAACCATACCACTATTACAAATCATCAATTTACAAAGACGGAAGCAAGGTGGTATTTAAAAAGTGGAATTTCAAAATAACCAGGAAACAATTAACAAGATAGCATTAGTAAGTCTTCACCTATCAATAATTGCTATAAATGGTAATGGATTTAATTATCCAATAAAAAGTAGCTGGATGGATAAAAAAGGAAAATCCAACTATATGCTGCCTACAGTATATTCACTTCAGATTTAAGGACACACATATGTTCAAAGTAAAGCGAGGGATGACAAAGATATTCCATGCAAGTGTAAACAAAAAAACGAGAAGGGATAGCAATTCTTATATCAGATGAAATAGAATTTAAAGCAAAAATTTTAAAAAGATATAAAGATGGTCATTGTATGGTGATGATAGGGTTACTTAATCAACAATATATAGTAATTATAACTATTCACCCAACATCAGAGCACATAAGTATACTAAGCAAATTCTAACAAATCTGAAGAGAGAAATTTTTAAAATGTAGTAATGGTAGGGGAATTAAATCCCATACTTTCAGCAATAGGTCTATCATCCAGACAGAAAATCAATAAGAAAGGGTTGGGCTGGAAACATAGTTAAGTTAAATGGACCTAACAGAAATATATGGCAGAATATTCCATTCAAGAAGAGCAGAATACACAATATTCTCAAGCATACACAAAACATTCTCCAGGGTAGATTAAAGATAGGTCACATATAAGTCTTAGAAAATTTTAAAAGATGGAAATCATACTAAGTGTCTTTCCTGACTACAGTGGTATGAAACTAGAAATCAGTAACAGGAGGAAAGCTGGAAAATTCAAAAAAGGTGGAGATTAATAAGCAAGCTCCTGAACAACCAATGGGTCAAAAAAGAAATAAAAACATATATAAAGGAATATTATGAAGCAAATGAAACTGAAAGCACAACATATCAAAACCTACAGGATGTTGCAAAAGCAGTTTTAAGTGTGAAGTTTAGAGTGATAAATGCCTACATTAAGAAATAAGAAATAATTCAAATAAACAACAGCAGGTCAACCCGCAAGAAACTACAAAAAGAAAGACAAATTATGCTCAAAATTAACAGAAGAGGGGAAATAAAGATCAGAGCTGAAATAAATGAAATAGTTTCCATAAAAACAATAGAAACAATAAATGAAACTAAAAGCCGTTTTTTTGGAAAAATAAGCAAGATTTACAAAACTTTAGCTAGACTAACTCAGGAAAACTGATAGGTCACAATTTAATAAAATTGGCAATGAAAGAGAACACATTACAAATAATACTACAGCAATGCAAAAGCTCATGAGAGGGATAGATCATCTAGACAGAAAATCAAGCAGACACATTGAACTTGGACCATAGTTTAGACCACTAAACTTAATAGACATATACACAACATTCCATCCAACAGCTTCAGAATACATTTTCTTCTCAAGAACACGTGAAAAATTGCCCAGGGTCGATAATACATTAGGCCACAAAACAAGTTTAAATAAATTTTAAAAGATTGAAATCATATTAAATATCTTTTCAGATTACAATTATATGAAACTAGAAATCAATAACAGGAAGAAATCTAAACAATTCACAAATATATAAAAATTAAACAACTCCCTCCTGTACAACCAATGTATCAAAGAATAAATTAAAATGAAATCACAAAATATCTTGAAGCAAACACAATTGAAAACACACTGCAAAAGCAGTTTTAAGAGGGAAGTTTATAAATAAAATAAAATAAAATAAAATTTTACATTAAGAAATCAGTATGATCTCAATCATAACTTTACATCTCAAGGAACTAGAAAAAGATAAAACTAATTGCAAAGTTAACAGATGGAGGGAAATAACTTTGATCAGAGAATAATAAAATAGAGAACAACAACAACCAAACAATAGAAGAGATCAACAAATTAAGAGCTGGTTTTTTGAAAAGATAAAATTGACAAAACTTTTGCTAGACCAACTAAAACAAAAAGAGGGAAGACAAAATCAGAAAGAAAAAAGACACATTAAAACTGATACCAGAGAAACAAAGTATCATAAGACACCCTACCAAGATAAAATCATGAAAAAAAAATAGAACAATAATGAGTAAGGAGTTTGAATCAGTAATAAAAAACCTCCCAACAAATAAAAGCTCAGTACCAGATGGTTTCACTGGTGAATTTTACCAAACATTTAAAAATGAAATAACAATTCTTCTCAAGCTATTTTTTTTTAATTGAAGCAGAGTGAACACTCTCAATCTTACTTTATGAAGCCGGCTTACCTTATACCAAAGCCAGACAAAGATGTTATGAGAAAAGAAAATTATAGGCTAATATCCCTGACAACCATACAGACAAAACTCTTCCCAAAATATCAGCAAATCAAATTAAACAATATATTAAATCACTTTCTATGATTTAGCTGGATTTATCCCAAGAATGAAAAGATGCTGCAAATCAATCAATAAGATACACTGAATTAAAAAAAAAATAAGGATGAAAATCATGATTATTTCAATAGAGGCAGAAAAAACATTTGACAAAATTCAACACACTTTCATCACAAAAACTCTCAACAAATCGGGTATAGAAAGAACATACTTCAACATACTAAAATCCACATATGAGAAGCTAATGTCATACTCAGTGGTGAAAAGCTGAAGATTTTTCCTCAAATATTAGGCACAAGGCAAAGTGGCTTACTCTAGCCACTTGTACCCAACAGAGTACTTGAAGTCCTAGCCAGAGCAATTAGGCTAGACAAAGAAACAAAATTTATTCAAAACAGAAAAGAAGTAAAATTATCTCTATTTTCACATAAAATTATATATAGAAAGCAGGAGGATATAAAATCAGGATCTAAAATCAATATACAAAATCTGTTGTGTTTCTGTATACTAACAATAAACTATCAGAAACAAAAATAAAGAAAACAATCCCATTTACAATATTATAAGACCCAAACACTTGGGAATAACTTTAACCAAGTAGGAGAAAGATATTTATACTTAAAACTATAAGATTGATGAAAGAAATTGAAAAAATCACAAATAAATAAAAAAGATATTTGTGTTCATGGATTAGAAGAACTAATTTTGTTAAAATGTACATACTTCTCCAAATTATCTATAAATTCAATGCAATCTTCATTGAAATACCAAGGATATTTTTTTCTCAGAAAAAGAAAAAGAAAAAAAGAGTTATAAAATTTGTATGGTAGCACAAATGACCCTTACTAGCCAAAGCGATCTTGAGAAAGAACAAAGGCAGAGGCATCACTCTTCATGATTTCAGGTTAGTTTACAAAGCCATAGTCATTAAACAGTATGCTCATGTCATTAAAACAGACACATAGATAAATGGAACAGAATAGACAGCCCAGACATAAACCCCTGCATGTATGATCAATTTAATTTTCAACAAAGAGGTCAAGATATATAATAAGAAAGTATATTACCTTTAATAAAAGGTATAGGGAAAACTGTATGACTACATGCAGAAGAATGAATCTGAAACCCTTTCTTATGTGAAACATGAAAATTAACTGAAAGTGAGTTAATTAACTTTAACATAATACCTGAAGCCCTAAAACTACTACAAATAAACACAGGGGTAAGCCTCTGGTAAGGGGCTAATATTTAAAATATACAAGAAACTCATACAACTTAATAGCAATAAATAAATAAATAAATAAATAAATAAATAAAATAACCGAATCTAAAAATGGGCAAATAACTTGAATAGACATTTTTTTCAAAGAAAGCATGCAATGGCTAGCCGTTATATGCGAAAGTGCTCAACATCACTAATATTTAAGGAAATGCAAATCAAAACTAGAAGAAATTTCCTCATGTCCATTAGAATGAATATTATCAAAATGAAAAGGCAAATGCTGGGAAGAATAGTTTTTATTCTATTCTATTCTATTTTATTCGTTACATTATATATACATATATGGCAATAACAATTGTTGTGGAGGAACAATTGAAATGGGAAACACTGTATTTGCTGATTAGAATGCAAAATGATGCAGTCTCTGTGAAGATAGTTTGGCCGGTCCTCAAAAAATTGAAGATAGAATCACCATATGATTTGGTATTTCATGTCTGCATATGTATCAAAAATAATTAATAGAAGGATTTTGAGGAGATATTGATAATCCCATGTTCATGCAGCAATAGCCAAGATGTGAAACACCCTAAATGTCCTCTGCTAGATAAATGGTTTTAAAAATGTGTTATACACATATTATGGAATATTATTCAGCCTTAAAATATCAATCCTGCATTATATGACAACACAGAAGAAACTTGAGGACATTTTTCTAATGAAGTAAGACAGTCACCAAAAGACAAACACTGCATGATTGGACTTATACAAGGTATCTAAAACAGTCAAACTTATAGAAGCAAACAATAGAATGATGATTTCCAGGGGCTAGAGGAATAATATTTATAAAATTTCAGTTACACAAGATAAATAGTCTCCAGGTACCTGCTATATAATGCTGTACCTGTAAATAACAATACTGTATTGTACACTTAAAAATCTGTTGAGGGTAGATCTTATGTTCAGTGCTCTTAGCACAATAAAATTTTGAAAAGTAAGCCAATAAAATTCAAATCAGTGTTATTAATTTCAAAAAATTGGAAGCAGAGACTCAAATATTTGCACACCAATGTTCATAACAGTATCATTCACAATAACTGAAAGATGGAAACAACCAAAATGTTCATCAATTACATTATGGATAAAAAATGGGATATATACATAAAGTGGAATATTATTTAATCTTACAAAGAAATGAAATTTTATTTAGTGTGTGTGCCATTCTTTTTTATTGAAGTATAGTTGAATTACAATATTATGTTAGTTTCAGGTGTACAGCATAATGATTCAATATTTCTGCAGTCATACAACATTATAGGTTATTACAAGATACTGGGTATAATTCCTTTTGCTAACAGTGTATCCTTCTTGCTTATTTATTTTATATATAGGACTTTTTATCTGTTAATTCCTTACCCCTAATTTTCCTCCCCATTCCCCCTCCCCTTTGTTAACCACAATGTTGTTTCCTATATCTCTGAGACTGTATCTGATTTTGCATATACATTAATTTGTATTTTTTTTAAGTTCCACATATAAGTGATATCACACTACTTGCCTTTCTTATTCTGACTTATTTCACTAAACATAATATTCTCTAGTTCCATACACATTGCTGCTAAAAGCAATATTTCATCCTTTTTTAATGGCTAATATTCTATTGGGTATACACACACACACACACACACACATGTATATATATACCACATTTTTTAACCCAATATTTTTGATGGGCAATTTGTATTGCTTTCATGTATTGGCTATTGGAAATAGTGCTACTCTAAGCATTAGGGTGTATGTATATTTTTTATATTAGTGTCCTTGTTTTTTTCAAGATATAAACCCAGGAGTGGAATTGCTGGATCAGGTGGTAGTTCTATTTTTAGTTTTTTGAGGAAGCTCCATGCTGTTTCAAATAGTGGCTGCACCAACTTACCTTCCCATCAACAGTGTAAAATGGTTCTCTTTTCTCAACATCCTCTCCAGCATTTGTTATTCATAGATGTTTTGATTATAGCCATTCTGACAGGTATGAAGTAATATCTCATTGTTGTTTATATTTGCATTTCTCTAAAAAATAAAGATGCTGAGCACCTTTTCATTTGTCTGGTGGCCATCTATATGTCATCTTTGTGAAAAAATTGTCTATTAAGGTCTTCTGCCCATTTCTTCATAGGACTCTCCTTTTTTTCAATATTGAGTTATATGAGTGGTTTATATATTTTGGATATTAACCCCTTGTCAGTTGCATACTTAGCAAATATTTTCCCCCATTCTGGAGGTTGTCTTTATGTTTTTTTGATGTTCTCCTTTGCTGTGCTTTGATGTTTAATTACGTCAAATTTGTTTAATTTTGATTTTATTTATTTTGCCTTAAGAAACTGGTACAAAAAATATTGCTACTATGATTTATGTCAAAGACTGTTCTACCTATGTTCTCTTCCAGAGGTTTTATTGTTTCATGAATTAAATTTAGGTCTTCAAACCATTTTGAGTTTATTTTTGTTTATGGTGTGAGGGAATGTTCTAATCTCGTTATTTCACATGTGGATGTCCAGTTTTCCCCAGCCACATTTGTTGAAGAGACTATCTTCTCTGTTGTATATTCTTACCTCTGCTCTCATAGCTTAATTAAACATAGGTTCATAGGTTTATTTCTGGGCTCTCTATTCTGTTGTGTTTATCTATATGTCTAGTTTTGTGCCAGTATCATACTATTTTGATTATTGTAGCACTGTAGTATAATCTGAAGTCTCCGAGGGTTATACCTCCAGTTTTGTTCTTTTTATCAGGATTGTTTGTTAATGGGCAAATGGAAATCAAAAGAAAGCTGGATCAGCAATACTCATATAGACAAAATAGACTTTAAAATAAAGACTGTTACAAGAGACAAAGAAGGACAGTACATAATGATCAAGGGATCAGTTCACGAAGAAGATATAACAATTGTAAATATATATACATGCAACATAGGAGCACCTCATAATTTAAGGCAAATGTGAGCAGCCATAAAAGGAGAAATTGACACTAACATAATAATAATGGGGCACATTAACATCACAATTAGTTCAATGGGCAGATCATCAAGGCAGAAAATTAATAAGGAAACACAGGCCTTAAATGACTCATTAGACCAGATAGACTTAATTGATGTTTATAGAGCATTCCAAAAACAGCAGAAAACACATTCTTTCCAAGAGCACATGGAACATTCTCCAGGACAGATCACATGCTGGTCCACAAAGCAAGCTTCAGTAAATTTAATATAATTGAAATCATATCAAGCATCATTTCCAACCACAACAATATGAGATTAGAAATCAACTACAAGAATAAAACTGTAAAAATCAAAACCATTTAGAGGCTAAACAACATGCTACTAAATAACCAATGGATCACTGAAGAAATCAAATAGGAAGTAAAAAAATATACCTAAAGAGAAATGAAAAAGAAAACATGGTAGTCAAAAACTTATGGCATGCAGTAAAAAGAGTTCAAAGGTGGAAGTATATAGCAATAAAATCTTGCCTCAGGAAACAAGAAAAATCTCAAATAAACAACTTATCCTTAAAACTAAAGCAACTAGAGAAAGAAGAAAAGGCAAAACCCAAAGTTAGTGGAAGGAAAGAAATCATAAAGATGAGAGCAGAAATAAATGAAATAGACAAAAAGAAAACAATAGAAAAGATCAATAAAACTAAAAGCTGATTCTTTGAAAAGATAAACAAAATGATAAAACTTTAGCCAGACTCATCAAGAATAAAAGGGAGAAGTCTCAAATAAATAAAATTAGAAGTGAAAAAGAAGTTAAAATAGCATTGCAGAAACATAAAGGATGATAAGAGACTACTACAAGAAACTATGTGCCAATAAAATGGACAACCAAGAAGAAATGAACAAATTCTTAGAAAGGTACAAACTCCCAAAACAGAACCAGGAATAAGTAGAAAATATGAACAGACTAATCACAAATACTAAAGTTGAAATTGTGATTTGAAAACTTCCAGCAAACAAAAGTCCAGGATTAGCTGATTTCACAGGCAAATTCTATCAAATGTTTAGAAAACAGTTAACACTACCCTTCTGAAACTACTTTAAAAAATTGGAGAAGTGATAACACTTCCAAACTCATTCTATGATGCCACCATTACCCTGATACCAAAACCAGACAAAGATACCACAATAAAAGAAAATTACAGACCAATATCACCTATGAATATACACACAAAAATCCTCAACCAAATATTACCAAACCAAATCCAACAAAACATTGAAAGGATCATACACCATGATCGAGTGTGATTTATCCCAGAGATGCAAGGATTTCTCAATATCTGCAAATCAATCAGTGTGATACATCACATTAATAAATTGAAGAATAAAAACCATATGATCTTCTCAATAGTTGCAGAAAAAGCTTTTGGACAAAATTCAACACCCAATTATGATAAAAAACCCTCCGTAAAGTGGACATAGAGGCAACATACCTCAACATAATAAAGATCATATATAACAAACCCACAGCTAATATCATGCCCAAGCTGTAAAGTTGAAAGCACTTCCAACAAGATCAGGAAAAAGACAAGGATGTCCACTCTTGCCAATATTATTCAACATAGCTTTAAAAGTCTTAGCCATGGAAATAAGATAAGAAAAAGAAAAGAGAGGAATCTAAATTGGAAAAGAAGAAGTAAAGCTATCACTGTTGGCAGATGACATGATATTATAGAAAATCCTAAAGATGCTACCAGAAATCTACTACAGCTCACCAATGAATTTTCTAAAGTTTCAGGATACAATAGTAACACACAGAAATCTGTTTCATTTCTATACACTAAAAACAAATGATCAGAACAAGAAATTAAGGAAACAATCACATTTACCATCCCATAAGAAATAATAAAATACCTAGAAATAAACCTAACTAAGGAGGCAAAATGCCTGTACTCTGAAAAGTATAAGACACTGATGAAAGAAGTCAAAGGCGACACAAACAGGTCAAAATATTTCACATAATCTTGGATTGGAAGAATGAATGTTGCCAAAATGGCCATACAACCCAAAGCAATCTACAGATTAAATTTAATCCCTATGAAATTACCAGTGGAATTTTTTTGCAGATCTAGAACAAAAATCTTGAACTTTGTATGGAAAAACAAAAGACTGTGAATAGCCAAAGTGATCTTGAGAAAGAAAAACGGAGCTGGAGGAATCAGGCTCCCTGACTTCAGACTATACTACAAAGATACAGTAATTAAAACAGTATGGTACTGGCACAGAGACAGACCTCACAGATCAGTGGAACAGAATAGAAATCCTAGAAATAAATGCACCATCCTATAGTCAGTTAATCTACAATAAAAGAGGGAAGAATATATAATGGAGAAAAGACAGTCTCTTCTAAAAGTATGGCTGGGAAAACTAGACAGCTACATGTAAAAGTATAAAATTAGATTATTCTTTAACACCATACACAAAAATAAACTCAAAATTGATTAAATACCTAAATGTAAAACTATATACTATAAAACTCTTAGAGGAAAACAGAGCAGAACACTCTTTGACACAAATCACAGCAATATCTTTTTGATCCAGCTCCTAGAATAATGATAATAAAAACAAATTAAACAAATGGGACCTAATTAAACTTAGAAGCTTTTGAACAGCATAGGAAAGCATTAACTAAACATAGAGAAATCCTACAGAATGAGAGAAAGTATTTGCAACCAATACAACCAACAAGGGGTTAATCTACAAAATATACAAACAGATCATGCAGTTCAATATCAAAACAAACCACCCAATAAAAAAATGGGCAGGCAATCTAAATAGACATTTCTCCAAAGAAGACATACAGATGGCCAAAAAGCACATGGAAAGATGCTCAACGTCACTAATTATCAGAGAAATGCAAATCAAAACTACAATCAGGTATCACCTCACACCAGTCTGAATGGCCATCAAAAAGTCTACAGCAATAAATGCTGAAGAGGGTGTGGAGAAAAGGCAATCTTCCTACACTGTTAGTGGGAATGTAAATTTGTACAGCCAGTATGGAGAACAGTATGCAGGTTCCTTAAAAACTAAAAATATAGCTACCACATGATCCTGCAATCCCATTCCTGGGCATATATCCGGAGAAAACCATAATTCTAAAGGATGCATGCACCCCGATATTCATTGCAGCAATATTTACAGTAGCCAGGACATGGAAGCAACATAAGTGTCATCAACAGAAGAATGGATAAAGAAGATGTGGTACATATACACAATGGAATATTACTCAACCATAAAATGAATTAAATAATGTGATTTGCAGCAACATGGATGGACCTAGAGATTATCATACTAAGTGAAGTAAGTCAGACAGAGAAAGACAAATATTATATGGTGTCACTTATATGTGGAATATAATTTAAAAAACGATACAAGTGAACATTTTTAAAAAACAGAAAACAGACTCACAAATTTCAAAAAAGAGAACGGTAGGGAGAAAGGATAATTTGGAAGTTGGGATTAACATATACACACTACTATATATAAAATAGATAATCAACAAGGACCTACTGTATAGAACAGTGAACTATACTAAATGCTCTGTAATAACTTATATTGGGAAAGAATCTGAGAAAGAGTAGATATATGTATATGTATAACTAAATCAGTTTGCTGTACATCTGAAAGTAACACAACTTTGTAAATCAACTATACACCAATGTAAAATAAAAACAATTTAAAAGAGGTTTATAAGTATTCCTTAACTTTTCACAAAACCAGCCCTTGGTTTTGTTGGTCTTTTCAATTGTTTTTTCTTTTAAATCTCTATTTATTTTCTCTCTGATGTTTTGTAATCCTTCCTTCTGCTGACTTTGGGCTTTGGTTTTTCTTCTTTTTCTATTCTCTTACGTGGTAGGTTATATTGTTTATTTGAGGGGTTTTTTTTGGTTGTTGTTGTTTATTGAGGAAGGCCTGAAGCACCATGAATTTCCCTTTTAGAAATGTTTTGCTGTATCCCATAGATTTAGGAAAGTTTTGTTCCCACTTTCATTTATCTCCAGGTATTTTCTGATTTCCTATTTGATTTCATTGTTGCTCCATTGTTGTTGTTTCTTTTTTGTAGCAGTCTTTTTATTTTCCATGTGTTTGTTTTTTTCCTGTTTTTATTTTTTCTTTAGTTGATTTCTAGTTTCATACCATTGTAAATGGAAAAAAAAATGCTTGATATAATTTCTGTTCTCTTAAATTTGCTGGGGGTTCCTTTTTGACCTAGTATGTGATCTATCCTGGAGAATGTTGACTGTGAGCGTGAAAAGAATGTGTATTCTACTGTCTTCTATGTATTGTCCTGTAGGTATCAATTAAGTCCAACTTGTCTATAGTTCCATTTGAGACTACAGTTGCTTTATTGATTTTCTATCTGATGATCTATCCACTAATGTCAGTGGAGTGTTAAAGTCTCCTACTCTTGTGTTACTGTCAATTTCTCCTTTTATGTCTGTTAATTTTTTAAAATGTGTTTAGTTGCTCCTGTACTGGGTGTGTATATGTTAACAAGTGTAATATCCTCTTCCTGTATTGATCCTTTTAGCATTATATAATGCCCTGCTTTGTCTTTACTTATAGCCTTTGCTTTAAAGTCCATTTATTTTCTGATGAGTATTCCTACCTCTGCTTTCTTGTCATATTTGTTTGCATGAAATATCTTTCTTCTATCCTCCTACATTCAGTCTGTGTGCGACTTCACCACTGAAGAGAGTGTCTTGTAGGCAGCCTGTTGAAAGTTCTCTCTCTTTGTATAATCCAAGAAGTTACCATACATATTTTGATATGAGCTTTTAGTTCATTGACATTTAAGGCAAGTACTTAAGGTAAGTATTTATAAGTATGTAGTTATTGCCATTTTATTACTTGTTTTCCAGTTGTTTGTGTAGTTATTCTCTGTTCATTTCTTATTCTTTTTGTTCCTTCCATTTGGTTTGATGATTTTCTTTTGTAATATGTTTGGGTTCCTTTCTTTTTGCTTTTCAGGTATCTAATGTATGATTTTCGTTGTTGTTTTCTGATGTGTAGTTACCATGGGGTTTATATATGTTGACCTACAGTTATATCTACTTGATTTAAACTGATATTCATTTACATTAAAACACATGTAGTTTCTGTGGAAACTACATTTTTATACCTCTCCCTCACATTTTGTGTTTTTGATGTCATATTTTACATCTTCATACTTATCTCTTTACTGTTTATTATAATTATAGTTGCTTTTACAATTTTGTTATACTTTAATTTCTGTATTGGCTTAATTAAGTGATCTTCCATCCTATGTATTTGCCTTTCTTTCTTTTTCTTTTTTTGTGGTATGCGGGCCTCTCACTGTTGTGGCCTCTCCCATTGAGGAGCACAGGCTCCAGTCATGCAGGCCCAGCAGCCATGGCTCATGGGCCCAGCCGCTCCACAGCATGTGGGATCTTCCCGGACTGGGGCACGAACCCATGTCCCCTGCATTGGCAGGCTGATTCTCAACAACTGGACCACCAGGGAAGCCCTGTATTTGTCTTTTTTATTGGAATTCTCCCTTTTCTATAGATATTACTTATTTTCTATTTAGAGAAGAGCCTTCAACATTTTATGAGGTAGGTTTAGTATTGATGAATTCTTTAAGTTTTTCCTTGTCTGAGAAGTTCTTTATGCTCTTTGTATTATAAATGATAATCTTGCTGGATAGAGTATCCTTGTTTGTAATTTTTTTTTTCCCTTTTAGCAGTCTAATTGTATCACACCACTCCCTTCGGGCATGTAAAGTTTCTGCAGAGAAATCTGTTTGTAGCCTTATGAGAATGTCCTTGTATATGATAATTTGAATTTATCTTGCTGCCTTTAGAATTCTCTTTAACTTTTGCAATTTTATTTATGATAGGTCTTAGTGTGGGTCTATTTGAGTTAATTTTGTGGGGGACCCTAGTGTTTCCAGTACCTGGATCTGTTTCTTTCTTCAGGTTTAGGAAGTTTCCATCCATAATTTCTTCAAATACGTTTGCAATACCCTTCTCTCTCTTCTCCTTCTGAGAATTTTATATTGCAAATGTTGGCACATTTTATCTTACCCCAGAGATCTTGTATGCTGTCTTAATCTTTTTTCTTTTTCATTTGTCTTTCTCTCTGCTGTTCTGATTGCATGATTTCCACTATCCTATTTTCCAAATAAAGAATGTGTTTTTCAGTGTCATTTAGTCTCCTATTCATTGCTCTCAGAATGTTTTTAATATAAGATATTGAAGTATATATTTTGATTTGGTCTTTATCGTTCAACACTATTTGCTAAAATGATCTGTGCTTAGAACAATTTTCTTTCCTAATTAAGTTAGCATCTTTTTTTAACCAACATTTTGAATTCTCTGCCAGGTAGATTGCTTAATTCTGTTTTATTATGTAAATTTTCAGGTGTTTCCTCTTGCTCTTTCAATTGACAGTATTTCCTCTGCCTACTTACTTAACTTTCTCTGTCTCTATCAATTTAGGTGAAATAGTTGCCTAGTATGATCTTTTTTTTTAAACATCTTTATTGTAGTATAATTGCTTTACAATGGTGTGTTAGTTTCTGATTTATAAGAAAGTGAATCAGTTATATATATACACATGTTCCCATATCTCTTCCCTCCTGCATCTTGCTCCCTTCCACCCTCCCTATCCCACAACTCTAGGTGGTCACAAAGCACCGAGCTGATCTGCCTGTGCTATGCGGCTGGTTCCCACTAGCTATCTGTTCTACGTTCGGTAGTGTATATATGTCCAGGCCACTCTCTCACTTTGACACAGCCTACAATTCCCTCTCCCCAACATCCTCAAGTCCATTCTCTAGTAGGTCTGCATCTCCATTTCCATCTTACCCCTGGTTCCTCATAACCTATTCTGTTGTTGTTGCTAGATTCCATATATATGTGTTAGCATATGGTATTTGTTTTTCTCTTTCTGACTTACTTCACTATGTATGACAGACTCTAGGTCTATCCACCTCACTACAAATAACTTAATTTCGTTTCTTTTTATGGCTGATTAATATTTCACAGTATACATGTGTCACATCTTCTTTATCCATTCATCCGATGATGGACACTTAGGTTGCTTCCATGTCCTGGCTATTGTAAATAGAGCTGCAATGAACATTTTGGTACATGACTCTTTTTGAATTATGGTTTTCTCAGGGTATATGCCCAGTAGTGGGATTGCGGTTCCCTTTTCTCGATACCCTATCCAGCATTTATTGTTTCTAGATTTTTTGATGATGGCCATTCTGACCTGTGTGAGATGATATCTCATTGTAATTTTGATTTGCATTTCTCTAATGATTAATGATGTTGAGCATTCTTTCATGTGTTTGTTGGCAATCTTTATATCTTCTGTGGGGAAATGTCTATTTAGTTCTTCTGCCCATTTTTGGATTGGCTTGTTTGTTTTTTTGATAATGAGCTGCATGACCTGCTTGTAAATTTTGGAGATTAATCTTTCTCAGTTGCTTCAATAGCAAATATTTTCTCCAATTCTGAGGGTTGTCTTTGGTCTTGTTTATGGTATCCTTTGTTGTGCAAAAGCTTTTAAGTTTCATTAGGTCCCATTTGTTTATTTTTGTTTTTATTTCCATTTCTCTAGGAGATGGGTCAAAAAAGATCTTGCTGTGATTTATGTCATAGAGTGTTCTGCCTATGTTTTCCTCTAAGACTTTTATAGTTTCTTGCCTTACATTTAGGTCTTGAATCCATTTTGAGCTTCTTTTTGTGTATGGTGTTACAGAGTGTTCTAATCTCATACTTTTACATGTACCTGTCCAGTTTTCCCAGCACCACTTATTGAAGAGGCTGACTTTTCTGCAATGTATATTGTTGCCTACTTTATCAAAGATAAAGTGACCATATGTGGTGGGTTTATCTCTGGACTTTCCGTCTTGTTCCATTGATCTATATTTTTCTTTTTGTGCCAGTACCATACTGTCTTGATTAATATAGCTTTGAAGTATAGTCTAAAATCTGGGAAGCTGATTCCTCAAGCTCTTTTTTTCTTTCTTAAGATTGCTTTGACTATTAGGGTCCTTAAGTGTTTCCATAAATATTGTGAATTTTTTTGTTCTAGTTCTGTGAAAAGTGCCAGTGTGTTAGGGATTGCATTGAATCTGTATATTGCTTTGGGTAGTACAGTCATTTTCACAATGTTGATTCTTCCAATCTCAGAACAAGGTGTATCTCTCCATCTATTTGTATCATCTTTAATTTCTTTCATCATTGTCTTTTAATTTTCTGCATACAGGTCTTTTGTCTCCTTAGGTAGGTTTATTCCAAGTTATTTTATACTTTTTGTTGCAATGGTAAATGGGAAGGTTTTCTTAATTTCACTTTCAGATTTTTCGTCATTAGTGTATAGGAATGCCAGAGATTCTGTACATTAATTTCGTATCCTGCTACTTTACCAAATTCATTGATTAGCTCTAGTAGCTTTCTGGTAGCATCTCTCTATTTTAATTCTTTTTCTTCTCTGATTGCTGTGGCTAATACTTCCAAAATCATGTTGAATAAGAGTGGAGAGAGTGGGCAACCTTGTCTTGTTCCTGATCTTAGTGGAAATGGTTTCAGTTTTTCACCATTGAGGATGATGTTGGCTGTGGGTTTGTGATATATGGCCTTTATTATGTGGAGGAACAGTCCCTCTATGCCTGCTTTCTACAGGATTTATATCATAAATGGGTGTTGAATTTTGTTGAAAATTTTCTCTTCATCTATTGAGATGATCATATGGTTTTTCTCCTTCACTTTGTTAATATGGTGGATCATGTTGATTGATTTGCGTATATTGAGGAATCCTTGCATTCCTGGAATAAACTCCACTTGATCATGGTGTATGATCCTTTTAATGTGTTGTTGGATTCTGTTTGCTAGTATTTGTTGACGATTTTTGCATCTATGTTCATCAGTGATATTGGCCTGCAGTTTTCTTTCTTTGTGACTTCTTTGTCTGGTTTTGGTATCAGGGTGATGGTGGCCTTGTAGAATGAGTTTGGGGGTCTTCCTCCCTCTGCTATATTTTGGAAGAGTTTGAGAAGGATAGATGTTAGCTCTTCTCTAAACTTTTTATAGAAATCGCCTGTGAAGCCATCTTATCCTGGTCTTTTGTTTGTTGGAATATTTTTTTTTTTTTGTGGTATGCGGGCCTCCCTCTGCTGCGGCCTCTACGGGCCCAGCCGCTCCGCGGCATGTGGGATCCTCCCAGACCGGGGCGCGAACCCGGTTCCCTGCATCGGCAGGCAGATGCGCAACCACCGCGCCACCAGGGAAGGCCCTGTTGGAATATTTTTAATCGCAGTTTCAATTTCAGTGCTTGTGATTGGTCTGTTCATATTTTCTATTTCTTCCTGATTCAGTCTTGGCAGGTTGTGCATTTCTAACTTTCTCTAGTTGCTTTAGGTGCAAAGTTAGGTTGTTTATACGAGATGTTTCCTGTTTCTTAAGGTAGGATTGTATTGCTATAAACTTCCCTCTTAGAACTGCTTTTGCTACATCCCTTAGGTTTTGAGTCATGTTTTCATTTTCATTTGTTTCTAGATATTTTTGGATTTCCTCTTTGATTTCTTCAGTGATCACTTCGTTTTTAAGTAGTGTATTGTTTAGCCTCCATGTGTTTGTATTTTTTACAGATCTTTTCCTGTAATTGATATCTAGTCTAATAGCGTTGTGGTCAGAAAAGATACTTGATACAATTTCAATGTTCTTCAATTTACCAAGCCTTGATCTGTGCCCAAGATATGATCTATCCTGGAGAATGTTCCATGAGCACTTGAGAAAATATTTCTCTAACTGCTTTAGGTGCAGGGTTAGGTTGTTTATTCGAGATGTTTCCTATTTCTTAAGGTAGGATTGTATTGTTATATACTTCCCTGTTAGAACTGCTTTTGCTGCATCCCATAGGTTTTGGGTCGCCGTGTCTCCATTGTCATTTGTTCCTTTTTGATGGAATGTCCTATAAATATAAATTAAGACCATCTTGTTTAATGTATCATTTAAAGCTTGTATTTCCCTATTCATTTTCATTTTGGATGATCTGTCCATTAGTGAAAGTGGGGTGTTAAAGTCCCCTGCGATGAATGTGTTACTGTTGATTTCCCCTTTTATGGCTGTTAGTATGTACATTATGTATTGAGGTGCTCCTATGATGGGTGCATAAATATTTACAATTGTTATATCTTCTTCTTGGATCGACCCCTTGACCATTATGTAGTGTCCTTCTTTGTCTCGTGTAATAGTCTTTATTTCAAAGTCTATTTTGTCTGATATGAGATTTGCTACTCCACCTTTCTTTTGATTCCCATTTGCATGGAATATCTTTTTCCATCCCCTCACTTTCAGTCTCTATGTGTCCCTAGGTCTGAAGTGGGTCTCTTGTAGACAGCATATAGATGGGTCTTGTTTTTGTATCCATTCAGCCAGTCTGTATCTTTTGATGAGAGCATTTAATCCATTTACATTTAAGGTAATTATCGATATGTTTGTTCCTATTCCCTTTTTCTTAGTTGTTTTGTGTTTGTTCTTGTAGGTCTTTTCCTTTTCTTGTGTTTCTTGCCTAGAGAAGTTCCTTTAGCATTTGTTGTAAAGCTGGTTTGGTGGTGCTGAACTCTCTCAGCTTTTGCTTGTCTGTAAAGGTTTTAATTTCTCCATCAAATCTGAATGAGATCCTTGCTGGGTAGAGTTAAAGTTGGTTTGGTGGTGCTGAACTCTCTCAGCTTTTGCTTGTCTCTAAAGGTTTTAATTTCTCCATCAAATCTGAATGAGCTCCTTGCTGGGTAGAGTAATTTGGTTGTAGGTGTTTCTCCTTCATCACTTTAAATATGTCCTGTCACTCCCTTCTGGCTTGCAGAGTTACTGTTGAAAGATCAGCTTTTAACCTTATGGGGATTCAGTTGTGTGTTATTTGTTTTTTTTTCCCTTGCTGCTTTTAGTATGTTTTCTTTGTTTTTAATTTTTCACATTTTGATTAATATGTGTCTTGGCATTTTTCTCCTGGGATTTATCCTGTTTGGGATTCTCTGAGCTTCCTGGACTTGATTCACTATTTCCTTTCCCATGTTAGGGAAGTTTTCAACTATACTCTCTTCAAATATTTTCTCAGTCCCTTTCTTTTTCTCTTCTTCTTCTGGGATCCTTATAATTAGAATGTTGGTGTGTTTAATATTGTCCCACAGGTCTCTGAGACTATCCTCTGTTCTTTTCTTTCTTTTTTCTTTATTCTTCTCTGCAGTAGTTATTTCCACTATTGTATTTTCCTCGTCACTTATCCATTCTTCTGCCTCAGTTATTCTGCTATTGATCCCATCTAGAGTATTTTTAATTTCATTTATCGTGTTGTGCATCGTTGCTTGCTTCCTCTTTAGTTCTTCTAAGTCCTTCTTAAATGTTTCTTGCGTTTTCTCTTTTCTATTTCCAAGACTTAGGATCATCTTTACTGTCATTATTCTGAATTCCTTTTCAGGTAGACTGCTTATTTCCTCTTCATTTCTTAGGTCAGGTGGGTTTTTGTCTTGCTCCTTCATCTGCTGTGTGTTTTTCTGTCTTCTCATTTTACTTATCTTACTGTGTTTGGGGTCTCCTTTTAGCAAGTTGTAAGTTTGTAGTTCACTTTATTTTTGGTGTCTGTCCCCAGTGGCTAAAGTTGGTTCAGTGGGTTGTATAGGCTTCCTGGTGGAGGGGACTAGTGCCTGTGTTCTGGTGGATGAGGCTGGATCTTGTCTTTCTGGTTGGCAGGTCCATGTCTGGTGGTGTGTTATGGAGTGTCTGTGGACTTATTATGATTTTAGGCAGCCTCTCTCCTATTGGGCGGGGTTGTCTTCCTGTCTTGCTAGTTTTTTGGCATAGGGTGTCCAACGCTGTAAGTTGCTTGTCATTGAGAGAAGCTGGGTGTTGTTGTTGATATGGAGATCACTAGGAGATTTTCGTCATTTGATAATATGTGGATCTCGGATGTCTCTTGTGGACCAGTGTCCTGAAGTTGGCTCTCCCACCTCAGAGGCACAGCACTGACTCCTGCCTGCCGCACCAAGAGCCTTTCATCCACACAACTCAGAATAAAAGGGAGAAAAAAAAAGAAAGAAAGACAGAGGATAAAACAAAATAAAGTAAAATAAAATAAAGTTATTAAAATAAAAAATAATTTTTAAGAAAAAAAATTTAAAGTTAAAAAAAAAAAAGGACAGACAGAACCCTAGGACAAATGGTGAAAGCAAAGCTATACAGATGAACTCTCACACAGAAGCATTCACATACACACTCACAAAAAAAGGAAAAGGGGAAAAATAATATATCTTGCTCTCAAAATCCAACTCCTCAGTTTGGGATTTTTTGTTGTCTATTCAGGTTTTCCACTGATGCTGGGTACATCAAGTTTATTGTGGAGATTTAACCCCCTGCTCCTGAGGCTGCTGGGAGAAATTTCCCTTTCTCTTCTTTGTTTGCACAGCTCCCCGGGTTCGTTTTGGATTTGGCTCCGCCTCTGTGTATAGGTCACCGGTGGCCGTCTGTTCTTCGCTCAGACAGGATAGGGTTAAAGGAGCAACTGATTCGGGGTCTCTGGCTCACTGAGGCCGGGCGGAGGGAGGGGCATGGAGTGTTGGGCGAACCTGCAGCGGCAGAGGCCGGCGTGACATTGAACCAGTCTGAGGCACGCCATGTGTTCTCCCGGCGAAGTTGTCCCTGGATCATGGGATCCTGGCAGTGCCAGGCAGCACTGGCTCCCGGGAGGGGAGGTATGGATAGTGACCTGTGCTTGCACGCAGGCTTTTTGATGGTGGCAGCAGTGGCCTTAGCATCACATGCCCGTCTCTGGGGTCCATACTGATAGACGTGGCTTGCGCTCGTCTCTGGAGCTGCTTTAAGCAGCGCTTTTTTTAAAAACATCTTTATTGGAGTATAATTGCTTTGCAATGGTGTGTTTCTGCTTTACAACAAAGTGAATCAGTTATACATATATGTATGTTCCCATATCTCTTCCCTCTTGCGTCTCCCTCCATCCCAGCCTCCCTATCCCACCTCTCTAGGTAGTCACAAACCACCTAGCTGATCTCCCTATGCCATGCAGCTGCTTCCCACTAGCTATCCACCCTATGCTTGGTAGTGTATATATGTCCATGCCACTCTCTCACCTTGTCACAGCTTACCCTTCCCCCCCATATCCTCAAGTCCATGCTCTAGTAGGTCTGTGTTTTATTCCCGTCCTGCCCCTAGTCTCTTTATGACATTTTTTTCTTAGATAACATATATATGTGTTAGCATAAACAAATGAGACCTAATGAAACTTAAAAGCTTTTGCACAGCAAAGGATACCATAAACAAGACCAAAAGACAACCCTCAGAATGGGAGAAAATATTTGCTAATGAAGCAACTGACAAAGGATTAATATCCAAAATTTATAAGCAACTCTTGCAGCTCAATAACAAAAAAACAAACAACCCAATCCAAAAATGGGCAGAAGAACTAAATAGACATTTCTCCAAAGAAGATATACAGATTGCCAACAAACACATGAAAGAATGCTCAACATCATTAATCATTAGAGAAATGCAAATCAAAACTACATTGAGATATCATCTCACACAGGTCAGAATGGCCATCATCAAAAAATCTAGAAACGATAAATGTGGGAGACGTTGTGGCGAAAAGGGAACCCTCTTGCACTGCTGGTGGGAATGTAAATTGATACAGCCACTACGGAGAACAGTATGGAGGTTCCTTAAAACTACAAATAGAGCTACCAAGCAGTGGTCTTAATCCCCTCTCCTCACACACCAGGAAACAAAGAGGGAAGAAATAGTCTCTTGCCTCTTTGGCAGGTCCAGATTTTTCCCAGACTCCCTCTGGGCTAGCCGTGGTGCACGAAACCCTTCAGGCTGTGTTCGCACCACCAGTCCTCTCCCTGCGATCCGACCGAAGCATGAGCCTTAGCTCTCAGCTCCCTCCTTTCCCGGCGGGTGTGCAGACAAGCCTCTCGGGCTTGTGAGTGCTGGTTGGCACCGAGCCTCTTTGCGGGAATCTTCCAGCTTTGCCCTCCGTACACCTGTTGCTGCACTCTCCTCTGCGGCTATGAAATTTCCTCCCTCTGCCACCCACAATCTCTGCCCACAAAATGTCTTGTAGTGAGTGGAAACCTTTCCTCCTTCACAGCTCCCTCCCACTGGTGCAGGTCCCATCCCTATTCTTTTGTCTCTGTTTATTCTTTTTTCTTTTGCCCTACCCAGGTACGTAGGGAGTTTCTTGCCTTTTGGGAAATCTGAGGTCTTCTGCCAGCATTCAGTGGTTGTTCTTTAGGAGTTGTTCCACGTGTAGATGTATTTCTGATATATCTGTTGGGAGGAAGTTGATCTCCGCATCTTACTCTTCCACCATCTTCCCAACTCCCCTAGTATGATCTTGAAGGGGTGTTTTTAAATGTGAACACCCCTATGTAAACTGTGTGTCCTATGCATTTGGTGAGAGAGCTGGTTTTAATGTAATCACCAATCATGGCTTTCCTCAGGCTGTGCTGGCAGCTATCACCCTGGTAAGGTGTGTGGCTGGTGCTGGAGCCTGTACATCGTGTTAAAAGGGACTTCCTTTCTGCCTGGTGGCAGTTATCACCCTTTTATGGGTGGGGTCTTCTCCCAAGTTGCTAGAGTGGAAGCACTGGGGGTCAGGCTTGAACTGGCTCTATTCTCTATAAATGTGTGCTTTTTTTCTTCTCCCTGTGCTGTGACCTTTGCCCCAAAGGAGTGGAGTGCTGAAGCAAGTGGGGCATGTATGCTTACAGAGGTCTGATGCCCTGCCTGTGTAGGTGTCTGTGGCTCTGCTCAGATACTGCCTAAATTTATGTCATTTCCCATATTGTGTCTATGCCAGATCCAGTGCAATGCTGTGACATGGGATGGGTGGGGCCAGCATATTCCTTTGGCTGGGGCTGTTTCGTGTAGTGAAGCAGTTGTGGGAATTCTGGTGGCCAGGATACTATCAGAAGTGTGGTCTTCTGGGACACTGTTAGAGTAAGCACCAAAAATGTCTGCTGCTGTCCCACCTGAGTTGAGCCCTGGGCCCCTGCGTTACCACTTCATTCCTAGATCAAGTGTTCTCCATGTCCTGGCCACCTTAAATCTGGTGCTAATCTGTGGCGTGTAGTAAGTAGCCAGGGACATTCACTCATCTAGGAATGGGGAGTGTGGCAAGGCCGAGCCTCTAAAGCAGACCACTTTTTGCCCTGTCTGGGGTCAAGCTAGCACGAAGGCAGACTCCCCAGGAGTAGGATCCAAGGCTTCTTTAGACTTTCTATCTGTTCCAAGTATCCTCTAAGCAGCCAATGGTGCTTGTCTCCTACATGTAGGACCCCAGGTCTGAGATACCCAGTCTGTGACTCGACCTGTTTACAATCTCCAGGGCAAGTGTTTACCTATGTGACCTCTTTCTTCTTCATAGGCATCTCCCAGGGGCACTGATACTGACCTGAGGCTTTTCTTCTTGTCCTACCCAAATACACGTGTATCTTTCTTATAGCTTTGGTTGTAAAGAAGTCCTTCTGCCAGTTTCCAGTTAGTTTTACATGAGAATTATTCCATATGAAAAAAAAAATTGATGTGTTTGTTAGTGGCAGGAGGTGAGATCCACATCCTCTTACTCTGCTATCATGAACTCCACTTGATGAAATTCTGATACATGATAAAACATGGATTTACTTTAAACACTTTATGTTAGGTGAAATAAGCTAGATATAAAGGGACAAATGTGTATGATTTCATAGACTTGATGTACCTAGGAGAGGTAAATTTATCAAGCAAAAAAGTAGAATACAAAGTACTAGGGGCTATATGAAAGGGGGATGGGGAGTTACTATTTAATAGGTACAGAGTTTCAATTGGAAGTAATGAAAATTTTCTGGAGAAATAGCAGTGGCAGTTGCTCTACAATGCAAATGTAATTAATGTTACTGAATTGTACATTTAAAATGATTAAAATGATAAATTATACATTATCTATGTTTTACCAAAATACAAAAGAGAAAGAAATATAGAGAAATATTTTGCAATGTTTTGGTCTTTTCTATTTTTATTTTTGGTAAGGTTATGACCCTTGACTTCAAGGAGCTTACAGTAGAGTTGTGAAGAGAGGACATTTATAAAATTCATTTTACTAAATATGAGACTGAGAAGTGCCAAAATAGGGGTAATGCACATACAGCTGTGTGAATTAAGAGGAAGGAGATATTACTGCTGTTTGAAAAATTCAGGGAATACTTTGTAAAGAAATCACATTGTCGGTGGGCCTTGTAGGACAGATAGAGTAAAACATTTTAAAATTAGATTGTTGGAGGGAGTCAAGTACAGAAAAATTTATTTATAGCATTTTCTTAAAAAACTAGAAAATCATGGTGCTGTAACATATTATATTTTTCTGAAAACTATCATTAGTTCCATTTGATTAGCTCTTTAGAGATAAGTACGTGTGAAATGTCACAAATGAAATATATTTAAATGTTTTCATTTTTTAGACAATCAAAATTGAATAAGAGGGGAAATGTTAAATTTGCCATAGGGGTAAGACTTGGAGATCATCACGCTCTCCACAAATACATCAGAAATACGTCAAGACATGGAACAACGCCTACAGAACACCAACAGAATGCTGGCAGAAGACCTCAGATTTCCCAAAAGGCAAGAAACTCCTCACGTACCTGGGTAGGGCAAAAGAAAAAAGAAAACACAGAGACAAAAGAATAGGGACAGGACCTGAACCTCTGGGAGGGAGCTATGAAGGAGGAAATGTTTCCACACACTAGGAAGCCCCTTCACTGGAGGAGACGGGGGAAGGGGAAGCATCGGAGCCACAAAGGAGAGGGCAGCAATAGGGGTGCAGAGGGCAAAGTGGAAAGATTCCCGCACAGAGGATTGGTGCCAACAAGCACTCACCAGCCTGAGAGGCGTGTCTAGTCACCTGCCAGGGTGGATGGGGGCTGGGACCTCAGGCTCTGGCTTCGAAGGTCAGATCCCAGGGAGAGGACTGGGGTTGGCTGTGTGAACACAGTGTGAAGGGGGCTAGTGCACCAGAGCTAGCTAAGAACGAGTCCTGGAAAAAGTCTGGAACTGCCTAAGAGGAAAGAGACAATTGTTTTGGGGTGTGCAAAAAGGGGGAATTCAGAGCACCGCCTAAACGAGCTGCAGAGATGGGTGCAATCACGGCTACCAGTGCGGACACCAGAGATGGGCATGAAACACTAAGGCTGCTGCTGCAGTCACCAAAAAGCCTGTGTGTCAGCACAGGTCACTATCCACCCCTTCCCTCCAAAAAGCATGTGTGGCTCACAACTGCCAGGGTGTCCTCATGCAGGGACTAATGCTCCAGGAGAACACATGGCATGTCCCAGGCTGTAACAACATCATACTGGCCTCTGCCACCGCAGGCTTGCTCCACATTCTGTACCCTTCCCTCCCCCCAGCCTGAATAAGCCAGAGTCCCCTAATCAGCTGTTATTTTAACCCCATTCTGTCTGAGCAAAGAACAGATGCCCTCAGGTGACCTACGCACAGAAGCGGAGCCAAATCCAATGCTGAACCCCAGGAGCTGTGCGAACAAAGAGAAAGGGAAATTTCTCCCAACAGCCTCAGGAGCAACAGATTAAATCTCCACAATCAACTTGATATAACCTGCATCTCTGGAATACCTGAATAGACAGCGAATCATCCCAAAATTGAGGTGGTGGACTTTGGGAGCAAATTGTAGACTTGGAGTTTGCTGTCTGTAACTGATTTGTTTCTGATTTTTATGTTATATTAGTTTAGTTTTTAGCACTTGTTATCATTGGTGGATTTGTTTATTGGTTTGGTTGTTCTCTTTATTATTATTATTAATTTTAATTTTAATAATTTTAAATTTTATTTTCTTTCTTAGACAGCGAATCATCCCAAAATTGAGGTGGTGGACATTGGGAAAAACTGTAGAGATGGGGTTTGCTTTCTGTATCTAATATGTTTCTGGTTGTATGATTATCTCAGTTTAGTATTTAGAGCTTATTATCATTGGTAGATTTCTTTATTAATTTGGGTGCTCTTTTCCTTTTTTTATATATACATTTTTTTTCCTTTTTCTCTTTTGTGAGTCTGTATGTGTATGCTTCCATGTGTGATTTTTGTCTGTATAGTTTTGCTTTTACCATTTGTCCTAGGTTTCTGTGTGTAAGTTGTTTTTTTCTCTTTGTTTATGACTTTTTAAAGTTTATATTTAAAAAATCTTTTAATTTAATTTAATTTAATTTAATTATTTTTTTCTTTCTTTTTTTCTCCCGTTTCTTCTGAGCCACATGGCTGACAGGGCCTTGGTGCTCTTGCCGGGTGTCAGGTCTCTTCCACTGAGGTGGGAGAGCCAAGTTTGGGATACTGGCCCACCAGAGACCTCCCCACTCTACATAATATCAACTGGCGAGAGCTCTCCCAGAGATCTCCATCTCAACTCTAAGAACCAGCTCTATTCAATGACCAGCAAGCTACAGTGATGGACACGCTAGGTAAAAATCTAACAAGACAGGAACACAACCACACCATCAGCAGAGAGGCTGCCTAAAATAATAATAAGGTCACAGGAACCCGAAAACACACCACCAGACGTGTTCTTCCACACCAGAAAGAAAAGATCCAGGCTCATCCACCAGAACATAGGCACTAGTCACTTCGACCAGGAAGACAACACAACCCACTGAAGCAACCTTAGCCAATGGGGGCAGACTCCAAAAACAATGGGAACTACGAACCTGAAGCCTGTGAAAAGTAGACCCCAAACACAATAAGTAAAGCAAACTGAGAAGACAGAGAAACACACAGCAGATAAAGGAGCAAGGTAAAACCCATCAGACCAAACAAAAGAAAAGAAAATAGGCAGTCTACCTGAAAAAGGATTCAAAGAAATGACAGTAAAGATGATCCAAAATGTTGGAAATAGAGTGGAGAAAATACAAGAGACATTTAACAAGGACCTACCAGAATGAAAGAACAAACAATGATGAACAACACAGTAAAAGAAATTACAAATTATCTGGAAGGAATCAGTAGCAGAATAACTGAGGGAGAAGAACAGATAAGTGACCTGGAAGACAAAGGAGTAAAAAACCACTGCAGAGCAGAATAAAGAAAAGAGAATGAAAAGAATTGAAGACAGTCTCAGAGACCACAGGGATAACATTAAGCACAACAACATTCGAATTATATGGCTCCCAGAAGTAGAAGAGAAAAAGAAAAGGACTGAGAAAATATTTAAAGAGATTATAGTTGAAAACTTCCCTAACATAGGAAAGGAAATAGTCAATCAAGTCTAGGAAGCACAGTGAGTCTCATACAAGATAAATCCAAGGAGAAACACACCAAGACACATATTGATCAAACTATCAAGAAGTAAATACAAAGAAAAATTATTAAAACCACCAGGGAGAACCAACAAATAATACACAAGGCTCTCCCCAAAAGGGTAAGAGCTGATCTTTCAGCAGAAACTCTGCAAGCCAGAAGGGAGTGGCAGAACATAGTTAAAGTGATGAAAGGGAAAATCCTACATTGAAGATTACTCTACCAAACAAAAATCTCATTCAGATTTGAAGGAGAAATTAAAACCTTTAAAGAAAAGCAAAAGCTGAGGGAATTCAACACCACCAAAACAGCTTTACAGAAAATGTTAAAGGAACTTCTCTAGGCAGGAAACACAAGAGAAGGAAAAGACCTACAATAACAAATGCAAAACAATTAAGAAAATGGTAATAGGAACATACATATCGATAATTACCTTAAATAAATGGATTAAATGTTCCAACCAAAGGATGTAGACTGGCTGAATGGATACAAAAACAAGACCTGTATATACGCTGTCTACAAGAGACCCACTTCCGACCTAGGGACACATACAGACCAAAAGAGAGTGGATGGAAAAAGATATACCATGCAAATAGAAGTGAAAAGAAAGCTGGAGTAGCAATTCTCATATCCAACAAAATATATTTTAAAATAAAGACTATTACAAGAGACAAAAAAGGACACTACATAATGATCAAGGGATCAAAGCAAAGAGGAGATATAACAAATGAAAATATTTACGTACCCAACATAGGAGAACCTCAATACATAAGGCAAATGCTAAGATCCTGAAAGAAGATATCGACAGAAACACAATCATAGTAGGGGAATTCAACACCACACTTTCACCAATGGACAGATCATCCAAAATGTAAATAAATACGGAAATGCAAGCTTTAAATGATAGATAAAACAAGATGGACTTAATTGATATTTTTTGGACATCTCATTCAAAAACAACACAATACCCTTTCTTCTCAAGTGCTCATGAAACATTCTCCATGATAGATCATAACTTGGGTCAAAAATCAAGCCTTGATAAATTTAAGGAAATTCACATCATATCAAGTATCTTTTCCAATCACAATACAATGAAACTAGATATAAATTACAGGAAAACAATATGTAAAAAATACAAACAAATGGTGGCTAAACAATACTAAATAACCAAGAGACCACTGAAGAAATCAAAGAAGAAATTAAAAGATACCTAGAAACAAATGACAATGAAAACTTGATGACCCATATCCTATGGGATGCAGCAAAAGCAGCTCTAACACCTAAAGCAATTTAAGAAGAACAAAAAAAAAGCCAAAGTTAGCAGAAAGAAATAAATCATAAAAATCAGATCAGAAATAAATGAAAAATAAATGAAGGAAACAATAGCAAAGATCAACAAAATTAAAAGCTGGTTCTTTGAGAAGATAAACAAAATTGATAAACCATTACTCAGACTCATCAAGAAAAAAAGGGAGAAGACTCAAATCAATAGAATTAGAAATGAAAAAGGAGAAGTAACAACTGACCCTGCAGAAATACAAAGGATCATGAGAGAAAGAAAGAAAACATTTGCCAATAAAATAGACAACCTGGAAGAAATGGATAAATTCTTAGAAAAATACAATGTTCCATGACTGAACCAGGAAGAAATGAAATAGAATATATGAACAGACCAATCACAAGCACTGAAATTGAGACTGATTAAAAATCTAGCAGCAAACAAAAGCCAAGGACCATATGGCTTCAGTGGTGAATTCTATCAAATATTTAGAGAAGAGCTAATGCATATCTTTCTCAAACTCTTCCAAAATAAAGCAGAGGGAGGAACACTCCCATACTCATTCTACGAGGGCACCATTACCCTGATAGCAAAACCAGACCAAGATGTCACAAAGAAAGAAAATTACAGGCCAATATCACTGATGAACATAGATGCAAATATCCTCAACAAAATAATAGCAAAGAATATCCAAACACACATAAAATGATCATACACCATGATCAAGTGGAGTTCATACCAGGAATGCAAGGATATTTTAATATACACAAATCTATCTATGTGAACAACCACATTAAGAAATTGAAGGAGAAAAAAACATATGATCATCTAAAAAGAGCATAAAAAGCTTCTAACAAAATTCACCACCCATTTATGGTAAAAACCTACCAGAAATTAGGCATACAGGGAACTTATGTCAGCATAATGAAGGCCATATATGACAAACACACAGCCAACATCGTTCTCAATGCTTTATTTAGAAAACTATAAGACATTGGTGAAGGAAAGTAAAGATGATACAAACAGATGGAGAGATACACCAAGTTCTTGGATTGGAAGAATCAAAATTGTGAAAATGACTATACTACCCAAAGCAATTGACAGATTCAATGTAATCCCTATCAAACTACCAATATCATTTTTCACAAAAGTAGAACAAAATATTTCCCAATTTTTATGGAAACACATAGGGTCCCTAATAGCCAAAGCAATCTTAAGAAAGAAAAACAGAGCTTGCAGAATCAGCTTCCCAGATTTTAGACTATACTACAAAGCTATAGTAATCAAGAAAGTATGGTACTGGCACAAAAAGAGAAATATGGATCAATGGAACAGGATGGAAAGTCCAGAGATAAAGCCATGCACATATGGTCACCTTAGTTTTGATAAAGGAGGCAAGAATATGCAATGTAGATAAGACAGCCTCTTCAATAAATGGTGCTGGGAAACTGGACAGCTACATGTAAAAGAAACAAATTAGAGCACTCCCTAACACCATACACAAAAGTAAGCTCAAA
>NC_041234.1:58072769-58092236 GCF_002837175.3 Physeter macrocephalus
TATGCCAATAAAATGGACAACCTGGAAGAAATGAACAAATTCTTAGAAACGGACAACCTTCCAAGAGTGAACCAGGAAGACATAGAAAATCTAAACAGACCAATCACAAGCACTGGAATTGAGACTGTGATCAAAAATCTTCCAACAAACAAAACCCAGGACCAGATGGCTTCACAGACAAATTCTATCAAACATTTAGAGAAGAGCTAATACCTATTCTTCTCAAACTCTTCCAAAATATAGCAGAGGGAGGAACACTCCCAAATGCATTCTATGAGGTCACCATCACCCTGATACCAAAGTCAGAGAAAGATGTCACAAAGAAAGAAAACTACAGGCCAATATCACTGATGAACATAGATGCAAAAATCCTCAACACAATACTAGGAAACAGAATCCAACCACACATTAAAAAGATCATACACCATGATCAAGTGTGGTTTATCCCAGGAATGCAAGGATTCTTCAATATATGCAAATCAATCAATCTGATAAACCATATTAACAAATTCAAGGAGAAAATCCATATGATCATCTCAATAGATGCAGAAAAAACTTTAGACATAATGCAACAACAATTTATGATAAAAAACCTCCAGAAAGTAGGCATAGAGGGAAATTACCTAAACGTAATGAAGGCCATATATGACAAACACACAGCCAACATCGTTCTCAATGGTGAAAAACAGAAACCACTTCCTGTAATATCAGGAACAAGACAAAGTAGTCCACTCTCACCACTATTATTAAACATACTTTTGGAAGTTTTAACCACAGAATCAGAGAAGAAAAAGAAATAAATGGAATCCAGATCGGAAAAGAAGAAGTAAAGCTGGCACTGTTTGCAGATGACATGATACTATTCATAGAGAATCCTAAAGATGCTACCAGAAAACTACTAGGGCTAATCAATAAATTTGGTAAGTTAGGATACAAAATTAATGCATGGAACTCTCTTGCATTCCTATACACTAATGATGAAAAATCTGAAAGAGAAATTAAGGTAACACTCCCATTTACCATTGCAACAAAAAGAATAAAATATCTAAGAATAAGCCTACCTAAGGAGACAAAAGACCTTTATTTAGAAAACTATAAGACATTGGTGAAGGAAAGTAAAGATGATACAAACAGATGGAGAGATACACCAAGTTCTTGGATTGGAAGAATCAAAATTGTGAAAATGACTATACTACCCAAAGCAATTGACAGATTCAATGTAATCCCTATCAAACTACCAATATCATTTTTCACAAAAGTAGAACAAAATATTTCCCAATTTTTATGGAAACACATAGGGTCCCTAATAGCCAAAGCAATCTTAAGAAAGAAAAACAGAGCTTGCAGAATCAGCTTCCCAGATTTTAGACTATACTACAAAGCTATAGTAATCAAGAAAGTATGGTACTGGCACAAAAAGAGAAATATGGATCAATGGAACAGGATGGAAAGTCCAGAGATAAAGCCATGCACATATGGTCACCTTAGTTTTGATAAAGGAGGCAAGAATATGCAATGTAGATAAGACAGCCTCTTCAATAAATGGTGCTGGGAAACTGGACAGCTACATGTAAAAGAAACAAATTAGAGCACTCCCTAACACCATACACAAAAGTAAGCTCAAAATGGATTAAAGACCTAAATGTAAGTCCAGGCACTATAAAACTCTTAGAGGGAAACATAGGCAGAACACTCTATGACATAAATCACAGCAAGACCCTTTTTTGACACACTACCAAGAGAAATGAATATAAAAACAAAAATAAACAAATGGGATCTAAGGAAACTTAAAAGTTTTGCACAGCAAAGGAAAACATAAAGAAGACAAAAAGACAATCCTCAGAATGGGAGAAAATATTTGCAAATGAAGCAACTGACAAAGGATTAATCTCCAAAATTTACAAGCAACTCATGCAGCTCAATATCAAAAAAAAAAAAACAACTGAATACAAGGCAGAAGGCCTAAATAGACATTTGTCCAAAAAAGCTATACAGATTGCCAACAAACACATGAAATGTTGCTCAACATTGCTAATCATTAGAGAAATGAAAATCAAAAGTACAATGAGGTATCACCTCACACCAGTCAGAATGGCCATCATCAAAATATCTAAAAACAATAAATGCTGGTGTGGGTGTGGAGAAAAGTGAACCCTCTTGCACTGTTGGTGAGAATGTAAATTTGATACAGCCGCTATGGAGAACAGTATGGAGGTTCCTTATAAAACTAAAAATAGAACTAGCATACGACCCAGAAATCCCACTACTGGGCATATACCATGAGAAAACCATAATTCAAAGGGTCATGTATCACAATATTCTTTGCAGCTCTATTTCCAATAGCCAGGATATGGAAACTACTTAAGTGTCCATCGACAGATGAATGGATAAAGAAGATGTGGCACATATATACAATGGAATAATACTGAGCCATAAAATTAATGAAATTGAGTTATTTGTAGTGAGGTGGATGGACCTACAGTCTGTCATACTGAGTGAAGTAAGTCAGAAAGAGAACAACAAATACTGTATGCTAACACATATATGTGGAATCTTAAAAAAAAAGGTTCTGAGGAACCTAGTGGCAGGACAGGAATAAAGATGCAGACATAGAGAATGGAGGTGAGGACATGGGGAGTGGAAGGTTAAGCTGGGACATAGTGAGAGAATGGCATGGACATATATACACTACCAAATATAAAATAGATAGCAAGTGGGAAGCAGCCATATAGCACAGGGAAATCAGCTTGGTGCTTTGTGACCACCTAGAGGGGTGAGATAGGGAGGGTGGGAGGGAGACACAAGAGAGAGGAGGTATGGGGATATATGTATATGTATAGCTGTCACTTTGTTATAAGCAGAAACTATCACACCATTGTAAAGCAATTATACCCCAATAAAGATGTAAAAACAAAATTGAATGAGAGTACATTCCTAGGCTATGTTTCTAGAAACTAATTCCTAAAAATTAATCTCTACCAATTTTAACCAGCTGTGAAAAATAATACATATTTTTTTCTTGCAGGATCTGAAGGAAACATAAACATACTGAAGCATGATAATTGTCTTAAGGAGAAAAGTTTTTGCCATTGTTTGACTCTCTGGCTGAACTCTCTAAGTTTTTAAGAAACAATTTTTACTTGGAAGATTACCTAACAGAGTCAATGATTATTCAGCTGTGGGTATTTGGCAGATATATTCTGAAAAAATAACAGTGAACCTTTCACTTCAAAGGGAAACAGTTATATTTTTAGCCATTGTTAAAATTTAAGCTCTCAAGATATAGTAGAATTTTGGAAAACTTGTACATGTCACCATGTACATGATAGCTTCCCTGGCTTACAATCTTTTCTGATGAGATCAGTAGTGATATTAATTTTTTTTAATATTATATAATGATATTTATCACATTTGGGTATTCTGCCTAATTCCATGAACAATTATCTTTTTCAAATGACCAATGTGTGATGTGCAAAATCATACATGTGCAAACAATTCATCCCGAGTGCAAGATAGAGAAATGAAATTTAATATAACATTATAAAATACATTGATTATTTCAAATTCTGAATTATAATCTTTAAGAAAATACTAATGTCCAGTTTGTTGTAATATCAAAAAATATATCTAGCTATCTAAAAACACTGTTCCAGCAACACTCCCTTTTCCATGTATATCTGCATAATCCCAGATTTTCTTCACATTCTTTGATTAAAGAAATATCTCAAAGTAATGAATGCAGAATTTGATAGAAGAATCCAGCTGTCATCTGGTAAGTTATTATTCTCACTATTTTTGTTGTAGAAATAATAGTTATTTTTCATAATATACTCTCTATATAAAAATATAATGAGTTTAATATTGTTATGATTTTTAATGAATTAATATATTAATATATTTTTAAACTTTCAATTTAATTTCTAATATGTATGTTATTGGTAGGTATAAGCCACATAGTCCAAAGCTCTTTGTGGGTCCTGCTTAGATCAAGAAATATATGAACTGCTGGTTTAGATTATCTTAATTACATATGGGAATTCATAGATTACCATTTCAAATTTTTCTGCACCATGGTACGAATTTTCTTAACTTCTAATTAGTAATGAAAATTGGAAAGGTCTCTTGTTTACTACTAAATTAAAACAGTACAATATGTTGTAGATTGTAACCTAAGGCATTATAAGCAAAGTATACTGATTTGCATATTGGAAGATTGTGAAAGACAGGCTGTGGTATATCATCTTATTTGTCTGTGTTACTAAACAGAGAGCTAAGTAGTAAAAATTAGAACCAAGGCCAATAAATCATAGCTACAGAGAGTTTTGTGTGTATTATGTTGTTCATTTTTCCTGCTGTAATTTTAACCAATATTATTATTGTTATTATTTAAATCAAACAGACTCAAAAATTCAATGGTATAAAAAGCAATGAGACAGGTAATGCGTTTTAAATATTTTGCTGAAATATTGAAAAAGATTGGTCCTTTGTTTCTTCTATTTGCATTTACTACAGCATATTCAAAGGAAAGTGTTATATACCAGAAATGTTTATATTATTAAAGAGAAGATTAAAAACAAGAATTTTCCAAAGCCAGGAAAAGGAAGACAATTTTTTTCATATGAAAAAATTTAACATAACACTTTGCTTAGATCTAAAAGGAAAAAATACAATCAACATTTCCAATAAGGAAAAAGAAATCATGTCCAAAGTCATATTAATAACCACACAGGCTGGTGAAACAGTATAACATACAGAAGTTAGTCAAATACAGTTTCAGTCTTTGGGATCTGCCAACTTACAACTCTCTAAGATGATAGAAAAATAAAATTGCTGAAAGCACAACATACATAAGGCAATTTTTAAAGTCAATGCCTGAACCGATACCAAGCTGTAGTGTGGTGCTGAGTCAGTCATTTTTCTAAATTTAGTAAAATTCACAACACACACACACACACACACACACACATACACACACACAGAGGCATAGTTAAACCCATTCTAGCTGATTATATAGATAGATGATTTGGATTCACTGGGAATATGCTCTAGTTCTGCTTCACTTTTGCTGTGTAAACATAACCCAGAGGTGATTTTTTGTTTTTTTGGGTTTTTTTTTCTAAATACAAAACTTTCTGTTTGAGCTCTCCTACTAGATTAGGTTCACCTAAATGGTTCCTAAAAGAATGTTTCTGTGAATCCAGTGGAAGTCCTCAATAAAAGAGGGGTAATAGTTATGTCTGACTTGGGCGTAATTATCAACGGTAGTAGTATATATATTGATAATATTTCAATTAAAATATATTTACTGAATTATATTTTTATTACTTAATGTGATATATGTTTGATAGTGAGAGGAAGGGAACAGATACTTATGATAATATTAATAATAACAAACACTTTTTTGAGCATGTATTATGCTATGTATCTAGGAAATAAACCTTTCAGTTGGTAATCATCCACTATTTACAGACCAAGAAATAGTGTCTTAGTGATGTTATATATTTGTTTGCTCAAAATTATAAAGCTGGAAATGAAGACAGCTGTCAAATCTAGGGCTATTAGACTCTAGTGTAATACTGTTGAAACTGTTATCTATCCATGTCTAATATGGTAACCACTAGCCACGTGTGGTTATTATGCACTTGAAATGTGGCTAGTGCAACTAAGGAATAACATTTTATTTAATTTAAATGTAAATTTCCAAATGTAGCTTGTAACTACTGAATTAGGCAGTGTAGATATTAAGACTGTTAACCTTAACCACTAAGCCCTACCCTCTTTTGAGAATTCTGTATGGGAAAAGCATTGGGCTAGGTAGTCTACTTTTTAGACTTTAAAATTTCTCACAGTATAAATAAAAATATTTAAGGTTAAGAGTAATTTTTGATTTGATTTAGAGAAAACCACACTTATTAGACTTGCTGTGTTGGGAGATGTGGAACAGTTAAACAGTCATTCCTCATAATTGAGTTTTAATTAAAGGAATAGAAAACTGAGCTGTGTGATAGTCAGCAAAGCCAGTCACAGACATCTTCTGGAAGTGCATGATAAATTTGAGCAGGCTAGTACAATGGAGGCAAGGGACAGAGTGGAAATAGAAAAGTTCTCAAAGGTAAATGAATGTATTCCCATGGGTTATGCACACCATATAGAAATAATTACAATTGAAAGCATGTGGAGTGGTGGGTTTTAAAGGCCAGTGTAGAGAAAAGGAGAAGTGCAAAAGGTAATCAAGCATGCAGAAAGTGCATCCATTGGTTACAATACATCAAATTGAGAGACGAATGCCAATGATAGCTTAATGAAGTTTAAGGGGGCACTAAGAGTGATTTTAAATCCAAAGGTAAGGAATGAAAAGATAGTTCACAGGAGGCTGAGATTAAATAATAGAAAGATTTTCAGGGCCTGAGTATCCACATCAAGTAGTAGAGGAAGAAGACTGATTCAAGAGACTAGGGGGAAAATGGAATTGGTTTATTTTTCAATATTAAAAGAAGAAAAGAAGGTGAAGAAGGAGGAGAGAAAATCCATGATCTTTCCTTACTCAAATAGAAAGACAACATTTTTTTTGTGTGTGTTATTATCTCATTTATTGTCTTTTATACAACTGTCAATATCTTTTTTTTAAACATCTTTATTGGAGTATAATTGCTTTACAATGGTACGTCAGTTTCCGCTCCACAACAAAGTAAATCAGCTACACACACACACACACACACACACACACACACACATCTCCACATCATTGTATGCGTATACTACATTGTGTTTATCCATTCATCCTTCAATGTACATTTGGGTTGTTTCCACCTTTTGGTTATTATGAATAATATTGTTATGAACATTAGTGTACAAATATCTGTTCAAGTCTCTGTTTTCAGTTCCTTTGTATATAAACCTGGGAGTGGAATTGCTAGGTCATATAGTAGTTTTGTTTAAACTACTGAGAAAGTGTCAAACTGTTTTCCAAAATGGCTGTGCCATTTTAGATTCCCACCAGCAAAACACAAGAGCTCCAACTACTGCACATCCATGCCAAAAATATGTTCCAATTTATTGATTATATCCATTGTAGTAGGTGTGAGTTGTTATCTTATTGTGCTTTTGATTTGCACTTCCCTCATGACTAATGTTATTGAGCACATTTTCATACATTTAATAGCTATTTGTGTATCTTCTTCAGAAAAATGCCTATTGAAATATTTCATCCATTTTGAATTATATTGTTTTGCTGTTGTTGAGTTATAGGACTTATTTTTACGTTCAGGATATTAATCCCCTTCAGATATATAATTTGCACATTTTTTCCCCATTCTGTGGGTTACCTTTTCATTCTGTTGATTGTGTCCCCAGATGAACAAATGTATAATTTCAGTTAAGTCTAATTTATCTATTTTTTCTTCTGTTTCCTATACTTTTGATGTCATATCCAAAAAATTATTGTCAAATCCAATGTTATAAAAATGTTCCCTATGTTTTCTTCTAAGAGTTTTATTGTTTTAGCTCTTAAGTTTAGGTCATTGATCCATTCTGAGTTGATTTTTATATATGATATAAGATAAGGGTCCAATTTTATTCTTAAGCATTAGATATTCAGTTTCCCAGCACCATGTTTTACAAAGATTTTCCTTTCCCCATTGAATGGTCTTGGTACCCTTCTTGAAAATCAATTGACCATATATGTGAAAGTTTATTTCTGGGCTCTCTATTTTAGTTATGAGTCCTGTAGGGGGATATGAACACATTTAAAAGAGCCTCTACCCTTAAGGAACTTATAATTTCATTTGATGGTTCAAACTTATTTGCATATAAATATTTCAATATAGCATAAATGAAGGAGCATAGAAATGGGAGCCACAGTGAACTAAAGGAGGAAATTTTGACAGGGATGATAAGAAATTGGAAGAGAAGGCCAGGATTAACTGGGCTTTTACAAACACAAAGAAGTAGCCAAGGCTGAGAAAAGGAGAGAAGGCTGCTCAGGAAGATGGAGAATGGGAATTAGAGCAAGAAGATTCATAGCAGCTTTTTGTTATGGGAAATAAGGAACTAGTCTCTATAGTCAACTAAGAGTGAATAATATGTTCTATTTCAGTCAAGATATATAGAGGGTTAAAGAAAACTCACGCTTTTGGTCCCTGCAAACGAGTAGCGTACATTCTTCCAACCTACAGACTGCTTCATTTTTTTGTTTGCATAGATATATCTTTTTTTAAGGCCTCCATTAGCAATTACCAATCCTTTTCATAATGATCTCCCTAGATCCCCACTTCCTACAGGTGAAGGTATTTCAGAGCTTTTTACAGTTCTCCCTGTAGCCACTAATGGAAGAAAGACATTTCTTGGAGCTTGGTACTTTGAATGGTCTATCTTTGTCAGATTTGGTTTATAAGAGTTGTGAAGGAGAAAATGTCAATGGTTTCAAGTGTTCAAAATATATAAATCATATACATGGATAAACAGTGAATCAGTTGACTATATAAACTATATAAACAACCCAGATAAAAAAGCATATTTGTTTTTGAGTGATAAGCATGAGGGTGCTAAAACTTAAAAAAAGAAACCAACTTTGAAAAAGCAAATGAGTTTTACATTGACATTGTCTATTTAAAGTCCAGTTGCACCCCCACAGGAATTCACCTTTTAGTGAGTTTTTACATTTGAAGGGAATGGCAGGTGTGAAAAGTCCCTGCCCCTCTAATGTAGGCAATAAAGAACCACAGCTGCTGGAGTGGCCAGTCTCAGCCACAGAAGTCTTTTTTTCTCTGTTTCTTGCCGACACACTCATTGTCTGAGTGGCAATGACCCAGCAATAGGGGTTAATCGATGTCAACGCCAGGTGTTCTGTTCACAAATATACATGATGCAAGGTGAGTTTTTTTTTTAACTTTTTATTTTATACTGGAGTATAGTTGATTAACAATGTTGTGTTAGTTTCAGGTGTACAGCAAAGTGACAGTTATACATATACATGTATCTATTATTTTTCAAATTCTTTTCCTATTTAGGTTGTTACATTATATTGAGGAGAGTTCCCTGTGCTGTACAGTAGGTCCTTGTTAGTTATTCATTTTAAATAAAGCAGTGTGTATGATGCAAGGTTTTGAGTGTCCCCAACCCAAAACTTGGTGAAAATATATGGAAACCTTTATTCCCCATCATATAGCAAGAGTTAGGAATATTAGAAGTGGGGTCTAAGATGGGGGGGGGTGTTCCATAAAAAGAATTTTATGACCACAGGAGTAGGGATTTTATCTTCATTAATTATACAAAGAGGCACCCTTTTCCTGCAAAGCCTCACTTTCTTTTGCAGGAAAAAAGCATTTAAAGGGTGGTGGTCTGATCCATCTCTGTCACATTTTAGACTCATAGTATCAGCCTCCAAGCTTTGCCTTACTGGAACCAGCAACCACAGAGACTATTGGGTGTGTTAGAATTGTTATATGTAGCTCATGTCATTTATGTGTATTTTGTTTGTCAATTTCTTTCACATAGTGGATGGAGAGTTGCCTTTTCCCAAAATAACCAAGCATAATGTTTCCTCTGCCTATCACATGATGGGGCGACACAAAAACATTTTTTCCTTCTTTTTTGGGTGCTGTTTTCTGCTAAGGTCAATACAGAAAAATAAATAAGTAAAATGGAGAGTGATAGTATCCCATAAGGGAAGAAACCAAGTAACTTGAGCCCCTGATTTTCTTCCAGATGCCATAACCACTGTTGCTACATAAGATTGCCCCTGGCTCCCTGGCCAGTGGGGCTAGAGACCTGAGGTGTCAAGTCAGAGGAATGTATTTATAGTATTACCAACTGGTTCACCTGAGACTGATCTGAAGGGCTCCTTTTTAGAATAGAGCCCGGAAGACACTAGGAAAGGCCAAGTTTTATGGACTGAATGTGTGTTTCTCCTAAATAAAATTCATATGTTGAAATATTAATTCCAATGTAATGATATTAAAGGGTGAGACATTCGGGAGGTGATTAAGTCATGAAGGTGAAGCCCTCATGAATAGAATTATTGCCCTTATAAAAGAGACCAGAGATCTCTCTTGCCACTTCTGCCATGTGAGGACACAGCAAGAAGATGGCTTTCTATGAATCAGGACAAGGGCATTCACCAGACACTGACTCTGCCAGCACTTTGATCTTGGACTTCTCAGCCTTCAAAACTATAAAAAATTAATGTTTGTTGTTTAAGCCACGCAGTCTATGGTATTTTTGTTACAGCAGCCTGAAGGGAACAGCACACCAAGTGAAGAGCATGAAGAGGCCTTTAGCAGGCTATAAAGAGAACAGCAGCAGATATCATAGATTTGGTGGCAGGTTTCACCTATATATGTTAGAATGAGGGATGCGTAGGACAAACTTTACCCCTCTAACTCAGAAGCTGCCAGAAAATAGGTGACCATTGTATTGCAGTAACAATTGTTTATTGTTTAAACATGATTCTCTCCTCGTTTTATTATTTTCCATCACCATTCCCAGACTTCTGACCCCAGAGAGGCAAATGCTTTTTTCTTTTGGGGAGAGTGAAATAAGGTAGTATAGGAAACTCCAGTGTTGTTTTCTTTGTTTTTGTTTTTGTTTTTTTTAATCTTTAATAATGTTATAGGTCCTACTTGAAAAAATGGGTTTTATCTTCCAAGGCTTCTAGTCAGGTTTACTCTCATATAAGCAGCTACATACAAGTTCTGAATGGTGAAAGATCAGAAAGGCTCTCTAGCCTCAAAATACAGTCTAAAACTGCATCAGAGATGTGTAATGCCACTCTAGAGATTATTTATTTCACTGATTATTTCACAGGTTTGTCATTTTCTTTCTGTTAAATAGAAACATTGAAAACAACAACAACAAACAACGATATACCGTCACAAGTTTTATGCCAATTAAAATCAACGCCAAATAGCAGTAAAGGGAAACACTCAATATAAATCAATAAAATAAGTGTAAGTATAAAACAGGAAAAATCCCACTGCATGATCTTTATTTTTCTCATTTACCTTTCACTTTCTTATAAGACTAGTAAAAACTTAATCACAGATCAACACTGGTCCATGGAAAGATGTATTTCTCATTTCTCTCTCTCATAATATATATATATGTGTTTGCATGTAGACATGTACATATATATGCTTATATTTGTACTTATATATACATATATATCTATATATGCATATAAAATGGAAATATTTCACATAATTTACAAATACATATGTGAGTTATTATAAATGATCTAGCCTTCTTACTGATGAATCATTTATTTATACAATCATGGCCTGGGATTGAAACAATGTCTTCTAATATTCTAAATATGAATGAAAGAGTAGATAATTGGAGTGAAATAGAGTGGTATATATTAGAAATGAAGCAAGATGCACTATAAAAACCTCTTTTCTCTGTCCCTTATTGTTGTGCTGGGCTTGACTGGGCTGAAGCACTTGCAGAATTTAGGATATTTATATTTTGATTTTAAAACAAATAATATTTAGTATAGAAATTTTGCAAAATGTAGAAAAGCCTAAAATGGGAAAAAAGGACTCATAATTCTACCACCCTGAGATGACTACTTAACAGTTTTGGTATACTTCTATTTTCTTCAAATCTATTTAGCATAGTATTGTACCTACTGTGCATGCTATATTAGTTCTTATTTTTATCAGTTAGTTCTTATTTTTATTTTTTAAAATATAAACATGTATATGTTTAATTAATAAAATCATTAACATTATATTAACTTATTTATAGATTATTTATATATTAAAAATAAAAATATTTTATTATATGGATGTACTATAATTTACTTCAGTAAATTTCCATTGCTAGAAAAATAACTTGCTTATGATCTTTTGTTATTATAAATACTGCTGCATTGAATAGTTTTGTGGTTAAAGTTTGGTTATATTCGGTATTATTTTCTTAGACTTGATTTCCCAAAGTGAAATTACTTCAATTGAAAACTATAAACATTGTTTAGTCCCTTAGTAAATGTGACCAATTTGTCCTAATATGGTTTTAGCTTACCTTAACTTCATACAGAGCTAGAGAAGGCTGTCTCTGAGCAGAAGAGCATTGTAATGTTTCTTGGGCACGTGTCCCATTTCTATAGAAAGCCAGACTATTAGAATCTATATGTTTGTTACAGAGATGAGTAATTTCATAAAAGGAACTTAGACTCCCTCTTTATATAAAGGATACAGTGGTAATGAAAGTTTCTTATTGTTAAGTACTTCCAAACATGCATGAAGAATAGCTTTCTACTCCATGTGGTGAACAGTTGTATTTACCGGTGAGGTTCAGTTGCATTTCAGTAACAGTTTTCCCCTTCGTTCACCTGTACAGTTGCTTTTGATGCTGAGCAGCAGACATATCTAGTAGTTGTTCTGATCATTTGCATGCTTTGTGACTAAAAAGGAATGATAGTGATTTTTAAAATATCAGAATTGTACATCTGATGATGAGTGCTATCCTTCAAAGAATTTAAATTGGCAGATTACACATATAATCCAATCATGCTATCAATACTCGAATATTGGTGGAAATCCTATATTTGAAAGGCTTTCAGAGCCATGTCAAAACTCCATGTTCTAATATTCAAATACCTTTGTAAACTATTTTTAATTCATCTATCTAAACTTAATTTCTATAAGCTAGGTTATGACAAACAACACCAAAATCTCAATGACTGAAAGTAAAAGAATATCTTATGTGGTCTCAGCCATCTTTTCAGGTTAACTCTCCTCCCTGTGATGGCTTAGTTATATAAGATGCTTTGGTTTTGTGGCACCACTTTCTCATTACTAAGCTTCAGGGTTTAAATCAGCAGGGGAAGAGAGTTAAAAATGTATGCGTGCTTGTAAATATTTCTGCTGCAAATAACTCATTGCCCTTATCTCATTTTTCACTAGCTGTACCTAAGTTCTAGGATGCAAAGAGATTCAATCTTCCCATGTATCCAGAAAGAAAGAACTGGAAGTATTGGTAAGCACTAGTAGTTTCTACCATAGCTTATCTCCTGCTCCTTTCCTACACATACGACATGCATACATTTCAATGAAGACACTTTTGGCATTTACATTGTCATTTTTAATTTGGCAAGACTGTTGTATGCATTGTAGAATGTCCCCAATTCTGAGACAATCAAAATTGCTCAGATTCATTTCTAAACATCACAGCTGTACTGCCATGCTTGAGGTCCATTAATCTGGACCATTCTTAATCATTAACATATACGCCATGTTTTTCTTTCTGTATGATTTTCTCATATTTAAAATCCCTGCCTTTTCATGTCCACCTATAAAAATACCACCAGTCTTCAATACTTCAACTTAAATGTTATATTTTACAGCTTCTTACTTATTATCTTCAGCTAGAAATTCTCCTCCTTTGGAATTCATCTTCAAAAACTTAATATGTCATACCTTATATTATTCTTATTAGAATCAATTTTGTAGAGTAGAAGGAACAAAAATTTTGAAGCCAGAAGGCCTGGATCCGAATCCTGGCTCTATTACTTACTGTGTGACTGCATGCAAGTTATATAACCTCTCTGGGCTTTTTTTTCCCCCTCATTTATGAAAAAAGGGACAAAATAATTATATTAGTTTGTTCAGACTGTTATGATAAAAGACCACAGACTAGGTAGCTTATAAACAACAGAAGTTTATTTCTCACAGATCTGGAGGCTGGAATGCCAACATCAAGTCACCTGATGATTCAGTGTCTAGTGATGGTCTACTTTCTGATTCACAGATAGTGCTTTCTTGCTGTGTCCTCACAAGGCAGAAGGGGCAGGGATCGCTCTGGAGCTTCTTTATAAAGCTCTAATTTCATTCATGAGGGTTCCAGGCTCATGACTTAAGCATTTCCTAAAGGCCTAACTTGCTGGCACCATCACCTTTGAGGATTAGGATTTCAAAACATTAATATTGAAGTGACACAAACATTCAGAACATAGCAATTATATATTTATATAATTGTTGTGAATTAAATAACATATAGAGACCCCCAAAACCTGGTTGGTACAAAGGAAACACTCAGTAAATGGTACTTGGATTTCATCTCTAAGTCTTACTCCACAGATTGTGACCCCAAAAGAGAAGCTCATAGAATAGGGAGTTAGAAGCAATTTGACCTCAGTTATATCTTATTTCTCTTACTTATCTCTAAATGTTTTACTGCGTCCATTTACAACTATGGCAACACATTACAGTCACTTGAGGTTATTAAAAATTCTTATGTCAATAACTTGGCTGCACCTCAGACTAATAAGTCATCATTTATAGGAGTGGGACTCAGTAGTTTTAAAGTTTTCCAAGTAATTTTATTGCATAACCAGAGTTAAGAACTCTCTATATTATCTAGAAGAGAGTTTTTCATACATATCAAATACTCAGTAAATACATGTTTAATGAAACTAGTTTTAATCACACTGATATGCTAGCCATGTTGCTGTAATTTAAAATTTTATTTGTTAGCCTAAAGTAATATTAGTAAATTTATTCAGGACTGTAGTAACCTATTTTTTTTTCTTTTCTTACATCTTTATTGGAGTAGAACTGCTTTACAATGATATGTTAGTTTCTGCTTTATAACAAAGGGAATCAGCTATATATATACATATATCACAATATCTCCTTCCTCTTGCATCTCCCTCACAACCTCCCTATACCACCCCTCTAGGTGCTCACAAAGCACTGAGATGAACTCCCAGTGCTATGCATCTGCTTTCCATTAGATATCTATTTTACATTTGGTAGTATATATAAATCCATGCCACTCTCTCAATTCATCCCAGCTTACCCTTACACCTCCCTGTGTCCTCAAGTCCATTCTCTACATCTGTGTCTTTATTCCTGTCCTGCCCCTAGGTTTTTCAGAACCATTCTTTATTTTTCTTTAGATTTCACATTGATGTGTTAGCATATGGTATTTATTTTTTCTCTTTCTGATTGACTTCACACTGTATGACAGACTCTAGGTCGATCCACCACACTACAAATAACTCAATTTCATCTCTTTTTATGGCTGAGTTATATTCCATTGTGTATATATGTCACATCTTTATCCATTCATCTGTCATTGGACACTTAGGTTGCTTCTATGTCCTGTCTATTGTAAATAGAGCTGCAATGAACATTGTGGTACATGACTTTTTGAATTACGGTTTACTCAGAATATATGCCCAGTAGTGGGATTGCTGGGTCATACAGTAGTTTTATTTTTAGTTTTTTAAGGAACCTCCATACTGTTCTTGATATTGACTGTATCAATTTACATTCCCACCAACAGTGCAAGAGGGTTCCCTTTTCTCCACACCCTCTCTGGCATTTACTGTTTGTAGAATTTTTGATGATGGCCATTCTGACTGGTGTGAGGGGACACCTCATTGTACTTTTGATTAGCATTTCTTTAACGATTACTGATGTTGAGCATCCTTTCATGTGATTGTTGTCAATCTATATCTTCTTTGGAGAAATGTCTATTTAGGTCTCCTGCTCATTTTTTGATTGGGTTGTTTGCTTTTTTGATATTGAGCTGAATGTGCTGCTTGTAAATTTTGGAGATTAATACTTTGTCAGTTACTTCATTTGCAAATATTTTCTCCCATTCTGACGGTTGTCTTTTCATCTTGTTTATATTTTCCTTTGCTGTGCAAAAGCTTTTAAGTTTTACCAGGCCCCATTTGTTTTGTTTTTTTTTTTTGGTTTTATTTCCATTTCTCTATGAGGTGGATCAAAAAGGATCTTGCTGTGATTTATGTCATAGAGTGTTCAGCCTGTGTTTCACTCTAAGAGTTTTATAGTGTCTGGCATTGCACTTAGGTCTTTAATCAATTTTGAGTTTATTTTTGTATGGTGTTAGGGTGTGTTCTAATTTCATTCTTTTAAATGTAGCTGTTCAGTTTTTCCAGCACCACTTATTGAAGAGACTCTCTTTTCTCCATAATGTATTCTTGCCTCATTTATCAAAACTAAGGTGACCATATGTGCATGGGTTTATCTCTGCGCTTTCTATCTTGTTCCATTTATCTATATTTCTGTTTTTGTGCCAGTACCATACTCTCTTGATTAGTGAAGTTTTGTAGTATAGTCTGAAGTCAGGGAGCCTGATTCCTCCAGCTCTGTTTTTCTTTCTCAAGATTGTTTTTTTCTATTTGGGGTCTTTTGTGTGTCCATACAAATTGTGAATTTTTTTGTTCTACTTCTGTGAAAAAATGCCATTGGTAGTTTGATAGGAATTGCAATGAATCTGTAGATTGCTTTGGGTAGTAGAGTCATTTTCACAATGTTGATTCTTTCAATCCAAAAACAAGGTATATCTCTCCATCTATTTGTATCATTTTTAATTTCTTTCATCAGTGTCTTATAGTTTTCTGCATACAGGTATTTTGTCTCCTTAGGTAGGTTTATTCCTAGGTATTTTATTCTTTTTGTTGCAATGATAAATGGGAGAGTTATGTTAATTTCTCTTTCAGTTATTACATCATTAGTTCATAGGAATAGAAGAGAGTTCTGTGCATTAATTTTGTATCCTGCTACTTTACCAAAATCATTGATTAGCTCTAATAGTTTTCTGATAGCATCCATAGGATTCTCTATGTATAGTCATGTCATCTGCAAACAGTGACAGGTTTACTTCTTCTTTTCTCATTTGGATTACTTTTATTTCTTTTCCTTCTGTAATCACTGTGGCTAAAACTTCCAATACTATGTTGAATAATAGTGGAGAGAGGGGACAACATTTTCGTGTTCCTGATCTTAGAGAAAATGGTTTCTGTTGTTCACCATTGAGAACGATGTTGGCTGTGGGTTTGTCATATATGGCCTTTATTAGGTTGAGGTAGGTTTGCTCTATGCCTACTTTCTGGATGGCTTTTATCATAAATGAGTGTTGAATTTTCAAAAGCTTTTTCTGCATCTTTTGAGATGATCATATGTTTTTTCTCCTTCAATTTTTTTAAGATGTTTTATCACATTGATTGATTTGCCTATATTTAAGAATCCTTGCATTCCTAAGATAAACCCCTTATGATCATGTTGTATGATCGTTTTACTGTGCTGTTGGATTCTGTAAGCTAGTATTTTTTTGAGGATTTTTGTATCTATGTTCATAAGTGATATTGGCCTGTAGTTTTCTTTCTTTGTGTCATCTTTGTCTGGTTTTGGTATCAGGGTCATGGTGCCCTTGTAGAATGAGTTTGGGAGTGTTCCTCTCTCTGCTATATTTTGGAAGAGTTTGAGAAAGGTATGCATTAGCTCTTCTCTAAATATTTGATAGAATTCACCTCTGAAGCCATATGGTCCTGGGCTTTTGTTTGTTGCAAGATTTTTAAACACAGTCTCAGTTTCAGTGCTTGTGATTGGTCTGTCTATATTTTCTATTTCATTTCTTCCTGGTTCAGTCATGGAAGGTTGTGTTTTTCTAAGAACTTATCCAGGTCTTCTAGCTTGCCCATTTTATTGGCATATAGTTGCTTGTAGTAAACTCTCATTATCCTTTGTATTTCTGCAGGGTCAGTTGTTACTTCTCCTTTTTCATTTCTAATTCTATTGATTTGAATTGTCTCCCTTTTATCTTGATGAGTCTGGCTAACAGTTTATCAAATTTGTTTATCTTCAGAAAGAACCAGCTTTTAGTTTTATTGATCTTTGATATTGTTTCCTTCATTTCTTTTTCATTTATTTCTGATCTGATGTTTATGATTTTTTTCCTTCTGCTAACTTTGCAGTTTTTTGTTCTTCTTTGTCTAAACACTTTATGTGTAAGTTTAGCTTGTTTATTTGAGGTGTTTCTTGTTTCTTGAGGTAGGGTTGTATTACTATAAACTTCCCTCTTAGAAATGCTTTTACTGAATCCCATAGGTTTTGGGTCATCATGTTTCTTTGCCATTTGTTTCTAGGTATTTTAAAATTTCCTCCTTAATTTATTCAGTGATGTCTTGGTTATTAAGTAGTGTATTGTTTAGCCTCAATGTGTTTGTATTTTTTACAGATTTTCTCATGTAATTGAAATCTAGTCTCATAGCATTGTGGTCAGAAAAGATATTTGATACGATTTCAATTCTCTTTAATTTACCAAGGTTGGATTTGTGACCCACTATATGATCTATCCTGGAGACTATTCCATGAGCACTTGAGAAGAAAGTGTATTCTGTTGTTTTTGGATGGAATGTCCTATGAATATCAATTAAGTCCATCTTCTTTAATGTATCTTTTAAAGCTTGTGTTTTCTTATATTTTTCATTTTATATGATCTGTCCATTGGTGAAGGTGGGGTGTTAACATCCCCTACTATGATTGTGTTACTGCTGATTTCCCTTTTCATGGCTCTTTGCATATGCCTTATATATTGAAGGGCTCCTATGTTGGGTGCATAAATATTTACAATTGTTAAATCTTCTTCTTGGATTGATCCCTTGATCATTATGTAATGTCCTTATTTGGCTCTTGTAATAGTCTTTATTTTAAAATTTATTTTGCCTGATATGAGAATTGCTACTCCAGGTTTCTTTTGATTTCCATTTGCATGGAATATCTATTTCCATCCCCTCACTTTCAGTCTGTAAGTATCCCTAGGTCTGACATGGGTGTCTTGTAGACAGCATATATATGGATCTTGTTTTTGTATCCATTCAGCCAGTCTATGTCTTTTGGGTGAAGCATTTAATCCATTTATATTTAAAGTAATTATGATATGGATGTTCCTAATACCATTTTCTTAATTGTTTTGGGTTTGTTATTGTAGGTCTTTTCCTTCTCTTGTGTTTCTTGCCTAGAGAAGTTCCTTTAGCATTTGTTGTAAAGCTGGTTTGGTGGTGCTGAATTCTCTTAGATTTGCTTGTCTGTAAAGGTTTTAATTTCTCTGTCAAATCTGAATGAGATCCTTGCTGGGTAGAGTAATTGTGGTTTTATGTTTTTCCCTTTCATCACTTTAAACGTTTCTTGCCACTCCCTTCTTACATACAGATTTTCTGCTGAAATTTCAGCTGTTAACCTTACAGGGATTCCCTTGTATGTTGTTTGTTGTTTTTCCCTTGCTGCTTTTAATATTTTTTCTTTGTATTTGATTTTTGATAGTTTGATTGATATGTGTCTTGGCGTTGTTCTCCTTGGATTTATCCTATATGGAACTCTCTGAGTTTCCTGGACTTGATTGACCATTTCCTTTCCCATGATAGGGAAATTTTCAACTATAATCACTTCAAATATTTTCCCAGTCCCATTATTTTACTTTGTCTTCTGGTACACCTATACTTCTAATGTTGGTATGTTTAATGTTGTAACAGAGGTCTCTAAGATGTTCCCAATTCTTTTCATTCTTTTTTCTTTATTCTGCTCTGCAGTAGTTATTTCCACTATTTTATCTTCCAGGTCACTTATCCGTTCTTCTGGCTCAGTTATTCTGCTATTGATTCCTTTTAGGTAATTTTTACTTTCATTTATTGTGTTGTTCATCATTGTTTGTTGC
>NC_041234.1:58094730-58105713 GCF_002837175.3 Physeter macrocephalus
TTAGCTCTTCTCTAAATATTTGATAGAATTCACCTCTGAAGCCATATGGTCCTGGGCTTTTGTTTGTTGCAAGATTTTTAAACACAGTCTCAGTTTCAGTGCTTGTGATTGGTCTGTCTATATTTTCTATTTCATTTCTTCCTGGTTCAGTCATGGAAGGTTGTGTTTTTCTAAGAACTTATCCAGGTCTTCTAGCTTGCCCATTTTATTGGCATATAGTTGCTTGTAGTAAACTCTCATTATCCTTTGTATTTCTGCAGGGTCAGTTGTTACTTCTCCTTTTTCATTTCTAATTCTATTGATTTGAATTGTCTCCCTTTTATCTTGATGAGTCTGGCTAACAGTTTATCAAATTTGTTTATCTTCAGAAAGAACCAGCTTTTAGTTTTATTGATCTTTGATATTGTTTCCTTCATTTCTTTTTCATTTATTTCTGATCTGATGTTTATGATTTTTTTCCTTCTGCTAACTTTGCAGTTTTTTGTTCTTCTTTGTCTAAACACTTTATGTGTAAGTTTAGCTTGTTTATTTGAGGTGTTTCTTGTTTCTTGAGGTAGGGTTGTATTACTATAAACTTCCCTCTTAGAAATGCTTTTACTGAATCCCATAGGTTTTGGGTCATCATGTTTCTTTGCCATTTGTTTCTAGGTATTTTAAAATTTCCTCCTTAATTTATTCAGTGATGTCTTGGTTATTAAGTAGTGTATTGTTTAGCCTCAATGTGTTTGTATTTTTTACAGATTTTCTCATGTAATTGAAATCTAGTCTCATAGCATTGTGGTCAGAAAAGATATTTGATACGATTTCAATTCTCTTTAATTTACCAAGGTTGGATTTGTGACCCACTATATGATCTATCCTGGAGACTATTCCATGAGCACTTGAGAAGAAAGTGTATTCTGTTGTTTTTGGATGGAATGTCCTATGAATATCAATTAAGTCCATCTTCTTTAATGTATCTTTTAAAGCTTGTGTTTTCTTATATTTTTCATTTTATATGATCTGTCCATTGGTGAAGGTGGGGTGTTAACATCCCCTACTATGATTGTGTTACTGCTGATTTCCCTTTTCATGGCTCTTTGCATATGCCTTATATATTGAAGGGCTCCTATGTTGGGTGCATAAATATTTACAATTGTTAAATCTTCTTCTTGGATTGATCCCTTGATCATTATGTAATGTCCTTATTTGGCTCTTGTAATAGTCTTTATTTTAAAATTTATTTTGCCTGATATGAGAATTGCTACTCCAGGTTTCTTTTGATTTCCATTTGCATGGAATATCTATTTCCATCCCCTCACTTTCAGTCTGTAAGTATCCCTAGGTCTGACATGGGTGTCTTGTAGACAGCATATATATGGATCTTGTTTTTGTATCCATTCAGCCAGTCTATGTCTTTTGGGTGAAGCATTTAATCCATTTATATTTAAAGTAATTATGATATGGATGTTCCTAATACCATTTTCTTAATTGTTTTGGGTTTGTTATTGTAGGTCTTTTCCTTCTCTTGTGTTTCTTGCCTAGAGAAGTTCCTTTAGCATTTGTTGTAAAGCTGGTTTGGTGGTGCTGAATTCTCTTAGATTTGCTTGTCTGTAAAGGTTTTAATTTCTCTGTCAAATCTGAATGAGATCCTTGCTGGGTAGAGTAATTGTGGTTTTATGTTTTTCCCTTTCATCACTTTAAACGTTTCTTGCCACTCCCTTCTTACATACAGATTTTCTGCTGAAATTTCAGCTGTTAACCTTACAGGGATTCCCTTGTATGTTGTTTGTTGTTTTTCCCTTGCTGCTTTTAATATTTTTTCTTTGTATTTGATTTTTGATAGTTTGATTGATATGTGTCTTGGCGTTGTTCTCCTTGGATTTATCCTATATGGAACTCTCTGAGTTTCCTGGACTTGATTGACCATTTCCTTTCCCATGATAGGGAAATTTTCAACTATAATCACTTCAAATATTTTCCCAGTCCCATTATTTTACTTTGTCTTCTGGTACACCTATACTTCTAATGTTGGTATGTTTAATGTTGTAACAGAGGTCTCTAAGATGTTCCCAATTCTTTTCATTCTTTTTTCTTTATTCTGCTCTGCAGTAGTTATTTCCACTATTTTATCTTCCAGGTCACTTATCCGTTCTTCTGGCTCAGTTATTCTGCTATTGATTCCTTTTAGGAGACTGTCTATTTTCTCTTCATTTGTTTGGTCTGTTGAGTTTTTACTTTGCTCCTTCATCTGCTGTGTGTTTCTGTGTCTTCTCATTTGCTTAAATTACTGTGTTTGGGGTCTCCTTTTCGCAGGTTGCATGTTTGCAATCCCCTTTGTTTGGTGTCTGCCCCCAGTGACTAATATTGGTTTATTGGGTTGTGTAGGCTTCCTGGTGGAGGGGATTGGTCGCCTGTGTTCTGGTGGATGAGGCTGAATCTTGTCTTTCTGTTGGGCAGGACTGTGTCTGGTTGTTTGTTTGGGGGTTCCTGTGACCTTATCATGATTTTAAGTAGCCTCTCTGCTAATGGGTGGGGTTGTGTTCCTGTCTTGCTAGTCGTTTGGTATAAGTTGTTCAGCACTGTAGCTTGCTGGCTGTTGAATGGAGCTCAGTCTTAGCACTGAGATGGAGATCTCTGGGAGAGCTTTTGCCATTTGATATTATGTGGAGCTGGCAGGACTCTGGTTGAACAATGTCCTGAACTCTGCTCTTCTACCTCAGAGGCACTGGCCTGACATCTGGACAGAGCAACAAGACCCTGTCAGCCACACGGCTCAGAAGAAAAAGGAGAAAGAAAGAAAGAAAAAATAAAATAAAAAGAAATAAATTTTTTAATAAAGGAATTTTTAAAAAATATTAAAAATTAAAAATAATATTAAAAAATAAAAAAAGAAGGGAAGAAGAGAGCAACCAAACAAAAAAGAAATCCACCAATTATTACATGTGCGAAAAACAATATTAAAGAAATAACAGACAGACTGAACCATAGGATAAATGGTAAATGCAAAGCTAAACAAACAAATCCCACAAAGAATCATATACATACACACTGACTAAAAGAGAGAAAGGTAAAAAATTTATATACCTTTTGGGAAGTCTGAGGTCTTCTGCCAGCATTCAGTAGGTGTTTTGTAGTAGTTGTTCCACATGTAGATGTATTTCTGATGTATCTGTGGGAAGGAAGGTGATCTCCACGTCTTACTCCTCCTCCATCTTGAAGGTCTTCTCTTGTAGTAACTTTCTTTAAGTTTTGATGGTATTTTAATTAAAAGTGAAGTTCACTCTCAAAAGATTATTATTTGTCATCACTAAGAATATTGAAAATAATGTTACTCACTCCCAGAGGTGTTTTTCAAAGGAGGGGAATGTGTAAAACATTTTTGAGCAATGGCAGCCTTATTAGATCTCTGTGAATAGCTTCCCAAATAAGTTAATCTGGGTGCATAGACAACTTTTAATTTATATGTTTATATATGACATTTTGAGTAATGAAGACTTTCATGTTGATCAAGTATTTTACTCGTTTTAAACCCAAGGAGTTGGACTTCCCTGGTGGTGTAGTGGTTAAGAATCCGCCTGCCAATACAGGAGACACAGGTTCAAGCCCTTGTCTGGGAAGATACCACATGTTGCGGAGCTTCTAATACTGTGAGCCACAACTACTGATCCTGCACTCTAAATCCGGTGAGCCACAACTACTGAACCCATGTGCCACAACTACTGAAGCCCATGCACCTAGAACCCATGCTCCACAACAAGAGAAGTCACCACAATTAGAAGCCCACACACCACAATTAAGAGTAGCCCCAGCTTTCTGCAACTAGAGAAAAGCCCACACGTAACAATGAAGACCCAACACAGCCAAAAATAAATAAATAAATAAAATAAATTTTAAAATAAAGGAGTTTATGGTGTCTTGTCTATGGCACTTACAAGTAGTAATGTATATTTTTTTCTGCAGTTATTTTCTCCTCCCAAGGTTTCTCCAATATGTATTTCCTCAAAACCTGAGAAATGGGTGAAAGAAACCTGAATTATAAAATATGTATTGGGATCATGAGCAAGAAATCATTTAATTTTTCACTTATATCATGTTCTATCTCTCAGACACACTATTCAATGATGTCACTATATATGTACACAGGTTAATGCATTACAATTTTCATGAATTACTTTCAATCAATTAAAAGTATTAGCATAGTGGTAGCTGTTATTTTTTAGGGCTTTAAAGATGCATAGCAGCTAGGGAGAATGAGGTGGGAGAGAGATGCATGATGGAGGAGATCTGGGGATATATGGATATGTATAGTTGATTCACTTTGTAATAAAGCAGGAACTAACACACCATTGTAAAGCAATTATACTCCAATAAAGATGTTAAAAAATGCATAGCAGTAAATTCACAAGACACACTAACATTTTAATATCTGACAATATTGTAGAGAGAAGGCATTTAAGGCAGTGAGTATGGTACTTATATAAAGTATTTGTTTTAATGTTATATTGAGTTATAAGAAGTATATTTGTCTTTATTATATAAAACTTGATCTGATACTAAACAAAATTGAGAATGATTTCTGTTTCTTTATCACATTTTTTTCATTTACTTTAGAAGAATCTTTTCTTTTGATCTTGATTTTGTAGGTTTAATGTTAAGAATGGATTTTCTATCTTATCAGAACCACGTGAAAATAATATGAAATGGAAAGACTAGCTAGGGTATAGAGAAGAGGAATGAATAGGATGATAAATCAGTGTTCACTACTATTCAGGCTATAGCTAACATATAGTTTCTTTCTACTCAGTTGTTTATGTCTCTCTTTCATCAGTTTTTCTTCCCTCCTTCCTAACTTTACTGGGAACATAGGCTGACAAGGTATTTAAGTCATCTGTAATGCCAATAATCTATGTAAAATAAATTGTCCTAAATGGCCTAAGGATTTTAATCCTTTCTCATATTTCTGTAAGTTTCCTTTATTTGCCCACATTTACAATAAACCCTAAGACTTGAGGTCAAAGTCACATTCTCCCCTAGTTGTGTCTAGCTACCTATTATGATCCACTAATTACTACTGAGGGGTAAAAAATTATGACAATCCCAATATCAGAATGAAATCCTTCTATTACTTAGCACTTTAACCTTATCTTCAGTTATTATCACAAAGTAATAAATTCCTGTTTTTGGTAGCACAGTTAGAGATTAAAGACAGATATCTAATAATATGGCTGTCTGGCATTATTTGGTGCCCTCATCAAGGTATAAATTCACTCTCAGCCTCACAGGTTTTGGCAGAAACTACCAGCTGATTATCAAAACCACTTATTCTTCTTCTGGGCACACAGACTAAGTGTCTCAGGTTCTTTGGAAATAGATGTAGCTATGTGGTGGATTTTTAGTCAATGGAATAAGAGCAGAAGTTGTGCTATATTCTGGTAAGGCTTATAAGTAGTGAATACACTTTCCCCACAACTTTCTTTTCTTTAAACTAAATGCAGATGACAATAAAACTTTACAGGGTGTCACATTCACAAGATAGAAAAAAAAAAGGTTCAAAAAACACGACCTGGAGGACAGTATGCTGCCAGCAAGAAACTTCCAAATTGAAATGTTAGATATAGCAAGAAATAAGTCTGTGTTTGGGTTTGGGATATTAAATTTTTCATTCTACTTGTTACAAAAGTTTAGTTTACCATATAAAATATACAGGCTCAGATACTCCTTTTTCTTTCTATGCCCAGAGGTGATAATCTCTTAATGAGTCTCACATGAACCGTTTTCAGAAGTGATGGATATATAATCCAGAATGCTAATTTTTAAATTTGCAATGGGAGATACCTCAATCTAACAGTAAAAAAGAAAATGTATATGACATCAAAGTACTTGGTAGACTGAAGGTAGTCATGGGACTAGTTAACAGGAAATCCAAACATGGCAAGAATTGAGACTTACGAAATCTAGATCATAAGATAGATTTATGATTTATTATTGATCCACAATAAAAGAGACATGTCTAGTGACAGAAACCTTATGTCCACCGGAGGCAGTGTATCTCTTCATTGTATTTTATTGAATAAACGAGGCTATGAAGAGAGTAGATCCTAAAAGTTCTCATCACAAGGGAAAACTTTTTTTGTCTTTTTTTTTGTAGCTATATGAGGTGATGGATGATCACTAAACTTATTATGGTAATCATTCTGCAATATGAGCCAATCAAGTCATTATGTTGAACACATTAAACTTATATGGTTTTGTATGCCAATTATATCTCAATAAAACTAAAATTAAAAAGCTAATTTAAATTCTTACTTTTTTCTTCTCTTTGTGAAGAATTTGGCAGACCATCTCCAGCTATGATGCATTCTTTCTTCAGAGCACCAAAGCACTGATCAAGTTACAACTTTAGTTTCATCTTAGTCCTGAGGAAATAAGACAATCACCATGATTATAGGAGACACACTCTCTACTAATAACCACAACTACATATTGTCCTGTAAGATGAATGATGATAACCTTCTGCAGATGGCTAATATTATTCATTGTATGTTTTACTACTTTTATCTCCAAGACAGTAATCTTATCTCCAAGTTCATGAGGCAATTATATACTCTTTACCTAACTTAGAACTTTGACACAGAGCACTCTGACCTTAGAAAATCTAGGTTATATACCAGTAGGGTTTTCCTGAATATAGTAAGAAAGTGACTTATTTACATTGTAGATACATTGTGACTTATTTACGAAATATTCATGTTTTTAAAAATAGAATTAAATGGTTAAAACATCACCATGAAAAGCAAAACCTAAAAGAAAATAAAATTTAAAAAAATCTGAACTGTATGCCTAAACTCCTGTTTAATTTTGCCTTTTCAAGCTTGCACTCAGCTTTCAGCATCTAAATGTTTAAACATATTGATTGTTCTTACTAAATCATATAATGACTCAGCCAGCTCTTTTGTAACTTTTGTTGTTTAGTTTTTTCTTCATTTTTTCAAATAATTTCTTTATTTTCAAGGTAGCCATTCTCTGTTTTTCTATCTCTTTGTCTTTCTTCATTAGCTACTCTTTCTACTCTGCTTTATTTATGAGTTGTTTCTTCTGGAGCAGGCTCCTTTTAGAACAATTTCTTGATTTGCTGTGGAGATCTTTCCTGCTTATTACCTTTTTTCTTAGTTGAAGCCCATTCTTGTACTTTGCCTACTGTAGCTATTCCAAATTTTCCTATTCTCAGCTATCTTTACAAGCAAAATTCAACAGCCAGGCCATTTAAGGGGCATAGACTATCTTGTCACTAAGATAAATAGTATAAGTGAGGTAGACCATTAACCAAGCAGGTATACATTAAACATAAGCAGATTTCTTCACAATTTAAATTCTATACACTTCTAGGAAAATATCTGGGATAATCTACCTGGATGAATTCCAAATAGGTGAGGACTTCCAATAAACTGAGACATCAAATATAAAAGTGGAACAAAGTTACTGAGTTACCAAATGAAACCAAAGTTAAAAGCAAAAATGTTAATTGAATATGTTTGAACTTGGACCAGGCCAATATATTCTCCTACTCCATTGAATCAGGAGCAAGCATGAATGCCAAAATGTTCTCCAAATTAACATGAACTGATCCAATATTTTACTTGATTCAGATCCCTAGGAACAATAACTATAGATTTCCAAATAGATACACGACTTAAATTTCATAAGTAGCTCATTCTTGAGGCAACAATTAGAGCATAAAACTTTGGTTTCCCAAATATTAAAGATGAGAATCATCTACTAAATAGAATGTATAGTTGACTTCTTCCTCTTTATAAACTTGTATTCACTAATTAGGCCTTGTTTGCCACTATGTTCATGAGATATACAGCTGCAGCTATTTTGTGATATATTTCTCTCCATTTACAGTGTCTTTTTTTTTCTTCAACTATATTTGACTTTCAACTTTTTAAATTAGCCTTCCTGATTTTATCTGTTAGTCTTGAATTGTTGTTTCATGAAAAATAATTAAAAATCATGCCTCAAGATTACTTATCTTTTAGAAAAAACATTTATAAAACGACCAGCTAACTTGCACCCTGAACGTTTAGGTTTTCTGTAATTATAGACATTTCTTTATCCTCTAAACTGTTTGTTAAAATTCATATTTCAGTATGCATTTAATAACATTTATTTACCAAATTCAAATACTAGAAAAATCCCTTCCTGTTCACATTCTGATGGAAAATCCTAAGTACTACTCAGCCTGAAACACGAATGATGTATTTCCTAGCTGTTCGTCATGGCCCTTGGTCCAACTGGCATTTTTAACTTAGGGCTCATGAAACAGTAAAAGGAAAAAAAGAAGCAGTATTTTAAGATAGCTCCTTCTCCTAATACCCTGAGCCTCGTTTTCTTATATGTAAAATGGGAATAATAATAACGCATGCCTCATAGTATTGTTGTGATGATTAAATGAATTAACATGTAAAAAGATTATAAGAGCAACTAGATGGTAGAAGGTAGTATGAGCTCAAAAATGGTAGGCAGTATCTTATATTTTTAATATTCTTTTTAATAAATACCCAAATGTCACATTGGAAGCTAAAATTGAGGTCAGGCTTTTTGTGTCATGCTTAGGATCATACGGGTACATCTACTTCTGCCCCTCAAAAACCTCACAGGTTCATAAAATTCCCATTTAAAAACTAGAAATAAGATCTCATAAGTGCAGTTTCTCATTAAAATCACATATAGACTCTGACATATTTACTGATTGCATACAGTTTGAAGTCACCAAATAAAGATAATTGCAAAACAAAATAAATTTAAATTTTAACACATTTAAAATGCATACAAGTATAAATTAAGGGTGCTGTTAAATAATTTTAATATACAAGTACTATGGCTTAATGGTGGCAAATAAATGGTTAATTTTTGATTACTGATTTTTCTAATCAAACTTTTCAATAATGGACACAAAGGTATAATTTTTGGGAAGTAAAATGGATTTATATTCTCAATAAAATGGCACAATACCATCCCACATCATTAGTACTCCCCTTCCCATATCCCTTATACCACATTTACACAGACAGCTTAAACCTTATTTATGGAGGCAGTAAAGCATATTGATTAAGAGCTCATGCTCTGGAGACACACTTCCAGAGTTCAAATCCTTATTCTACCACTTATCACGTATTTCACTTTCAGCAAATTAATTAGGTTTTTTCAAACTTAATTGCCTCATTTCTGAAACAAGATGACACTAGTAGTGCCTAACTAAAATGATAATGAGATTTTTGTGAGGGTTGACAAATTAGTGCATCTAAAGAATATAGAAAACACCTGGGAACATAGTAAGAACCCAATAACAGTTAGCAATTAATATTTATATTTCTTCAGAGACATGCACCGAAACAACAGAAGCCACAAAAAATTTCTTCTCTGATTTTGCCTAACTGGAATAAATTCTGGAGGAATAAACATTCTCCTACTGTTTGGACACATGTTTACATAGTATATATTCTAATACCAATCAATACTGGCACAATAAAGTTTAAAGAGCATTGTTTATGTTCAGTTGTTTCTCTGCTGTATTATTATACATGGTGCATCCAATCAAAGCAGTATAAGTAGCCTCAATTTTCAGAATTTCCCAATAATCTTTTAAAGTTTACATGTAAAATATTTTATATACTTATGAAGAATAATTTTTTCCAATTCCCTCATAAAGCAAAAGAAAAAAAATTCATTTTAAAATTGTACCTGAACACTGAGAAGTTCTAATGTCTTCATTGCAGAGATTTTTCTCAATTAGTAGAACATCCACTAGAAGTATGCAGGGGTCAAACTTCACCTCCATTATACAGAAAAGAAACATGCTACAGAAGGACTATATGACTTGCTTAGTGTCAAACACGTAAAACCCATTGGATTTTTCTTTGCCTGGGGAATGAGGAGAAATGAGTCAATTACCACTTTTATGATGTGGTTTCAACATAACCACTTGCTAAGTTCAAATAAGTTAAGCGTTTTAAGCTCTCTCATGGAAAATTTTGGAACCCTGGAGGATATGAGAAGATTTTAATAACAGCTACTCTTAAGAATGAACCAAATAAAGAGGAGAGTCCATAAACTGTAATTATTCCTCAAGAATTCAAACAGGCTCTCTGAAAATCTACTCTCTATAGTATTCCCAAGAAGTTGGGTTATATAAATATGCATTTTGATGACAAAGTTTTGTTAAAATTGAGATATAATTCACATACCATATAATTTACTTTTTTAAACTATATAATTCAGGGGATTTTTAATTGTATTCAAATTCATTTACATTCTAAATTGTCCAACCATCACCAGTACCTAATTCCAGAACATTTCCATCACCAGAGAAGAAACTCCATATACTCAATAGCAATCATTACTCACTTCACATTACCCCTTCCATACTCATCCTATGAGGCCACTATCACCCTGATACCAAAAGCAGACAAAGATACCACACACAAAAAATTTACAGGCCAAAAACACTCATGAATATAGGCACAAAAATTCTCAGGAAAATACTAGCAAACCAAATCCAAGAATATATTAAAAGGATTATACACCATGAAAAACTGGGATGTATCCCAGGGATGCAAGGATTATTCAATATCAACAAATCAAACAGGGTGATACACCAAATTAATAAGTTGAAGAGAAACAATACAATCATCTCAATACATACAGAAAGAGCTTTCAATAAAATTCAACATTCAATTATGATAAAAACTCTCCAGAAAATGTGCATAGAGGGAAACTACCTCAACAGAATAAAGCCCATATATGAAAAACCCAAAGCTAACACCATACTCAACAGTGAATGGCTGAAAGTGTTTCCTCTAAGATCAGGAAAAAGACAAAGATGTCCATTCTCACCACTTTTATTCAGCAAAGTTTTGGAAGTCCTAGCCACAGCAATCAGAGAAGAAAAAGAAATTAAAAGAATCCAAATTGGAAAAGAAGAAGTAAAACTGTCACTGT
>NC_041234.1:58105805-58120280 GCF_002837175.3 Physeter macrocephalus
GTCACTGTGTCAGATGACATGATACTATACATAGAAAATCTTATAAATGCTACCAGAAAACTACTAGAGCTCATCAATGACTTACATAAGTTGCAGGATACAAAATTAATTCACAGAAATCTGTTGCATTTTGATACACTAACATTGAAAGATCAGAAAAAGAAACTAAGGAAACAATCCCATTTACCATTGCATAAAAAGGAATAAAATAACTAGGAAAATATTGATCTAAGGAGACAAACTACCTGTACCCTGAGAAATATAAGATGCTGATGAAAAAAATCAAAGATGACACAAACGGGTGGAAAGATATACCATGTTCTTGGATTGGAAGAAACAATATTGTCAAAATGAGTATACTACCTAAGAAAATCTACACATTCAATGCAATCCCTACAAATTAACAGTGGTATTTTTCACAGAACTAGAAAAAAAAAAGTTGTAAAATTTGTGTGGAAACACAAAAGACCCCGAAAAACAAAAGCAATATTGAGAAAGAAAAACGGAGCTGGAGGAATTAGGCTCCCTGACTTCAGACTATACTACAAAGCTACAGTAATCAGAAGAGTATGGTACTGGGACAAAAACCTGAATATAGATCAATGGAACAGGACAGAAAGGCCAGAAATAAACTCACTCACCTGTGGTCAATTAGTCTATAATAAAGTAGGCAAGAATATACAATGGAGAAAAGACAGTCTCTTCAATAAGTGGTGCTGGGAAAACTGGACAGCTACATGTAAAAGAATGAAATTAGAACACTTCTTAACACCATACACAAAAATAAACTCAAAATGGATTAAAGACCTACATTTAAGGCCAGACACTATAAAACTCTTAGAGGAAAACATAGGCAGAACACTCTTTGACATACATCACAACAAGATCCTTTTTAACTCACCTCCTAGAGAAATGGAAATAAAGACAAAAATAAACAAATGGGACCGAATTAAACTTAAAAGCTTTTGCACATCAAAAGAAACCATAAACAAGAATGGAAGACAACGCTTAGAATGGGAGAAAATAATTGCAAACGAAGGCTTAATCTCCAAAATATACCAGCAGCTCATGCAGCTCAAGATCTAAAAACAAACAGCCCAATCCTAAAATGGGCAGAAGACCTAAATAGACATTTCTCCAGAGACAATATACAGACTGCCAACAAACACATGCAAGTATTTTCAACATCACTTATCATTAGAGAAATACAAATCAAAAGTACAATGAGGTATCACCTCCCACCAGTCAGAATGGCCATCATAAAAATATCTACAGTCAATAAATATTGGAGAGGGTGTGGAGAAAAGGGAACCCTCTTGCACTGTTGGTGGGAATGTAAATTGATACAGCCACTATGGAAAACAGTATGGAGCTTCCTTAAAAAACTAAAAATATAACTACCATATGACCCAGCAATCCCATTCCTGGGCATGTACCCTGAGAAAACCATAATTCAAAAAGAAGCATGTACCACAGTGTTCATTGCAGCACTATTTACAATAGCCAGGACATGGAAGCAACCTAAGTGTCCATCAACAGATGAATGGATAAAGATGTGGCCCATGTAGGCAATGGAATATTTCTCAGCCATAAAATAAATGAAATTCAGTTATTTGTGGTGAGGTGGATGGACCTAGAATCTGTCAAACAGAATGAAGTATGTCAGAAAGAGAAAAACAAATACTGTATGCGAACACATATATATGGATTAAAAAAAATGGTTCTGATGAACCTAAAGTCAGGACAGGAATAAAGATGCAGATGTAGAGCATGGATTTAAGGACTCTGGTAGGGCAAAGGGTAAGCTGGGACAAAGTGAGAGAGTGGCATGTACATATATATACTACCAAATGTAAAATAGATAACTAGTGGGAAGCAGCCTCATGGCACAGGGAGATCAGCTTGGTGCTTTGTGACCACCTACAATAGCCAGGACATGGAAGCAACCTAAGTGTCCATCAACAGATGAATGGATAAAGATGTGGCCCATGTAGGCAATGGAATATTTCTCAGCCATAAAATAAATGAAATTCAGTTATTTGTGGTGAGGTGGATGGACCTAGAATCTGTCAAACAGAATGAAGTATGTCAGAAAGAGAAAAACAAATACTGTATGCGAACACATATATATGGATTAAAAAAAATGGTTCTGATGAACCTAAAGTCAGGACAGGAATAAAGATGCAGATGTAGAGCATGGATTTAAGGACTCTGGTAGGGCAAAGGGTAAGCTGGGACAAAGTGAGAGAGTGGCATGTACATATATATACTACCAAATGTAAAATAGATAACTAGTGGGAAGCAGCCTCATGGCACAGGGAGATCAGCTTGGTGCTTTGTGACCACCTAGAGGGGTGGGATAGGGAGAGTGAGAGTGAGACAAAAGAAGGAGGGGATATGGAGATATAAGTTTATGTATAGCTGATTCAGTTTGTTATACAGCAGAAACTAATACAACAATATAAAGCAATTATGCTGCAATAATTATGTTGAGAAAACATAGGCAAAAATAACTTTTTCTAAAGAAGATGTACAAATGGCCTTCAGTGTATGAAAGTTTGTTCAACAACATCACTAATAATCAGGAAAATGCAAATCAAAGCTACCTGTTCAAATGGCTAGTAGCTAAAGACAAGAGATAACTAGTGTTGGCAAGGATGTTGACAAAATGGAAACTTTGTGTATTATTGATGGAAGTGTAAATTGGTGTAGCCACTATGGAAAACGTTGTAGAGATTCCTGAAAAATTAAAAATAGAATTACCTTATGATCCAGCAATCCATTTTTGAGTATTAATCCAAAGGAAATAAAATTACTCTTATAAAGAAATGTCTGCATTCCTGTGTTCATTTCAGCATTATCCACAATAGCTAAGATATGGAAAGAACCTGTGTCCAGCATTGATGAATTAATGGATAAAGAAAATATGGTGTGTATATACAACATGGAAAATTATTCAGCTGTAATAAAGAAAATCCTGCCATTTGTGATATTTGTGATTCTGGAGGGCGTTATGCTAAGTGAGGTAAGCCAACCAGGCAAAGACAAATACTGTATGATATCATTTATATGTGGAAACTATATCTATAAACTAGTAGAAACAAGGAATAGTAAGTATAGTGGTCACAAGGGACTGGGTGGTGGGGAAAATGGAGAGATAATTTTAAAAGGGTACAAATTTTATTTACAAGACTAATATGTTCTATGGATCCAATGTACAGTATGGTTACTTTAGTTAATAATACTGTATTGTATGCTTGAAATTTGCTAAAAGAATAAATCTTAAGCCTTGACACCACAAAAAAATTAAATACATCTAAAATCAACTATACTTCAATAAAATAAATTTTTAAAAATGCATCTATATGATATGATGGATAAATAACTTGATTTTGCAAGTATTTCACAATATATATGTGTATCAAATCATCAAATTATAAATTTCAATGTATACCATTTTATTTGTTATTTATAGCTCAATAAACCTGGAAAGAAAATAAAATCAATCAATGCAATATATTTCATTTACAGAATAAAGAAAAGAATCACATAAGTATCTAAAGTGATGTAGAAAAAGCATTTGACACAATTCAAAAGCTTTTAATGTTAAAAAAAAAACTCAACAAACTAGGAATAAAAGTAAATTACCTCAACATAACAAAGGTGATATATGAAAAACCCATAACTAACCTCACACTAAAAGATGAAAGACTGAAAGCTTTTCCCCTAAGATCAGAAACAAAACATGTTTTCTCACTTTCATCAGTTTTATTCAGTATAGTCCTGGAAGTCTTAGAGCAATTATACAAGAAGGAAAGATATAAAAGTTATTCAAACTGGAAATAAATAAGTAATATTATCTCTCTTTACAGATGACATGTCCTTATATGTAGAAAAACCTAATGACACCACACACATACAGAAAATTTTGAATTAATATATTACTTCAGTCAAATTGCATGACATATAATCAATGCACAGATATCAGTTTTACTTTATGTGCTAGCAATTTAAAATAAATTATGAAATCAATTTCATTTACAATAACATCAAAAAAATAAAACTTGGGGAATAATTTACCAAGTAGTCAATAGACTTGTAGGCTAAAATGTACAAAATATTGCTGAAAGTATTAAAGAAAACATATAAGAGGAAAAACATCCTTTGTTCATGGCTTGAATGACAAAGTTTTTAAGGTGTCAATAGTACTCAAATTGATCTACAGATTCTATGTAATCCTAATCAAAATCTCAATGATGTTTTTGCAGAAATAGAAAATCTCAAGGTCCCCTAAGTAACAATTACACATTTGAAAATAAAAAGAATAAAGTTGGAGGATTTTCACTTCCTGATTTTAAACTTAACACCTACAGAAATTATGGCAGTGTGGAGTGGCATAAATACAGACACAATAATCAATGAAATAGAATAGATAGTCCAAAAATTAACTCTCAAATATATGTTTAAATGAATTTCTAACCAGGGCACCAAGACCATTTAATGGGAAAATAAAATGTTGCTGTGAAAACTGCATATCTACATTCAAAAAAAAAGATTTTGGATCATTCTCTTACACCATATACAAAAGTTACCTCAAAATGAACACAAGACCTAGGTGTAAAAGCTTAAAACTATAAAACCCTCACAATTTTTTTTAAAAGAGGATTCTAAAGGCAGAAAGAGATAAACAAAAAGTCAGGTACAAGGGAATTCCCCTAAGGGTATCAGCTGATTTCTCTACAGAAACTTTATAGAGCAGAAGGGAGTAGTGTGATATATTCAAAATCCTGAAAGGGAAAAACCTGCAACCTATGATACTCTATCCAGCAAGACTACCACCAGCAAAAACTAAGAGAATACATTAATACTAAATCTAACCTAAAAGAAATATTGAAAAGGCTTCTCTAAATAGAAAAGAAGCAAGAATCTAGAGAAAAGGGAATAACAAAATAGAAAGGGTGAACATGTAGTAAGAATTGAAGATCACTTAAACAAGCCAGTACATAGATGAAGAAACCATCAAAATATTTTTGTAAAAGCAATTACAACTACAATTAGCATCAAAAGGATAAACATGAAGATATAAAATAGGACAAGAAAATCACAAACTGTGGGAGAGGGGAGTAAAAAAATACAACTTTTAAAATGTGTTTGAACTTACATGACTATCAGTCTAAAACAAGTAGATATAGTTCTGGGCTAACATACTTGAAAATCAGGGTAACCATAAATCAAAACCATACAGTAGAGTCACAAAAAAACAAAAAGAAAGGAACTCAAGCATAATAAAAAAGAAAACCATCATAACACACACACACACACACACACACACACAAAGAAGCAAGGAACACATAAGAACTATTGATACAAAATCAACTGGGAAACAAGGTTTAAATCCAAAAAATACACACTTATCAATAATTATTTTAAATGTCAATGGACTAAATGCTCTTATCAAAGACATAGAGTGGCAGATTGTCTAAAAAAAAAAAGAACCTACAATATGCTCCCTCCAAGAGACTCACTTTAGGGCAAAAGACACATAAATTGAAAGTGAGGGAACAGAGAAAGATTTTCATGCAAATGGAAATGACGAGAAAGCAAGGGTAGCAATACTCAGACAAAACAGACTTTAAAACAAAATTTATAATGAAAGACAAAGAATGACACTATATAATGATAAAGGGATCAATACAAGAGGAGGATATTACACTCCTTAACATATATGCACCCAATATAGTAGCACCTAAACATACAAAAGAAAGACTGATAGATATAAACGGAGAAATTGACAGGAATACAATAAAATACTTTAACATTATACTAACATCAATAGACAGATCTTTCAGACAGATCTTCCAGACCAAAAATCAACAAGAATGCATGAAACAGTCTCTATGACTGACCACATACTAGGACACAAAACAAGCCTTAACAAATTTAATAGGAAAAAATTTATTTCAAGCATTTTTTCTGACCACAATGGTATGAAACTAGTAATTAACCACCGAAAGAAAAATGAGAAAAAAGTGTTTACATGCACCCTAAACAACATGCTATTAAAACAAACAAACAAACAAAAAACAGGGGTTCAACAATTAAATCCAAGAGGAAATCAGAAAATACCTTGACAATAAATGACAATAAAAACAGAGAATTACAAAATCTATGGTATGCAGCAAAAGCAGTTCTAAGAGGGAAGTTCATAATGATACAGGCATTCCTCAAGAAACAAGAATAACCTCAAATGAAAAACTTAAACTACCAGCTAAATTAACTAAAGAAAAGAACAAAAAAACTCAAAGTCAACAGATGGAAGGAAATAATAAAGATCAGAGAGGAAATAAATAAAATAAGGATTAAAAAACAATACAGAATATCAATAAAACCAAGAGCTGGTTTTTTGAAATGATAAACAAAATCAAGAAACTTCAAGTCAGGGTTACCAAGAAGGAAAGGGAGAGGACCCAAAGAAATAAATAAGAAATAAAGGAGGAGAAATAACAACTGATACCACAGAAATACAAAAAAAAAAAAATCCTGAGAAACACTTTGAACAGTTATACAATAAAAAATTGGACAACATAGAAGAAATGGAAAAGTTTCTAGAAACATACAACCTTCCAAAACTGAGTCAAGAAGAAACAGACAATTTGAACAGACTGATCACTAGAACTGAAATAGAATCTGTAATTTAAGAAAAAACAAAAACAAAAACAAAACTTCCTGCAAACAAAAGTCCAGGACTGAATGGCTTTACTCAGGAATTTTACCAAACATACAAACAATAAGTTATATCTAACTTTCTCAAACTATTCCAAAAGATTGAGTAGTAGGGAATACTCTCAAAGTCATTCTATGAAGCCACCATCACCCTTATACCAAAACCAAAGACACTACAAAGAAAAATATTACAAGCCAATATATTTGATGAATATACATGTAAAATCATCAACAAAATATTAGTAAACCAAATACAACAATACATAAAAAAGACCATACAACATGATGAATTTGGATTAATTCCAGGTTGAAAGTATGGTTCAACATAAAGAAATAAATCAATGTGATACACCACATTAACAAAATAGAAGAGAAAATCTACATTATCATCTCAATAGATACAGAAAAAACATTTTATAATATTCAACATCCATTCATGACAAAAACACTCACCAACGTGCATATAGAAGGAACATACCTCAACAGAATAAAAGTCACTTATGACAAACCCACAGCAAACTTTGTCCTCAAGTACTCAACAGTGAAAAGCTGAAAGCCTTCCTGATAAATTCTGGAACAAAAAGTGGATGCCCACTCTTACCACTTCTATTCAACATAATATTGGAAGTCCTAGCCTCAGTATTCAGGAATAAAAAATAAATAAAACGTATCCAAATTGAAGAGTTAAGTCTGTCATTATGTGCAGATGACAGAATACCTATATACAAATACTGTAAGGACCCCTTACAAAAACTATTAGAACTAATTTATAAATTCATCAAGGTGGCAAGATACAAAATAAATATACAGAAATCTGTTGCATTTCCTTACAGTAACAATGAAATATCAGAAAGAGAAAGTTTAAGAAAATCCCATTTAAAACCATGTTAATAAAAATAAGATGCCCAGGAATAAACCTATCGAAGTAGGTGACAAACCTATACACTGAGAACTACATTGATAAAAGAAATTGAAGGTGATTAATAGAAATGTAAAGATATCCCATGTTTTTGGATCTGAAGAATTAATATTGTTAAAGTGGCCATACTACCCAAAGCAATCTACAGATTTAATGTGAGCCCTATCAAAATACTCAGGACATTTTTCACAGAAGTAGAACAAATAACCCTAAAACTTATGTGAAACCACAAAAGACCTAGAATTATCAAATGAATCCTAAGGAAAAAGAACAAAGCTGGAGGTATAACCCTCCCAGATTTGAGACAGTACTACAATGCTACAGTAATCAAAAGAGCATGCTATTGGCACAAGAACAGTTATATAGATCAATGGAATAGAATAGAGAGCCTGGAACTAAACCCATACACCTACGGCTGATTAATCTTTGACAAAGGAGGCAAAGTATACAGTGGGAAAAAGACAGTCTTTTCAGCAAGTAACGTTGGAAAAGCTGGACAACCTCATGTAAATCAATGAAATTAGAAAACTACCTCATATCATATATAAAAATAAATTCAAAATTGTTTAAAAACCTTAATATGAAACATAACACCATAAAACTCCAGAAAAGAACATAGGCAAACATTCTCTGACATAAATTGTAGCAATATTTTCTTAGGTCATTCTCCCAAGGCAAAATAAGTAACAGCAAAAATTAACAAATAGGACCTAATCAAACTTAAAAGCTTTTGCATGACAAAGGAAACAATAGACAAAATGAAGAGAAATCTTATGGAATGGGAGAAAATATTTGTAAATGATGAGATTGACAAGATGTTAATTTCCAAAATGTATAAACAGTTCATAAAACTCAATATCAAAAAAGCTAATAACCCAATCAGAAAATGGGCAGAAAACACAAGTAGATATTTCTCCAAAGAAGACATAAGGAGGGCCAAGAGGCACATGAAAAGATGCTCAAAATAGCTAACTTTAGAGAAATTAAAATTAAAACCACAGTGAGGTATCACCTCAATGTATCAGAATGGTTATCATCAAAAAGTCTACAATAAATAAATGCTGGAAAAGGTGTGGAGTAAAGGGAACCTTCATATACTATTGGTGGGAATGTAAACTGGTGCAGCCACTATGCAAAACAGTATGGAGGTCCTTTAATAAACTAAAAATGGAGCTACCATATGATTCAGCATTCCCACCCTGGGCATATACAGTAAGTCCCCTACATAAGAACCTTTAAGTTGCGAACTTTCAAAGATACGAATGTACCCCTGTATGCCATCTGTTGTTCTGTACTACTGTACTTTTCAAGGTAGTGTACTATAAGATTAAAAATGTTTTCTTTATTTTTTGTGTTTGTTTTTTATGTATTAATTGTGTTAAAAGTATTATAAACTTATTACAGTACACTACTAAATAGATGATTTTGTTATTTGGGTACCTAGGCTAACTTTTTTGGAGTTATGAACAAACTGGACTTACGAACATGCTCTCGAAATGGAACTCATTCATATGTAGCAGATTTACTCCAGAAAAGATGAAAACTCTAATTCAAAAAGATACATGTAACCCAATGTTCATAGCACCACTATTTACAATAGCCAAGACATGGAAGTGACCTAAGTGTCCATCAACAGATGACTGGATAAAGAAGATGTGATATATATATATATATATATATATATATATATATATATATATCTCACATGTCAGGCTTCCATCTTCACACATTCTCATTCAGTATAGCTGATACAGATCCCAAGAATCTACATTTAACAAAGTCTCCAACTGATTGTAATGGAGGTGTTCTGTGCTCCGCATATCGAAATGCCATACAATAAGTGTAAAATTGACAAATGAAAACAATACATCAAGAATCAGGCTATATATATATATATATACCACAGAATATTACTCATCCATAAAAAGAATGAATTATTGCCATTTGTAGCAACATGGATGGACCTAGAGAATATCATACTAAGTGAAGTAACTCAGACAGAGAAAGAAAATTTTATGTGATATCAAGCCTAAAAATTAATCGAAATGAACTTATGTACAAAACAGAAATGGACTTACAGACATAGAAAACAAACTTATGGTTACCCAAGGGGAAATGGAAGGGATGGAGGGATTAATTAGGAATATAGTATTAATAGATACACAATACGTTATATAAAATAGATAAGCAACAAGGATTTACTGTATAGCAGAGGGAAATATATTCAATATCCTGTAATAAACTACCATGTAAAATAATTTGAAAATATATGTAACTGTATCACTATGCTGTACATCTGAAACTAACACTATATTATAAATCAACTATGGTCAATAACAAAATAATGTAGCATTTAGATTCACATGTGGAACATTAGTGTTTGTTTTTTAACTAGTGATTTTAAGGATAAGTATCAGAAATTAATAGACATGAACGTGCCAGGCTTCCATCTTCACATATTCTGATTCAGTATGGCTGATACAGAGCCCTAGAATCTACATTTAACAGAGTCTCCAATTGATTGTGACAGAGGTGTTCTGCGCCCCATATCTTAAAATGTCATACTGTAAGGGTAAAAATGACAGATGAAAAAAAAATGTACATCAGGAATCAGGACATTTAAATGCCAGTTCCATTACTATGCCCTTATGAGAGTCCACTCCATTCTTAGGACTTCATTTTCCTCAGCTGTTGAAGAGATGGCTTCAGAATCCATGGTCTCTATTTTTTCTAAATTTCTCCTGCTCCTAAAATGGACAGACTTACAATAGGTTATATTGGTATACAATAGAGGTTATAGAGGTATACTTTATACCTCTATATACAGTATATAATTCCTTACCTCATAAGGAATACTTTTAGTGGCAACATAGGCCTGCAGAATCTGTGCTGTCAACATCTCTCAACCAAAAAGTTTGGCACCAGAGTTTAGCAAATATTTATAAAAGGTGCCTCCTAGAAGGCGATGGGGCTAGTCTTAAGCTCAGTTGGTTAACATAAAGTGTGGTGTCTAGACCGACAGCATCAATATCACCACCAAATTCTTTATAAATTTAAATGATCAGGCCCTACCTCATACCTACTGATTTAGTAATATTGGAAGTGGGGTCCAGCATATGTGTTTTTAAAATCCCTTGAGGTGATTCTCATGCTTGCTCAATTTTGAGATCCATTGGGTTAATACTAGATACTAAGACCATGGCTGCAGTTTCCCCAGTTAGTATTAGTTGCTTCATTCTGTTCCATGGTCATGTGATGCAGCTTAAGGATTTTCTATTATATTTCCAAGACATGAAGCAGCAATAGTGATTGTCTTTATCCTCAAATAAAATATTGCCACCAATATCAACATCTACATGACACTATGAATTCCTGCTTATCCTTTAGGTAAATATTTTCTGCTGTGCTTTAATGCTGTAAATAACATGTTTCCCTAGTTGAGATGATTTCACTAGAGCCTGTGAAAGAATTCCATATGGGCACATACTCTCCATCCTCTCAAGACCTTCCATTGGACCCTAGGGATTCCTCAGGGCTGGAATGAGATGATGTGTGTCAGTATTTTTCTCCTCCTAGCTTTGTGAGGCTTTTATGTAGCTTGGAGAAATAAATAAATAAAAAGTAATTACATTTCTTAAGCACATGTATTGAGGTGAAGTAGAACTGTGCCACACAGAGTTGGATATTTGTCTGTAACTTTACAAAATAAAACACCTTCACAATATAAATGAAGTTTTTCTTCTTCAAGCTCTGTATTCACTTTCACTGAAATTTTTTTTAGTGATGAGACATGTGCTTTGAGGAAACATATACACTTCTCATTATGTTACATACTCAGTTACACATATGTCAGGTAACTAGGATCATTTAATGATTATAATGTAGTCAATTAAGGAAGACTTGAAGGTGGGTAATTTGAAATGATTCTCCTAGGCCTGATTCGATCCCCCAATCCTGACCATATCTCCTAGAACTGCATACCTCCCTCCTTCATATACTGCTTCAACTTTGGTAAGAAAGGATAGTGTAAATGAATGGAAAAGAGAAAGAGTAAGATGGAGAGAGATTTTAAAGGAAAGAGCAGATGAAGAGGAGTGATATTCCTCTCACTTTTTGCCTTCCCCCACAAAATTAACTTATAAATGTTTACTGTATACCTACTGAATGCAAAACCTCGTACATTGTGCAGCTATGCAACATTTAAAAATACTAGTTGGATTGCTACAATGGACTGAATTATATCCCTCTAAAATTCATGTGTTGAAGTCCTAACATCTATGCAGATGTATTTGGAGATAGGGCCTAGAAGGAGGTAAATAAGGTTAAATGAGGTCTGCTTAAACTACCCTTAACATAGACATTGAAATAATGTAGCATATAGATTCACATGTGGGACTTTGATTTGATAGGATTAATGTCTTTATAAGGATAGACTCCAGAGAGCTCACCCTCTCTCTTTCAACCATTTGAGGGCACAGTGAGAAGGTGACCATCTGCAAGCCAGAAAGAGAGCTCTCACCTGAAATTAAACCTTGCAGGAACCTTGATCTTTGACTTTCCAGACTCCAGAACCATGGGGAAATAAATTACTCTTGTTTAAGCCACCCAAGCTAGAATATTCCTTTATGATAGTAAGAGCTAACTAATACAGTTGCCATTTATAAATCTCTTTTTAAAGGCTAGCTCATCTAATCATTACAGCTTTCCTATGAGTTAGGTGTTTCTATCATTTCAATTGTACAGGTTGAACACTAAAGCTCAAAAATTTTCTCAGCATCACACATTTAGAATGTGGCAGAAGTAGGAGTCAAACCATGCTGACAGCCAAGTCATGGTCTAAACTAGCATAGAATATTAAACAATACATTGTTGGGGAAAAATTAAAATATTCTACCCTTCCAAAAATGTAAACAAATATTGCCAAAAAGTAAAATACACAGAAATATCTACATAAAGTAATTTAATCATGTGAAATACAAATTTTAAAAATGCTACCTTGCATTTGTTTCAATAACAGAATTTGGATAATTTTGAAAAATATCCTCTCAACTATTACAGCACACCTATGAGTTTCTCAAGCAACATCAGTGAGAATAAGTGGTACTTTATGTAAAAATTACCCCTTTAAGGAATACAGAGAGACTACATATAGTTCCTACATTCAAGGTACTTTTAATCAAGTAGTCAAGAAAAGAGTCTAAGACAAGTAAACAAGGTTTAAACACACGGCAGAATATGACAAATAGATGTATAGACAAAATATTTGGGGTGTTCAAAAGGGGAGAAATCACATTTCTTTGGACAATGTTATTTAACCCACGTGTGGTAGACACTGATTTCAGTTTTAGCTAATCCTGTTGGCCAACCCAAGGACTCCATACTTGGTTTTATTCCACCCATCCTATATCACCCTTCAACCAACTCTTCCAAGAAAACTTATTCTACACAATAAGGGTGCATAATGGTTATTTTGCTGCATATTTTGTGAAAATAAAGGACAAATCGTTTATATTTCATAACAGTATATGTTTTAATAATCCCAAATTAGATATGCTTATATCAGAATCACTTCCTTTTCAACTGACACCTAACCAGGCCTCTTACTTATAATTGCTTTCCAGAAAATCCTCAAATATCTCCTACTCAGCCCCCTCTGGACCTCAAGGTCCTTGGACCTTCCCTCTAGGTATATCTGTACAAATATTTTCTTTCCTTACGTAGAGCAAAAGTTCTGTCCAGATTCTTATAATCTTGGATTTCCCATATCCATTAACCACACTGTTTAGAAAACAAATATATTCTTAGGAATAATGGCCTCCATGGAAAGGGGGAGATTCTCAAGAATATTTGTTTGTCCCTTGATTAAGAAGAATTAATCAAGGGAGATATAGCATTTGGCATAGGTTTAAGTATGTGAGTAAAACAGCTTTACGTATTTCAAAGGCTGTTCTACGTCAATGAGTAAGCAGTAGTACAGACTTAGAACTAGGAAACATCTCTCAAAAAGAGAATTCTGAGTACAAAGGACTCTTTATTGAATTTTTTTAACATCTTTATTGGAGTATAACTGTTTTACAATGGTGTGTTAGTTTCTGCTTTACAACAAAGTGAATCAGTTATACATATACATATGTTCCCATATCTCGTCCCTCTTGTGTCTCCCTCCCTCCCACCCTCCCTATCCCACCCCTCTAGGTGGTCACAAAGCACCCAGCTGATCTCCCTGTGCTACGATTTTTTTTTCTTAGATTCCATATATATGTGTTAGCATACGGTATTTGTTTTTCTCCTTCTGACTTACTTCACTCTGTATGACAGACTCCAGGTCTATCCACCTCATTACAAATAACTCAGTTTCATTTCTTTTTATGGCTGAGTAACTTTCCATTGTATATATGTGCCACATCTTCTTTATCCATTCATCTGTTGATGGACACTTAGGTTGCTTCCATGTCCTGGCTATTGTAAATAGAGCTGCAATGAACATTTTGGTACATGACTCTGTATGAATTATGGTTTTCTCAGGGTGTATGCCCAGTAGTGGGATTGCGGCATCATATGGTAGTTCTATTTGTAGTTTTTAAGGAACCCCCATACTGTTCTCCATAGTGGCTGTATCAATTTACATCCCACCAGCAGTGCAAGAGTGTTCCATTTTCTCCACACCCTCTCCAGCATTTATTGTTTCTAGAGTTTTTGATGATGGCCATTCTGACCGGTGTGAGATGATATCTCATTGTAGATTTGATTTGCATTTCTCTAATGATTAATGATGTTGAGCATTCTTTCATGTGTTTGTTGGCAATCTGTATATCTTCTTTGGAGAAATGTCT
>NC_041234.1:58121319-58156836 GCF_002837175.3 Physeter macrocephalus
GAACATGGTATATCTCTCCATCTATTTGTATCATCTTTAATTCCCTTCATCAGTGTCTTATAATTTTCTGCATACAGGTCTTTTGTCTCCTTAGGTAGGTTTATTCCTAGATATTTTATTCTTTTAATTGCAATGGTAAATGGGAGTGTTTTCTTAATTTCACTCTCAGATTTTTCATCAGTAGTGTATAAGAATGCCAGAGATTTCTGTGAATTAATTTTGTATATTGCTACTTTAACAAATTCATTGATTAGCTCTAGTAGTTTTCTGGTAGCATCTTTAGGATTCTCTATGTATAGTATCATGTCATCTGCAAACAGTGACAACTTTACTTCTTCTTTTCCGATTTGTATTCCTTTTATTTATTTTTCTTCTCTGATTGCTGTGGCTAGAACTTCCAAAACTCTGTTGAATAAGAGTGGTGAGAGTGGGAAACCTTGCCTTGTTCCTGATCTTACTGGAAATGGTTTCAGTTTTGCACCATTGAGAACGATGCTGGCTGTGTGTTTGTCATATATGGCCTTTACTATGTTGAGGAAATTTCCCTCTATGCCTACTTTCTTCAGATTTTTTATCATAAATGGGTGTTGAACCTTGTCAAACGCTTTCTCTGCATCTACTGAGATGATAATATGGTTTTTATCCTTCAGTTTGTTGATATGGTGTATTACGTTGATTGATTTGCGTATATTGGGTTATGGTGGCCTCATAGAATGAGTTGAGGAGTGTTCCTCCCTCTGCTGTCTTTTGGAAGAGTTTGAGAAGGGTAGGTGTTAGCTCTTCTCTAAATGTTTGATAGAATTCGCCTGTAAAGCCATCTGGTCCTGGGCTTTTGTTTGTTGGTAGATTTTTAATCACAGTTTCAATTTCAGTGCTTGTGATTGGTCTGTTCATATTTTCTATTTCTTCCTGGTTCAGTCTCGGCAGCTTGTGCATTTCTAAGAATTTGTCCATTTCTTCCAGGTTGTCCATTTTATTGGCATACAGCTGCTTGTAGTAATCTCTCATAATCTTTTGTATTTCTGCAGTGTCAGTTGTTACATCTCCTTTTTCATTTCTAATTCTATTGATTTGAGTCTTCTCCCTTTTATTCTTGATGAGTCTGGCTAATGGTTTATCAATTTTATTTATCTTCTCAAAGAACCAGCTTTTAGTTTTATTGATCTTTGCTATTGTTTCCTTCATTTCTTTTTCATTTATTTCTGATCTGATCTTTATGATTTCTTTCCTTCTGCTAAATTTGGGGTTCTTTTGTTCTTCTTTCTCTAATTGCTTTAGGTGCAAAGTTAGGTTGTTTATTCGAGATGTTTCCTGTTTCTTAAGGTAGGATTGTATTGCTATAAACTTTCCTCTTAGAACTGCTTTTGCTGCATCCCATAGGTTTTTGGTCATCGTGCCTCCATTGTCATTTGTTTCTAAGGTTTTTTTGATTTGCTCTTTGAGTTCTTCAGTGATCGCTTCGTTATTAAGTAGTATATTGTCTCACCTCCATGTGTTTGTATTTTTTTAAAGATCTTTTCCTGTAATTGATATCTAGTCTCATAACGTTGTGGTCGGAAAAGATACTTGACGCGATTTCAAATTTCTTAAATTTACCAAGGCTACATTTGTGACCCAAGATATGATCTATTCTGGAGAATGTTCCGTGAGCACTTGAGAAAAATGTGTGTTCTGTTGTTTCTGGATGGACTGTCCTATAAATATCAATTAAGTTCATTTTCTGTAATGTATCATTTAAAGCTTGTGTTTCCTTATTTATTTTCATTTTGGATGATCTGTCCATTGGTGAAAGTGGGGTGTTAAAGTCCCCTACTATTATAGTGTTACTGTCGATTTCCCCTTTTATGGCTGTTAGTATTTGCCTTATGTATTGAGGTGCTCCTATGTTGGGTGCATAAATATTTACAATTGTTATATCTTCTTCTTGGATCGATCCCTTGATCATTATGTAGTGTCCTTCTTTGTCTCTTGTAATAGTCTTTATTTTAAAGTCTATTTTGTCTGATATAAGAATTGCTACTCCAGCTTTCTTTTGTTTCCCATTTGCATGGAATATCTATTTCCATCCCCTCACTTTCAGTCTGTATGTGTGGGTGAAGCATTTAATCCATTTACATTTAAGGTAATTATCGATATGTATGTTCTTATTCCCATTTACTTAATTGTTTTGGGTTTGTTCTTGTAGGTCTTTTCCTTCTGTTGTGTTTCTTGCCTAGAGAAGTTCCCTTAGCATTTGTTGTAAAGCTGGTTTTGTGGTGTTGAACTCTCCCAGCTTTTGCTTCTCTGTAAAGGTTTTAATTTCTCCATCAAATCTGAATGAGATCCTTGCTGGGTAGAGTAATTTTGGTTGTAGGTTTTTCTCCTTCATCACTTTAAATATGTCCTGCAACTCCCTTGTGGCTTGCAGAGTTTCTGCTGAAAGATCAGCTGTTAACCTTATGGGGATTCCCTTGTGTGTTATTTGTTGTTTTTCCCTTGCTGCTTTTAATATGTTTTCTTTGTATTTAATTTTTGATAGTTTGATTAATATGTGTCTTGGCGTGTTTCTCCTTGGATTATCCTGTATGGGACTCTCTGTGCTTCCTGGACTTGATTGACTATTTCCTTTTCCATATTAGGGAAATTTTCAACTATAATCTCTTCAAATATATTCTCAGTCCCTTTCTTTTTCTCTTCTTCTTCTGGGACCCCTATAATTCGAATGTTGGTACATTTAATGTTGTCCCAGAGTTCTGTGAGACTGTCCTCAGTTCTTTTCATTCTTCTTTCTTTATTCTGCTGTGCAGTAGTTATTTCCACTATTTTATCTTCCAGGTCACTTATCCGTTCTTCTGCCTCAGTTATTCTGTTATTGATCCCATCTAGAGTATTTTTCATTTCATTTATTGTGTCGCGCATTGTTGCTTGTGTCCTCTTTATTTCTTCTAGGTCCTTGTTAAATGTTTCTTGCATTTTTTTCTATTCTATTTCCAAGATTTAGGATCAACTTTATTATCAATATTCTGAATTCTTTTTCAGGTAGACTGCCTATTTCCTCTTCATTTGTTAGTTCGGGTGGGTTTTTACCTTGCTCCTGCATCTGCTGTGTGTTTTTCTGTCTTTTCATTTTGCTTACTGTGTTTGGTGTCTCCTTTTTGAAGGCTGCAGGTTTGTAGTTCCCATTCTTTTTGCAGTCTGTCCCCAGTGGCTAAGGTTGGTTCAGTGGGTTGAGTACTTTTCCTGGTTGGGGGGACTAGTGCCTCTGTTCTGGTGGATGAGGCTGGATCTTGTCTTTCTAGTGGGAAGGTCCACATCTGGTGGTGTGTTTTGGGATGTCGGTAGCCTTATTATGATTTTAGGCAGCCTATCTGCTAGTGGATGGGGCTGTGGTACTGTCTTCCTAGTTGTTTGGCATAGGGTGTCCAGCACTGTACTTTGCTGGTCGTTGAGTGAAGCTGGGTCTTGGTTTTGAGATGGATATCTCTGCGAGATTTTCACTGTTTGATATTACGTGGAGCTGGGAGGTCTCTTGTGGACCAGTGTCCTGAAGTTGGTTCTCCTACCTCAGAGACACAGCTCTGACGCCTGGCTGTGGCACCAAGAGCCTTTAATCAACACAGCTCAGAATAAAAGGGAGAAAAAATAGAAAGGAAAGAAAGAAAGGAAGGAAAGAAGGAAGAAAGGAAGGAAGGAAGAATGGAAGAAAAGGAGGAAGAAAGGAAGGAAAGTAGGAAGGAAGGAAGGAAGGGAGGAAGGAAGAAAGGAAGGAAGAAACGAGGGAAGGAAGGAGGGAAGGAAGGAAGGAAGGGAGGGAGGAAGGAAGGAAGGAGGGAAGAAAGGAAAAAAGGAAGAAAGAAAGAAAGAAGATAAAATAAAGTAGGATAAAATAATTAATAATTATTAAGAAGAAAAATTTTATAAAGAGAAAAATAAAAAACCGTTCAGTCAGAACCCTAGGACAAATGGTGAAAGCAAAACTGTACAGACAAAATCTCACACAGCAGCAGACAAATACACACTCACAAAAAGAGAAAAAGGGGAAAATAATAATATATCTTGCTCCCAAAGTCCACCTCCTCAACTTGGGATGATTTGCTCTCTATTCAGTTATTCCACAGATGCAGGGCACTTCAAGCTGATTGTACAGCTTTAATCCGCTGCTTCTGAGGCTGCTGTGAGAGACCTCCTCCTCTCCTCTTTGTTCGCACAGCTCCTGGTGTACAGCTTTGGACTTGGCCCCTGCTCTGTGCGTAGGTCGTCCGAGGGCATCTGTTCTTCGCTCAGAGAGGATGGGGCTAAAGGAGAAGCGGATTCGGGGACTCTGGCTCACTCAGGCTGTGGGGAGGGAGTGGCATGGATGCGGGGTGAGCCCGCGGCGGCAGAGGCCAGCATGATGCTGCACCAGCCCGAGGTGTGCCGCGTATTCTCCCAGGGAAGCTGCCCCCGGATCCTGGGACCCCAGCAGTGGCGGGCTGCACAGGCTCCCGTGAGGGGCGGTGTGGAGAGTGACCTGTGCTCGCACACAGGTCTCTTGGTGGTGACAGCAGCAGCCTTAGCGTCTCATGCCCGTCTCTGGGGTCTGCGCTGTTAGCCGTGGCTCGCGCCCGTCTCTGGAGCTCCTTTAAGCCGTGTGCTTAATCCCCTCTCCTTGTGCCCCAGGAAGCAAAGAGGGAAGAAAAGGTCTCTTGCTTCTTCGGCAACTCCAGACTTCTCCCAGATTCCCTCCTGGCTAGCCGTGGTGCACTAACCCCTTCAGTCTGTGTTTACCCCGACAACCCCAGTCCTCTCCTGGCTTCTGACCAAAGCCCGATCCTCAGCTCCCAGCCCCCCGCCCTTCCCGGTGGGTGAGCAGACAAGCCTCTTGGGCTGGTGAGTGCTGGTCGGCACCGGTCCTCTGTGGGAATCTCTCCGCTTTGCCCCCCGCACACTGTTACTGCGCTCTCCTCCGCAGCTTCGAAGCTCCCCCCATCCGTCACCCGCAGTCTCCGCCCACGAAGGGGCTTCTAGTGTGTGGAAACCTTTCCTCCTTCACAGCTCCCTCCCACTGGTGCAGGTCCCATCCCTATTATTTTGTCTCTTTTTATTGTTTTTTTCTTTTGCCCTACCCAGGTATGTGGGGTGTATCTTGCCTTTTGGGAGGTCTGAGGTCTTCTGCCAGCATTCAGTGGGTGTTCTGTAGGAGCAGTTCCACGTGTAGATGTATTTCTGATGTATCTGTGATGAGGAAGGTGATCTCCGCGTCTTACTCTTCCGCCATCTTCTCTGTTCTTTATTGAATTTTTAAGGCAGTAGATATTAACTAAAAGTTTTTGAGCAAGCAGTGCCATAATCAGAGCTGGCAGAAATAAGAGTGAGAAAAGACTGGGGAAGAAGAAACTGGGAAGGCCATTAATGTGCCTAGTATCCAAAATATGAGAAAAATGATTGATCATTCATTAACGTATTTAACAAACCATCAATGAGCACCAAAAATATTAGGTGTTAGAAATAGATTTCTGTGTTAAACAGTCAGAAATTTGAATATAATAAATGTCTGATTCCAATATCTTCATTGGAGGATAGGTGGAGATAGCCTAGATAGCATGAGCTATGCAGAACCAGGGCAGAATTGGGAAGCACACCTCGTAAAAAATCTGTTGATATGTTTAGCCAGTGGGTGAACACAAATGGAGATCAAGGATTAGTACACTTCTCAGAGCCAGAAAACCCTGTCCAAAACAAACAGGACAAGAGGCAAATAATTGGAAGTAAGACATGAAGTCAAAGGATAGGAGAGTTAGTCAAGGAATTGAGAGTAAGAAAGAGCCAATTGAAATGGGTGAGCCTGAGAGAAGTCTGGGAAAATACCTGGGACAGAACAGACTGAATGTATCAGTTGAATAAAATTTATTCATTGAGCTAAAGAGTAGTTCATTTGTACATGGAAGCTATACCTGAAATATAATTTCTTATTTCAATTCGGTGATTTAAAATTAAATATGCATAGAAGACAAGTCTTCCTTTAACTTACCTAATTTTGTATGATAATAAATGTCCCCATATCTGTCTAGTATCTGAAAATTTCCCAAGATCCTTTACTTATACTTTATCATGCACTTACAGTAGCCCTATTAGAATGAAATTTCCACATTTGTTTAATGAAATTGGGCAGTAAAATAAGGTTCAGAGAGGTCAAATAAAGTTCAATATGTGATAAGATAACTTGGACCACAATATGTCTGAGAAAAATGTTCTAATCACATGTGGCAGCAATTGAAATACACCATTCAATTCTTAGATTGTGGTATGTATATCTGACTGACAACCCTGTCATTTCTTCGGAATACTGCTACATTCACATTATGTCCACACATCTATAGGTTTCTTCCCAGCCAATGACTGATCACAGTAAGAGTACTAGGACAGGCCCATTTCTCTGGAATCCTCTATCAGGCAACATTACCTTGAGATAGTCTCATCAGCTAACCCAGAATTTTCTTTAGAAGAGTGCTGCAGTATGAAACTCCTCCTATCTAATCATCCTTCATTTCTTTTCTCCTTTAACAAGTATCCGATACACATCACAGTGTGAAAGCTATCCTTACCTTTTTCCAACCTAAGTCCTTATCCCTCTCACCAGTAAGTCTCTTGCACATCTAATCCCACCTGGAATCTGCTTCTCAAAGGAACCAAGTGGATGTAAGTAGTACCAGTAAGAAAGAGTTTGAGTCACTCATATCTCAGCTAGCAAAAGAACCCGATTCTCACTGGTACGTGGGGAAATAAATGTCTTTGGGAAAAAGTGGCAGTAAAATTGACAATGATTTCACTTGTAGTGACCCTTTTCCAGTGTAGAATATCCTTACATTTGCAAAAATTAAAGGGTTTGAAATAATTGAGAAAGACAATATCTGTAAGGACAGTGGAGTGTTTTGTTTATTGCTAAGTGGAACTGACAGCCTCCATAGGCATCATGAGAAACTGAGGGCAGTTAACAAACTATTAAATTCTAAGTGTGAATATTCTCAAACCACATACATAAAAATAAACACAAAATGTCTTAAAGATCTAAATGTAAAACTGGATACTATAAAAATCTTAGAGGAAATCATAGGCAGAATATGTTTTGACATAAATCATAGCAATATCTTTTTGGATCCACCTCCTAGCATAATGAAAATAGAAACAAAAATAAACAAATGGGACCTACATAAACAAAAACTTTCACACAGCAAAGGAAACCAACAAAAAAAAGACAACCCACAAAACGAGAGAAAATATTTGCAAACAATGTGACAGCAAGAGATTAATATCCAAAATATAAAAACACTTCATGCAGCTCACTATCAAAAAAACAAACAACCAAATCAAAAAATGGACAGAAGATCTAAATAGACATTTCTCCAAAGAAGACATGCAGATGGCCGAAAAAATACATAAAAGGATGCTCAACTTCCTTAATTATTAGAGAATGCAAATCAAAACAACAATGAGGTATCTCCTCACACTGGTCAGAATGGTCATCATCAAAAAGTCTGCAAATAATAAATGCTGGAGAGGGTGTGGAGAAAAGGGAACTCTCCTATACTCTTGGTGGTAATGTAAATTGGTACAGCCACTATGGAGGATAGTATGGAGGTTCCTTTAAAAAACTAAAAATAGAACTACCATATGACCCAGCAATCCCACTACTGGGCATATATCTGGAGAAAACCATAATTCAAAAAAGATACATGCACCCCAATGTTCAGTGCAGCACTATTTACAATAGCCAAGACATGGAAGCAACCTAAGTGTCCATCAACAGATGAATGGATATTTGGAGATGTGGTACATATATACAATGGAATATTACTCAGCCATAAAAAAGGATGAACTAATGCCATCTGAAGCAACATGGATGAACTTAGAGATTATCATACTAAGTGAAGTAAGTCACACAAAGATAAATATCATATGATATTTCTTATGTATGGAATCTAAAAATATGAATTAGCTGTACTTATTTACAAATTGGAAACAGCCTTCGAAAAGAAACTTATGATTACCAAAGGGGAAATGGGGGTGGGCAGGATAAATTAGGAGGTTGGGATTAACAGATACACACTACTATATATAAAATAGATAATCAACAAGGACATACTGTATAGCACAGGAACCTCTACTTAATACTCTGTAATAACCTATATGGGAAAAGTATCTGAAAAAGAATAGATATATGTTTATGTATAACTGAGTCACTTTGCTATACACCTGAAACTAACACAACATGGTAAATTAACTATATTCAAATAAAAAATAAAAATTAAAGAAAAAGACTAAGTGTGAAAACCAGTGGACCTCTTTGGTAGCTTACAAAAAGGCACATTTTCCGTACTGAAAGAGTGGACATAGCTAAGGTGCAGACACTGAATTTAATAGTAAGGCTGAGCTTCAGACACATTTAATTTCTCAGCAAGACAAGTATGTTATCGTAATTCCAGTCCCTTATTTGGGGCTTTGAAATGTGGAATGGGTGCATCTGGATGGTTGCCCAGGAATGTTTTGACTCTGTAGACTCTCCTGGACCCTCTAATCTTCCTGATATTTACCACCTCTTTCTATTATGAGCTAACACTTCTCTAGCATTAGCTGAAAGGACTAGTCGAAATAGGGAAAACACAGCTACTAGAAGTTCGAAGAAAACAGAATACTTTGATATTTCAATGACTATTAGACAAAGGACTAGATTGACATTGATGCCTAGAGATCCAATGGATAATCACAGCCACCTTGCTAGAGTAGAGGCATAAGTGTCAGGTAACAAAAGGTGTCCTACCTGAAGTTCAGCTCAAAGTGCGCCATCAGGGTCCAAGGACCCACCTAGTAGTCATTTTCCCAGTGTGTCTCCAAATGTATAACTTGAATCAATATACTTCCAACTGAAGTAACCTCCACGTTGAGTCTTTAGCATGTAGAATAAAATGTATCTAGTGGAGAAGGCCAAGTAGAAACCTCTGAAACTCCATTTGTCGTGATCACAGACTTAAAAACAATCTTACTTCCCATGAGTGAAGACTGTTTTAACTATATGGATGAGGTATGGTGAGGCCAGATGCATATCAAAAGAGAGAAATAAGAGTCTTATTGTGGTATACAGTTATCCCTAGGTAGTCACGGGAAATTTGTTCCAGGATTCCCCTTGCACGTCAAAATCCACGGGTGCTCAAGATCCTCATAGAAAATGGCATAGTACAGTCAGCCCTTCATATCTGAGGATGTGGAATCCGCAGATATGCAGGACTGGCTATACTTAGTTCCTGAGGAGAATACTGATGTCATGCAGGGCCTCTCAAGGGAAATACCAGTGTCGGTCAGGAGGTAGAGGGAGAGAGGAAAACTGCCGGCGAGGACCTTACTGTGGTTTTTGTAGGAAGAAATGTGAGAGGCAGGGCAAGCAGCTTTAGGATTGGTTAGTTTGAACAATTTCAGCAGGCTCTGAATTAGGATGTCCCTGGTTGTCTATTACTAGGCCCTGGGATAGTTAGGGTGTGTGTATTGTGGCTCAAAGTGTGAAAGCACAATAAGGGAGCTGGTTAGGGGTGTGGATTTAATCAGCTGCTCAAGAAGGCTAACTGACTAGCCCCAGGACAGGAACTCAGAACTGATGCAAGATAACATTCATAAAACTGTATTATAATGACTGAGATTATTGCTAATATTAATGACCTAAAACATGCAATGGTCTTGGTTTTGTGTATTTTGGGAGCAGCAGCAATTTATTCTCACAGGATAGATACCTTTGAATCTCCTGCTGACAGTCCTTTAACTAGTATCACTATCTGGGGGGCTTATTAAATGTTTAATCCATAGTCATAGAATTCCAGCCAACATATCATCCTACTACGGGACATCCTGCACAGTGAAGGAAAAAAAGGAATGGACCTATGATCACATAGTCCATCATATGTATTATATACCAAACCATACAGAAGAATCTTGCCTAATAGAGTAACTGGGATATCTTGCTCAAGGAACAGTTGCTTTGTCAGGTCAGAGGAAGTACTTTGAAAAGATGGGTTATCATCCTGGATTACTCAAGATGAATGCTCACTTAATCAGAAATCTCTATGCTGCTGTGTCTCCAATAGGATCAAAAGGTGGAAACGAGAATGACTCCGCTCATAATTCCCAACGACCCACTGGAAGGTTTTGTGCTTTCCCATTCTTCCAAATACAAAGTGTATAAAATTGATGATCCAGGTTGCCAAAAGGAGGCACACTCTTGTCATGAGAAAGCAAAAGTCTCATTGAACTATAAGCCACAGCTTCTGCCTTGGCATGTTGAACTCCTCATGTCCAGAGACTAGCAGGTAAGAAAAGGAGTTGCTATTTTGGCAGAGGTAGCTGAACCTGATCAGCACGAAGAGATAGGGATGCTTTTATATAATAGGGATAGAAAAGAATACATGTAGAGCCCAGGTGACCTACCTGGGAACACATAGAATTCTTCTGTTCAATTTTAATTATGGAAAGGCATGTGTAATATCCCCTCCCTGAGAAAGGCATAATTACCAAGGAAGCAGACCTCTAAAAAGATAAAGATTTTAGAGCACCCAGAAAAGCCATCAAAACCTGCAAGAAGTAATAGATGAAAGAGAAGGGAAATTATAATAGTGGAGGAGAAGAAGGAGGAGTACAATTTGTGTACTCCTAGACCAAATGCAGTGATAAGTGTTATAGTTTATTTTACTGTCCTTGTCCCTTTAGGTTTACCCTCAGAAAGTGAGTCTAAGGCTGTAGTAGTATCCTATTGTTATTTTAACAAATTACCACATAGTGGCTTAGAACATCACACATTTATTATCTAAAACTTCTGGAAGTCCGTAGTACAAAATAGGTCGCACTGGACTAAGTCAAAGTGTTAGAGGGATTGCTCCTTCTAGAGGATCTAGTGGAGAATCTGTTTTATTGTCTTTTACAGCTTATAGGTGTTGCCTGATTACCTGGCTCATAGTGTCATACTCCATCTTCAAAACTAGCAGTGTAGCAACTTTAAGTCTCTCTCTGACTCTTACCTCTGGCTCTTTTGTCACATCTTCTCTATCTCTCTTTTAACATCACATTGCCTATTCACCCTCTGCTTCCATCTCTGACTCTGACCCTCCTGACTCCCTCTTATAAGGACCTCTGTGGTAATACTGGGCCCCTATGGATAATCCAGAATAATCTCCCCAGCTCAAGATCCTTAACTTAATCACATTTAAAAGGTCCCTTTTTCTGTTAAAGGTAACATATTCAGTTTTTGGAGATTAGTATGTGGATATTTTGGGGGGTGGCCTTATTCTGTCTTCCACAGTCTACCATCTGGGCACCAGAGATTTATGTCTATCCAACATGCAAAATACATTCATCTATCCCCCCAAATTTCAATATGTTATACATGGGAACCATGGAGAAGCTACTCCTAAAACCTGTATGGGTAAGTAGATCTATATGATGTATGGGGTGGATTGTGTAGGTCGTGAAAATGTATCACTCAAATATCTTTCTTGAGATACCATAGAAGACTAACAGCTTCTCACCTCTAGATTTACCATTTTGAGACTAAGGTTGCCAGATTAAGCAATAAAAATACAGAATTTCAAGCTAAATTTGAATTTCAGTAAAACAACAAATGCTATTTAATATGCAATATTTGAAGTATTTGGGACTCACTTATACTAAAAATCATTTATTATTTATCTGAAATTCAAATGTAATTGAATGTTTTGCATTTTATCTCATAGCCCTAGCCAAAGTCAGGCTCCTTGTCTCCCTAAGCATCACTTCTTCCCTTGCCCCTATCCCTATCTTAACCTAGAAGGGAAACAATTTTCTATATCAACACACACACACACACATCTTCCAAGGAAGAAGAATATAGCTCATTAGGGACTAATTTTGTAAGATTTAAATGTAAAAGTTTTACTGCCCTCCCATTTGCTGGACAGACCTCTAAGTGCTAGATGCAGGAAAGATGTAGACTTGTAATCAAATCTAGCCTTTTGCCTGGTGAGAGAATTTATTCCTTTAAAACGATTCAACTTCAAAAACTGTGAATGCAGAAGATGACAGCAGATGAATACAACAGAGTGGTAGCTGAACAAATGTCATATTTTCCAATGAGATTTCTACACCTTTACCACCATTTCATAAACCAGGAGGGATGTGCCCTCTTCATTTCAGCTACACTTTAAGTTGGCATTAAAAGATTATCCAGCAATGAAAATAAAATAGACTGACCTTAAAGTTCCACTATTTGCCTTTGACTGGCCTTTTGTGGTGATCTTTCTCTGTCTTCATGACATAAAATGCCTTTCACATTCTAGTTTCTTCTTGTTTCCTTCTACGAAATACATCTTGTTATGGTCCTCTTCTCTAGATACAGAAGAATTCTTAAACTTTCTCCCTTCCTATTCCCCACTATCTGGTCCCAAATTTTATGTTATTTACATTTCTATGCCTTTCTTTGCTGGACTTTATAGACCAAAAGAAAGAGACTGGGCCTCTCTTCCATCATGTGTATTGTAACAAGGTATCAAGGACTTCAAATAAATCTTCTACTACTGACTTCCACCACCAGTCAAGGAAAGAAGGGGATACCTTCTATTTCAGTTACAACCTAGACTACATCATTCAGTCCCCTTTCCTCTCTAGCAAGTCTAAATTTTCACACACTGTCAGCTGTCTGGAATGCAGGATATTCTTATCGCAGTGTGGATGATCTCTAAGAGAATGGTATATAATAATTATTCTCAATTAGAAATCTAGAAATCCCAGCCTAGTTTCTGAGCTCTACTTATTATATCTTCAAAAGTTTCTGAGCTCCATTTCCCACTGCTTATTTGCAAATCTTTATGTCTTGAGAAAACAAGATCCAGGATAGTTTGAGAGTAGTCAAAGATTGGAAGACATTAGGCTCAGAAATCTGGTTTTGGTCACAGAGGGTGATAAAATTTTATTTATTTACTGGAGGTTACCAACCGAGTAGGAAGTAAGACTGAAGCTTCCAAGGAGAGACACTTGGGGAGAATTTGACTGTGAAAGAAGCACATAGTACAGCATAGAGGAGAGAGAGAGAGAGAGAGAGAGAGAGAGAGAGAGAGAGAGAGAGACCCTTTATTTTATATTTTTTGCTAAAGCCAGTCTGATTATAGTTTTCCATCATTTGCAAATGGTAAATACCTGATTAATGCACAATTTAAGAAATTTCTTTCAGAATTCTTCAATTATGCAATCATATCCTGCAACCCTTTGCTGACTCAGGAATTTGGAAATTTTATTGTTTATGCTTTAAACTTTCATTATTTCCTATAATATATACTTCCAAGTTTTTCCTTTTATTACCCTTGTTGCCACTCTAATAAGCCACTTTCCTCCTCAAAATATCTTAAAACACTTCTGGCAAAGGAATTTATGTCTATTTGGCTACTCAGTGATTACTTCACTCTCTTGGTTTTGAGAGCTATAATATTTTCTCTGATGTCCTATATTGATGAATAGATCCTTTTCTCTATGGATTTCATTCTACAAGACTTTGCCTGATGCTTTGATCTAAGTGAATATACATAACAATGCTGGGGATGCTCAACTCTAATATATTAAATGTGACAGGTAGAGGTATGAAAATAGAGAACAGTGTTTAGCACCCTATTGCCCAACATGCCTGTAGTATTTCCATCATATTTTTCCTTGCTAGCTAACATCTGATTTTTTTTTTCACTTTTCTCTTATAACCATTTTGTCCTATTCCCTTTCATGTTTATGGCTGGCCAGACTGCCTCACATTTTCCCAATCCCTTCTTCATAGCTCACTGTTTATTTGGTATTTATCCTGAATTTGCAAAGTAACACTTTTCTCATTCTCTCTGTTCTTGACAATTTCACAATCTCTGCAAGCTGGAAGATTACCATCTCTCCTTCACTCAACCTCCTCAGTTCTTTGTCCTTCATAGCTGTCAGTGATTCACACTACAATAAACCAGTGGCTCAGTACTTCACAAATGACTTGATTTCTATTTTCCTATAAGACGCCTGTAGGTAGCTTTAATTCTCAATTTAGCCTTAAAAGCATCAATGGTTACAATATAATTCAACTGTAACTTAATACCATTTGTAATCCATTTTTATTTTTCCTCTGTGGCATGAAGTAAATTGTTCAGCTGAAATTTTCATTTACATTTATTTCACTATTGTCCACAGTCTGTGGGCAATCATAATTAGTATATATTCCCTGTGTGACATCACAATGCTCAATCTAGTAAATTTGCTTTGCTGTGATCATATGATCTCTATCTTTATTATGGTTGGATAATATATTTGTTGCTAATTGAAAGCTGCTAAGTGTTTGAGAAGGCTGAAAAATTGATAAAGTATACATGTATTTACTCTTTTGTTCTAAAAGATGAGCTTTTTATACCTTCTTTAGTTTATTTGTCCCTTCTACTATGGAGTTCAGCATATCAAACCTAAGCGCAGAGGCATTAATGTGCCAATGTAGACCTAATCTCCAAAATGGATGATTGATGATAAAACCTTGACAAAATTTTAGCATACTTGAAGAGAGAACTGAGACAGTTTTGAGCTTGAGACATATTTTACCCATCCCCTGCTCTTAGCATTGAAAGTTGTTTGGGTTATTAGGCAGGACCTGGAAAGACATGTAACGATGTGTGTGGTCCCAGTAAAGGAAACACATGACAGAGTTGTTTCTTGTAACTTTCATTTTACAGGTTAATGGACATTTACCTAGAACCAGATTCTTTAACTTCCAGGTCTCAATTGCCTAGGAATTGCATTTAGAGTCAGTAAAAAAATACCTGAAAAAAAATATCGGTTTAAGCAAGTTGTAGGGTTTTTGTTGTTGTTGTTGCTTTTCTCACACACACAAATAATGTATTCAGGAGGTAGCCAATCTAGGGCTCATTGATTGGTTCCATGATATCATCAGCTCTTTTTATTTTGCTTCTTTCTTACACTTAACATGTAAGTAACATCAACCTTCAAATTTATGTCATGCTCACTACATGGTTTCTGTTGGTCAGGACAACTTAGTCACGTTCCAGGTAGCAAAAAAGGTTAGGGCAAAAGATAAACATCTTTTAGCTGAATAAGACATCTATGTTTTAAGGAACTATCACAGAATGCCTGCTTACAACTCATAGCCAATGCTATCCACAAGAAAGCTGAAAATGTAGTTTTTCTGTAGTATCAGCTCCCAATCTAGGATTCTGTTACTGAAGAAGAAGGTGAGAATGGATATTTATAGGCAATTATCTGTCTTTTTAATGAGGTATAGTTGATTTAAAATATTACATTAGTTTCAGGTGTACAACATAGTGATTCACTATTTTTATAAATTATACTCTATTTAAAGTTATTATAAAATACTGGCTATATTCCCTGTACTGTACAATATATTCTTATAGCTCATTTATGTTACACATGGTGTTTTGTACCTCCAAACTTTCCCTACCTTGCCCCTCTAATCTTTCCTCTCCTAACTGGCACCCACTAGTTTGTTCTCTATATCGGTGAATTTTTCTCTGTTTTGTTAGAGTTGTTCATTTGTTTTATTTTTTAGATTCCACATATAAGTGATAAAATAGAGTATTTCTTTTTCTCTGACTTTTCCCATTAAGCATAATACTTTCCATGTTTTGGCAAATGGCCAAATTTCCCTTTTTATGGCTAATATAGATAGAAGATAGATAGATTTATATAGATTATATATATATTTATTTACTACATATTCTTTATCAAATCATCTCTTGATGGACATTTAGGTGGCTTCTATATTTTTGCTATTGTAAATAATGCTGCTATGAACATTGTGGAGCATGTATCTTTTTGAATTAGCATTTTTGTTTTCTTTGGGTATGTACCCAGGATTGGAATTGCTGGATCATATGGTAGTTTTATTTTTAGTTTTTTGAGGAACCTACTTACAATTTGCCATAGTGGGTACACCCATGTATACTCCCACCAACAGTGAACTAATGTTCCCTTTTCTCCACATCCTCACCATTGTTTTTTTTATTATAGACATTTATTTCAATAATAGTCATTCTGACTGGCATGAGTGGATATCTCACTGTGGTTTTGATTTACATTTCTCTGATGATTAGCAGTGTTGAGCATCATTTCATATGCCTGTTTGTCATCCATATATCTTCTTGGGAAAATGTCTCTTCAGATATTCTGCCCACTTTTTTAATTGGGTTATTTATTTCTGGGGGGTGGGGTATTGAGTTGATGACTTCTCTATATATTTTGGATATTAACCCCTTACCAGGCATATCATTTGCAAATATGTTCTCCCATTCTCTGGGCTGTCTTTTCCTTTTTTTATGATTTCCTTTGCTGTACAAAAGCTTTTAAGTTTAATTAAGTCCCATTTGTTTATTTTTCATTTTGTATCCTTTGCCTTAGGAGACAGAGTCAAGAAAATATTGCTATGATTTATGTCAAAGAGTGTTCCGACTAAGATTTTTCTTCTAGGAGTTTTAATTTCTGCTTTACATTTAGGTATTTAATCAATTTTGAGTTTACTTTTGTATTCAGTGTGAGAAAATGTTCTAGTTCCCTTCTTTAACATGGATCTGTACAGTTTCCCAGCATCATATTGAAGAAATTGTCTTATCTCCATTGTATATACTTGCCTCCTTTGTCATAGATTAATTGAGCATAGGTACATGGCTTTATGGCTGGCCTCTCTTTTTCAAAAAAAAATATTGAAGTATAGTTGATTTATAATGTGTTAGTTTCAGGTGTACAGGAACGTGAATCAGTTATACATATACTTATATTTACTATTTTATATACTTTTTCCATTTAGGGCATTACAGAGCATTGAGTAGAGTTCCTTGTGCTGTAGGTTCTTATTAGCTACCTATTATATATCTATTATATATATATATAGTAGTATGTACATGTCAACCCCAATCACCCAATTTACCTTTCCCACTCTACCCCTTGGTAAAAATGTCTGTTTTCTACATATGTAACTCTAATTGTTTTGTAGATAAGTTCACTTGTACCCCCTTTTTTTGATTCCACATATAAGCAATGCCATCTCATATTTGTCTTTCTCTGTCTGATTTACCTCAATATGACAATCTCTAGGACCTTCTATGTTGCTGTAAATGGCATTATTTGTTTTTTTATAAGGCTGAGTAATACTCCATTGTATATACATACCACATGTTCTTTATCCATTCCTCTGTTGATGGAGATTTAGGTTAATGCCATGTCCTGGCTATTGTAAATAGTGCTGCAATGGCAGTGAGATGCAGGTATCTTTTTGAATTTGGTTTTCTCCAGATATATGCCCTGGAGTTGGATTGCTGGATCATATGGTATCTCTGTTAGTTTTCTAATGAAGTCCATACTGTTCTCCATAGTGGATGTACCAATATACATTCTCACAAGGAATGTAGGAGGGTTTGCTTTTCTCCACACCCTCTCTAGGATTTATTGACTGTAGAGTTTTTGATGATGGTCATTCTGACAAGTATATGGTGATACCTCACTGTAGTTTTGATTTACATTTCTCTAATAATTAGTGATGTTGAGCATCCTTTCATGTGCCCCTTGGCCATATGTATGTCCTCCTTAGAGAGATGTCTATTTAGGTCTTCCACCCGTTTTTGATTGTGCTGTTTGTTTTTTTTCACATTGAGCTGCATGACCTGTGTATATTTTGGAGATAAATCATTTGTCCATTGATTCATTTGCAAATGTTTTCTCCCATTCTGAGGGTTGTCTTTTCATCTTATTTATGGTTTCCTTTGCTGTGCAAAAGCTTTGAAGTTTCATTAGGTCCCATTTGTTTATTTTTGTTTTTATTTTCATTACTCTAGGAGGGGGGTCAAAAAAGATCTTGCTGTAGTTTATGTCAAAGAGTGTTTTTCCTGTTTTCCTCTAAGAGTTTGATAGGGTCCCCTCTTACATTTAGGTCTTTAATCCATTTTGAGTTTATTTTTGTGTACGGTGTTAAGGAGTGTTCTAATTTCATTCTTTTACAAGAGCTGTCCATTTTTCCCAGCACCACTTATTGAAGAGCCTGTGTTTTCTCCATTGTATGTTCTTGCCTCCTTTGTCATAAATTAGGTGACCATATGGGCATGGGTTTATCGCTGGGCTTTCTATCCTATACCATTGATCTATATTTCTGTTTTTGTGCCAGTACTATGCCATCTTGTTAACTGTAGCTTTGTAGTATAGTTTGAAGTCAGGGAGCCTGACTCCTCCAGGTCCATTTTTCTTTCTCAAGATTACTTTGGCTATTTGTGTTCTTTTGTGTTTCCATACAAGTTGTAAAATTTTTGTTCTAATTCTGTGAAGAATGCTATTGGTAATTTGACAGGGATTGCATTGAATCTGTAGATTACTTTGGGTAATATAGTCATTTTCACAAAACTGATTTTTCCAATCCAAGAACATGGTATATTTCTCCATCTGTTTATGTCATCTTTGATTTTGTTCACCAGTGTCTTGTAGTTTTCTAAGTACAGGTCTTTTGCTTCCTTAGGTAGGTTTATTCCTAGGTATTTTATTCTTTTTGATGCAATGGTAAATGGGATTGTTTCCTTAATTTCTCTTTCTGATCTTTCATTGTTAATGTATAGGAATGCAACCGATTTCTGTGTATTAATTTTGTATCCTGCAACTTTACCAAATTTATTGATGAGCTCTAGTAGTTTTTGGTATCACCTTTAAGATTTTCTGTGTATAGTATCATGTCATCTGCAAACAGTGACAGTTTTACTTTGTCTTTTCCAAATTGGATTCCTTTATTTCTTTTTCTTCTCTGATAGCTGAGGCTAAGACTTCCAAAACTGTTCCATAAAAGTGGCAAGAGTGGACATCCTTTTCTTGTTTCTAATCTTAGAGGAGAAGCTTTCAGTTTTTCACCATTGAGAATGATGTTTCCTGTGTGTTTGCCTTTATTATGCTGAGTTATGTTCTCTCTTTGCCCACTTTCTGGAGAATTTTTATCATAAAAGGTGTTGAATTTTTTCAAAAGCTTTTTCTGCATATATTGAGATGATCATATGATTTTTATTATTCAGTTTGTTAATGTAGTGTATCACATTGATTGATTTAAATATGTTGAAGAATCCTTGCATCCCTGGGATAAATCCCACTTGATCATGGTGTGTGATTTTATTTTTATTTTTTTGTGGTACGTGGATGTCTCACTGTTGTGGCCTCTACCATTGTGGAGCACAGGCTCCAGACACACAGGCTCAGTGGCCATGGCTCACGGGCCCAGCTGCTCCGCAGCATGTGGGATCTTCCCAGACCGGGGCACGAACCCGTGTCCCCTGCATCATTAGGTGGACTCTCAAACTCTGCACCACCAAGGAAGCCCTGTATGATACTTTTAATGTGTTGTTGGATTCTGTTTTTTAGTATTTTGTTGAGGATTTCTGCATCTATGTTCATCATTAATATTGGTCTCTAATTTTTTGTGTGTGCTATCTTTCTCTGGTTTTGCTTACAGCATGATGGTGGCCTCATAGCATGAGCTTGGGAGTATTCTTTCCTCTGCAATTTTTTGGAAGAGTTTCAGAAGTGTAGGTGTTAGCTCTTCTCTAAATGCTTGATAGAATTCACCTGTGAAGCCATCAGGTCCTGGACTTTTGTTTATTGGAAGATTTTTAATAACAGTTTCAATTTCATTACTTGTGATGTCTGTTTATATTTTCTAATTCTTCCTGGTTCAGTTTTGGAAAATTTTACCTTTCCAATAACTTGCCCATTTCTTTGAGGCTGTCCATTTCATTGGCATATATTTGCTTGTATGCCCATTTTTTTGATTGGGTTGTTTGTTTTTTTGATATTGAGCTGCATGAGCTGTTTGTGTATTTTGGAGATTTATCACTTGTCAGTTGCTTCTTCTGCAGATATTTTCTCTCATACTGTGAGTTGTCTTTTCATTTTGTTTATGGTTTCCTTTGCTGTGCAAAAGTTTTAAGTTTCATTAGGTCCCATTTGTTTATTTTGTTTTTATTTTCATTACTCTAGTAGGTGGATTAAAAAATACTTGGCGGCAATTTATGTCAGTAGGTTTCTACCTATGTTTTCGTCCTAGAATTTTATAGTATCCTGACTTGAATTTAGGTCTTTAATCCATTTTGAGTTTATTTTTGTGTATGGTGTTAGTGAGTGTTCTAATTTCATTCTTTTACATGTAGCTGTCCAGTTTTTGCAGCACCACTTATTGAAGAGATTGTCTTTTCTCTATTATATATCCTTGCCTCCTTTGTCATTGATTAGTTGACCATAGGTGTGTGGGTTTATCTCTGGGCTTTCTATCCTTTTCCATTGATGTATATTTCTGTTTTTGTGCCAGTGCCATAGTCTTTTGATGACCCTAGCTTTGTAGTCTAGTCTAAAGTCAGGGAACCTGATTACTCCATCTTCCTTTTTCTTTCTCAAGACTGCTTTGGCTATTTGTGGTCTTTTGTGTTTACATACAAATTCTATTTTTTTTGTTCTAATGCTGTGAAGAATGCTATTGGGAATTGGATATAGATTGCATTGAATCTGTAGATTATTTTGGGTAGTATAGTTATTTTCACAATATTAATTCTTCCAATCAAGGAACCTGGCATACTTCTCCACCTGTTTTTGTCACCTTTATTTCCTTCATCAGTATCTTATAGTTTTCTGAATACAGGTCTTTTGCTTACTTAGATAGGCTTATTCCTATGTACTTTATTCTTTTTAATGTGATGGTAAATGGGATTGTTTCCTTTATCTCTTTTTCTGAACTTTTGTTATTAGTGTATAGGAATGCAAGTGATTTCTGTGTATTAATTTTGTATTCTGCAACTTTACTAAATTCATTGATTAGTTCTAGTAGTTTTCTGGTAGCATCTTTAGGATTTTCTATGTATAGTATCATGTCATTTGCAAACAGTTACATTTTTACATCTTCTTTCCAATTTGGAGTCCTTTGATTTCTTTTTCTTCTCTGATTGCCATGGCTAGGATTTCCAAAACTATGCTGAATAAAAGTGGTGAGAGTGGACATCCTTGTCTTGTTCCTGATCTTAGTGGAAATGCTTTCATTTTTTCACCATTGAGAATGATGTTTGCTGTGTGTTTGTCATACATGGCCTTTATTATGTTGAGATAGGTTCCCTGTATGCCCAGTTTCTGGAGGTTTTTTTTTTTTTTAATCATAAACGGTGTTCAATTTTTTCAAAAGATTTTTCTTCATCTATTGAGATGATCATATGGTTTTTATTCTTCAACTTGTTGATGTGGTGTATCACACTGATTGATTTGTCTATATTGAAGAATCCTTGCATCCCTGGGATAAATCTCACTTGATGATGGTGTATGATCCTCTTAATGTGTTGTTGGATTCAGTTTGCTAGTATTTTGTTGAGGATTTTTTGTCTATGTTCATCAGTGATTTTGGTCTGTAATTTTCTTTTTTTGTGATATCTTTGGTTTTGGTATCAGGGTGATGGTGACCTCATAGAATGAGCTTGGGATTCTCCCTTCCTCTGCAATTTTTTGGAAGAGTTTCAGAAGGGTACGACTTAACTATTCCCGAAATGTTTGATAGAATTAACCTGTGAAGCCATCTGGTCTTGGACTTTTGTTGGTTGGAAGAGTTTTAATCACAGTTTCAATTTCAGTACTTGTGATGTGTCTGTTCATATTTTTTGTTTCTTCCTGGTTCAGTCTTAGAAGGTTGTATCTTTCTATGATTTTGTCTATTTCTTTAGGTCGTCCATTTTATTTGTGTATATTTGCTTGTAGGAGTCACAAAGATCCATTTTATTTCTGTGTTGTCCATTTTAACTTCTTTTTTATTTCTAATTTTATTGATTTCAGTCCTCTCCTTTCTTTCTTCCTTGAAGAGTCTTGCTAAGGGTTTATCAATTTTGTTTATCTTCTCAAAAAAATAGCTTTTATTCTCATTGATCTTTGCTCTTGTTTTCTTTGTCTCTATTTCATTTATTTTTCCTTTGATTTTTTAATTTATTCAGTGACACATTGGGTATTTAGTAACATATTCCTTAGCCTCCATATGTCTGTGTTTTATACACACTGTTTCCTGTAATTGATTTCTAATCTCATAGCATTGTGGTCAGAAAAGATGTTTTATATGTTTTCAATTTTCTTAAATTTCTGAGCCTTGATTTCTGACCCAAAAAGTGATCTGTCCTGGAGACTATTCTGTGTGCACTTGAAAAGAAAGTGCATTCTGCTGCTTTAGGTTCAAAAATCCTATAAATATCAATTAAATCTATCTGGTCTAACGTGTCATTTAAGGCTTGTGTTTCCTTATTAATTTTCTGTTGGGATGATTCTGTCCATTGGTGTAATTGGGGTGTTAATATCCCCCACTATTTTTGTGTTACTGTTGTTTTCCCGTTTTATGGCTGTTAGCTTTGCCTTATAAATTGAAGTGCTCCTATATTGGGTGCATATATATTTATAATTGTTATATCTTCTTCTTGGATTGATCCCTTGATCATTATTCAGTTTCCTTCCTTGTCTCTTGTCACAGTCTTTATTTTCAAGTATATTTTGTCTGATATGAGTATTTCTAGTTTTCTTTTGATTTCCATTTGCATATAATATCTTTTCCCATCCCCTCACTTTCAGACTGTATGTGTCTCTATGTCTGAAATGGTTCCACTGTAGACAGCTTACATACAGGTCTTGTTTTTTATCCATTCAGCCAATCTATGTCTTTTGGTTAGAGCATTTTATCCATTTTCATTTAAGGTAATTATCCATATGTATAGTCCCATTGCCATTTTCTTAATTGTTATGGGTTTGTTTTTGTAGGTCTTTTTTCTTCCCTTCCTATTTTATTCTCTTCTCTTGTGTTCTCTGCCTAGATAACTTCCTTTAGCATTTGTTGTAAAGCTGCTTTTGTGGTGCTGAATTCTCTTAGCTTTTGCTTGTCTGTAAAGCTTTTGATTTATCCATTGAATCTGAATGAGAACCTTGTGGTGTAGAGTAATCTTGGTTGTAGGTTTTTCCCTTTCATCACTTTAAATATATCATGCAACTCCCTTCTGGCCTGCAGAGTTTCTGCTGAAAAATCAGCTTATAACCTTATGGGGATTCTCTTGTATGTTATATGATACTTTTCCCTTGTTGCTTTTATTATTTTTTCTTTGTATTTAATTTTTGTGAATTTGATTAATATGTGTCTTGGCATGTTCCTCCTTGGATTTTATCCTGTATGAGACTCTCTGTGCTTCCTGGATTTGGTGACTATTTCCTTTCCCTCGTTAGGGAAGTTTTCGACTATAATCTCTTCAAATATTTCCTCAGGGCCTTTCTTTGTTCTTCCTCTTCTGGGACTCCTATAATTCAAATGTTGGTGTGTTTAATATTGTCCCCCACACCTCTGAGACTGTCCTCATTTATTTTCATCCTTTTTTCTTTGTTCTGTTCGACAGCAGAGATTTCCACCATTCTGTCCTCCAGGTCACTTATCCATTCTTCTGCCGCAGTTATTCTGCTATTGATTCCTTCTAGTGTATTTTTCATTTCAGTTATTGTATTATTCATCTCTGTTTGTTTGTTCTTTAGTTCTTCTAGGTCTTTGTTAATCATTTTTTGTATATTCTCGATTCGTTCTTCCATTCTTTTTCCGAGATCTTGGATCATCCTTACTATCATTACTCGGAATTCCTTTTCAGGTAGTTTTTCTATCTCCTCTTCATTTATTTGTTCTTGTAGGTTTTTATCTTGATCCTCCTTCTGCAACATAATTCCTTGTCTTCTCATTTTGTCATACTTACTGTGTTTGTGGTCTCCTTTCTTCAGGTTGCAGGATTGTAGTTCCTCTTGCTTCTGGTGTCTGCTCCCTGGTGGATGAGATTGGTCCAGAGACTCATGCCATTATCCCTTTGGTAAGTGGTTTGATTGGTCTTGTGGAGACCAGAGCCTGCCCTGGATATTGAGCAGGGTCTCTCCTTTGCTCTGTGGTTGTCACTGCCCTGTCAGGGGCAGAGCCTGCTCCCTAGTTGTTGGAATAGTGGCCCTCAGATCTGTTATTAGCTGTGTCTCTGATCTGCCATGTAAGTTAGGTGGAACTGGAGCACTTCCACTGGGAGAGAGGCCACTGAGTATTCCTGCTCTGGAGCTGTTCACTTGTGAATGTGTTCTGTCGTGTCTCCTTTCACCCATTGTGTGGGCTCACAAAGTACACTGTTTTTGGCTCTGCTCCCAGTCCCACCTTAATGGTGTGTATGATGGCTATTGGCCCTGGTGTCTCTCAAGCATTGTTTTCACCAGGCCACTGGTGCAGATCCACTGAGGTCAGCTCCTAGGACTTCAGTAGTCATGCACCTGGACCTGCTGTGGGAGGTACGGAGGCCACTCAGACTCTGGCTTGTCCCAACACCTGTGTGTACATGCCCACAAAGCCCACAGCTGCCAAAACCAGACCTGACCCAGCTGCAGGAGCACTTGTAGTCCTTTTGGATATTTTGCAGGTGCTGAATTTAGTAAGCCTTCTGCAGAGTTGTAACTCCATGTTTCCCACAGCTGTGAGAAGATATGTCAGCTCTTCTTCCTTAGTCACAGAGCTCTTGGGATGCAGCTGTGGTTTTATCCCCACCTCTGCATGTGTTCCTCCCACCAGAATTTGCTCCAGAGGTTGCTGGAACACAGGAGCCCATCAGGCAGGAAGGAGCCGAGGTGTCTGTCAGGGCAAGCAGGTTACTCAGGCAGGAAAGTGCAGGGGTAGCGATTGGAATATGAGAGCCCATGAGACTGCAGTCGGGAGAAGCAGTCCACCCAGGCAGTCAGGTAGTGGAGGAGGTGATTACAGGGGCACCTGAGCTGGCTCTGGCAGGACCCCTCTCTAGTGCCCTTGGAGGCAGGGGCTGGTGTGTGAGGAGAGAAGCTGCAAAGGTGGCCCTGCCCTCTGCATATCACTCATCGATGGCACTTCACTTCTGTGGTCGTCTGTGCTTCTGTCACAAGCATTCCCAGTTGAAGCTGCCCAATCCTGGACTTTTGTTTGCTGGGAGGTTTTTTTTAATTAAATTACAAATCGAATTTCACTGGTAGTGATCAATCTGTTCAGATTGTCTGTTTCTTCCTGATTCAGTCTTGGTAGATTGTGTGTTTCTAGAAATTGATCCATTTCTTCTAGGTTGTTGAATTTATTAGCATATAGCTGTTTGTGGTATTCTCTTATGATTTTTTGTATCTGTGTGATATTGATTGAACTTTCTTTTTTTTAAATTTTATTTATTTTCATCCTCTCTGTTTTTTTCTTTCTTTCTTTCTTCTTTTTTTTTCATTCATTAATGAGCCTGGCTAAAGACTAATCAATCTTGTTTATCTTTTCAAAAAACCAGCTCTTGGCTTTGTTGATCTTTTCTGTTTGGGGGAGGGAGCATCTTTATTTTACTTATTTCCTCTCTGATCTTTATTATTTCCTTCTTTCTACTGATGTTGGGCTTTGTTTGTTCTTTTTCTAATTCCTTTAGATGATCAATTAAGTTGTTTATTTAAAATTTTTCTTGTTTCTTGAGGTGGGTCTCTATTGCTATAAACTTTCCTCTTAGAACTGCTTTTCCTGAATCCCATAGATTTTGGAAAATTATGTTTATATTTTCACTTGCGATGTGATATTTTCTAATTTCCTCTTTGATTGCTTCATTGACCCATTGGTTTTTTAGTAGCATTTTGATAAGTCTCCACATGTTTGTGTTTTTCTCATTTTATTACCTGTAACTGATTTCTAGCTTCATATCCTTTTGTTCAGAAAAAATGCTTCATATAATTTCTATCCTCTTATGTTGGTGAGACTTTCTTTGTGGACTACTATGTGATCTATTCTTGATAATGTTTCACATGAACTTGAAAAGAATGCATACTCTGCTGTTTGGGAATCAAATATCTTACCGATATTTATTAAATTCAACTGGTCTAATGTGTCACTTAAGACTCCTGTTTCCTTCTTGATTTTCTGTCTGGATCATCTGTCATTGATGTAGGGGTGTTAATATCCCATAGTATTATTGTATTATTGTCAATTTCTCTCTTTTTTTTTCTGTTATTATTTGCTTTACTTATTTAAGTGGTCCTATATAAGGTGCGTTATGTAAACAAGTGTTATATTCTTTTCTTATATTGATCTCTTTATCATTAAATAACACACTTCTTTGTCTTTTGTTATAGACTTTTAGTCTTTTTGTCTGATATGAGTATTGTTAGCTCCCAGCTTTTCTGTCATTTCCATTTGTATAAAATATCTCTTTCCTTCCCCTTTTTTTGTCTATGTGTCTTTTTAGCTCTGAAATAAATCTTTTGTAAGAAGCATATGTATAGTTTTTTTTAATATTTTTATTTTTTTTTAATCCAGTGAGCCACTCTCTGTCTCTTTATTGGAGTATTTAGTCCATTGATGTCTTAAGTGATTATGGATAGAGGTATGCACTTATTACCATTTTGTTACTTGCTTTCTGTGTGTGTGTGTGTTGTAGTTCTTTTATTTTTCTTTTAATTTCTTCTCTTGTGGTTTGATGCTTTCTTGAGTGTAATGCTTTTGTCCCTTTCTCTCTCATTTTTATGTATCTCTTATAGTTCTTTTATTATGTTGTTACCAGAGGATCATATATGTTGACCTATAAATATATCCAGTATTTTTAAATGGGTAACCATTTAATGTCAAACATATTCTGAAAGTTCCACTTTTTTTTTTTACCCCTGTCTTCCATGTTTTGGGTTTTTGATGTCATATATTACATCTTCATGGTTATTCCTTAAATGTTTATGGCAGTTATATTTGATTTTACAATTTTTTGCCTTTTAGTCTTTGTACTAACTTAGTTAAATGGTTGATCTACAGCTATTACTGTATATTTTCCTTGACTAGTGTGATCTTTCTGTTACTATAAATTTTTAGTTATTGATGTAGCCTTTCCATTTCCACTTAGAGAAGACTGTTTAAAAAACTTTAGCATACGTTTAGTATTGATGAACTGTTTTAGTTTTTGTTTGAGAAGTTCTTTATCTTTCTTTCAATTCTAAATTGTAATCTTGCTGGTAAAGTATCATAGGTCATGGATTTTTTTTTCCCTTTCAGCACTTTAAATATACCATGACGCACACTTCTGGCCTGCAAATTTTCTGGAGAAAAAACAGTTGATACCCTTACATGGGTTCCCTGGTGTATGACTCTTTGTTTTTCTCTTCCAGCCTTTAGAATTCTTTCTAAGAATTCTAAATTCTTTCTAAGAATTCTCTTCCAGCCTTTAGAATTCTTTCTCCCTCTTCTTCTGTGTCCCCTCCTATGGGTGCAGGTCTTAACCTGATTGTTTCTCTTCCCTTCCTACCTGATTCTGTGTGGATCTTTCTTACAGCCTTTGTCGTATAAAATTTTTCTTCCAGTGTCAATTTTTGTTTTCTTTTTATTGAGAATTGCTCTACATGTTGAAATTTTTTGGATGTGTTTATGGAGGTGGTGGGCTTTGTATTCTCCTAATCTATCATTTCTTTCTGTATCTTAAAATTTGCGATTTTAATTATGATATATCTTGCTCTGGGTCTGTTTGGGTTCATCTTGTCTGGGACCCTCTGTGTTTCCTGTACCAGGATATCAATTTCCTTCTTCAAGTTCAGAAATTTTTCAGCCAAAATTTCATCAAATACATCATCAACCCCTTTCTCTCTCTCTTCTTCTAGGACCCTTATAATGGGAATATTGGTACACTTGATGTTGTTCCAGAGGTCCCTTAAAGTGTTTCAATTTTTCATTTGTTTTTCTTTTTCCTGTTCTAATTGAAGGATTTCCATTATTCTATCTTATTGATCACTATGTGTCCTTCTGTAGCACCTAGTCTGCTCTTAATTCTTTGTAGTGTGTTTTTTATTTCAGTTATTTATTTTTCTGTTTCCAGTCTGTATTCTCTGACTGGTTCACTTTTATATTTTCTAGTTCCTTGTTAAAATTCTCACTTTGTTAATGCATTATTTTCCCTAATTCAGTTAGCATTCTTCTTACTAATGCTTTGAACTCTTTATCTGGTTACTTATTTATCTCTGGTTCATTAATTTTGGGGGAGGGTTTCCTTTTTTTTTTCATTTGAAACATACTCTTCTGTCTTTCATTTTGCTTACTGTTCTCTGTCTCTATGAACTTAGGTGAAACAGTTACATATCCAGGTCTTGAAACAGTGTGCTTATGTGGGAGCATCCCTATGCAGTCTGCATGTACCTGTTGGCTTTGGTTGGAGAGGTGGATCTGAAGTGAACAAGAATCACCTGTTCCCTCAGGGTTTGCTGGCAGCTATTGTCTTGGTGGGAAGTGGGGCTGGAGATTGAAGGGCTAGGGTTACAGTTAGGTGTGAGCCAAGGCTTCTCCTATGCTCAGTGGCCAACTCCACTTTATTGGGCAGTGGAGTCAGGTCTCAAGTTGCTGGAGCAAAAGCCCTGAGGGTTGGGTCTGAGTTGCCTCCATTTCCGCTGAGTCTGTGTTTTCCCTCATCCTATCATCAGCAACATCATCCTGGTGGGAAGAAGTGCTGGAGCAAGAGGGGCTGGAGTGGGCACTCATCATAGTTCAGGGTACAAGATGTATGGTTCCTAGCACTTGGGGTCAGACTCATGTACCACTCCAATTCACTGCCTCCATGAGCACCAGCAATGGCCACCATCACCTTGTTTACACACCATGCCAAGTTTGAGCTGGCTCTGTTCCCCACAACTGCATACTCCCCTGCCATTGCAGCCTTTGCCATAGTGTTGAGCTGCACTGCAGGGCAAGCCAGGCAGGATTGTGTATGCAGTTAGAGCTGAGACAGGCACTGATGTGTTTGAGGGAAACTGACCAGAGTCCTAGGCAGTTTCAATCTGATTCCTCCACCTTTCTGGGGGGAGTGAGCAAGCATGTGCACACTCTTCACAAGCAGAGCCTTGTTACTTATAGTCCTTTTGTCAGTCTCACTGATTTCAAACCAGATAAAGGAACTCATCTTCTTTATGTCTGACCCCAGGGCTGGGACACCCAGTATGTGGTTAGAACTGCTCACTGCCCAGAGGGTCTCCAAGACCATGCAATCTCCCTCTTCTTCTGTGTCCCCTCCTATGGGTGCAGGTCTTGACCTGATTGTTTCTCTTCCCTTCCTACCTGATTCTGTGTGGATCTTTCTTACAGCCTTTGTTGTATAAAAATCTTTCTTCCAGTGTCAATTTTTATTTTCTTTTCATTGAGAATTGCTCTACATGTTGAAAATTTTTGGATGTGTTTATGGAGGTGGTGGGCTTTGTATTCTCCTAATCTATCATCTTGATCTCCCTCCCTCTGTCAGTCTTTTCCATAAAAATAGTGTTGGGTTCTATAGTTAGGCAAGTTATGCAATTGCTTTGGGAAAGGTATATAGTTTTCCTTTTCTCCTTCATTGGACACTAAATCTATTTGCCAATATTTTAATCTGTCCTATGCTCTTTAAATGATCTTCAATTCTAAAACTATTTTAATCTATTTGAATTGCTAACTAAACCTGGTATCTGAACACCAACCTTAGCTTATAAAGGCAGTTTTGCTACAACCACCATATATTTGGATATATACTGAATTTATTCTTAAAAATGGTACTCTTTTGCAAAACCAGTTTTATGTTTATGTTAGTAGACAATAGAAGTGTGGCTCAGAGTAGTTAACTACTTTGAATAAGGTCTCACAGCTTAAACATGGAGGCCAAGACTGGTTTTTCATAGTCTAATCAATTCTATATGATTTCTCTGTTTTCTCTTTTTTTATCTTGAATCTAACATAGATCATTCCCAATATTTTATCCTGTGTAGAGAGGTAAAAATCCATACATTACTTGTGGACATACCTTATATTACTTTGTAAATTGAAAATTGTTTGGGAAGACATTCAGAAGACATGGATTTCAGACTCACATTCACCATTTAAGAGCTATTGATAAGACACTGGGCAAGTAACTGAATGTCTCTTAAACTTCATTCTCTAATTCTCACAATGAGAATTATAATTCTTTCCCTGTCTACCTCAAAGAATAATAGTGAGTACTCTCTAAAAGCTCATAAATTTATAATTTCTCTCCATTTTCACCACACCACCTTAGTTCAAACCACCAACATATCTCACTTGTACTATGATAATAACAACCTTCTAGTCTTCCATTTTTCACCATTATCTCTCATTCAAGTTTAATAGAGAGTGATATTTTCAAACTGTAGGTCTAATATACTACTTTCCTGCCTAAATCCTTTCAAAGCCTTCCATTTCTTTTAGTATAAAGACAAAACACTGTAGCAGTCTCTGAAGTTCTTATCTTATAGCATGCCCCTCCTCACTACAGGATATTTGTATGTATTAGTCCCTTTTTTCCTTCCCTTCCATTCCCTGCACTCCAGACAGTCAAATAGTTTAACCCTTAGACTTCAGTTCACAGGTCAACTTTTCAGAAAAGCCTTCCCTAATGCCGCATAAACAAAAATTAATTTGGACTCCTTTTATATAGTATTATAATACTCTAATTTTCTATAATAGCACTTATCACAGTTTATAATTATATAATTACTTCTATAATTATTTGATTAATGTTTATGTCACCCACTAAACTGTAAGATTTATAAAAACCTGTTTTGTCCACCATTATATCTTTCAACATCGTTCACAGTGACTGGAATATAGTAAGATGGTCAATAGATATTTGTTTAATAAATAAATAAAATGATATAATGAATACAAAAACTCTTTTACACTGTGAAATGTTGAATATAATTCAAGTATGACTATTATTTTTATCACTATCATATTATTATTACATGATCTTTAGGAGCATCCTTTTGATACATAGCATAGTGCTGGTCATGTAGTATATATTCAATAAATGTTTTTTCCAAGAAGTGAATTATGATATGAGAGAAAATTAGCTAATTTGTGACACAATGGATTTATACCAAATTATAAGTAGGAAGAAATGGAATAACAGTTTGGAGAGGAAGAGAAAAACATGGGTATCATTTCAGTCAGATGCCAGTGAAGTTTTAACTGCCAAAATTCTGGGGGTCCTTGGTCTAGGGAAAGTCATTAAAACAGTGAGGATAAGAAGACACTAAGGTCTAGGCGCCAAAAGTATAGACTACCAATGCCGGGGAACTGTGGATCTCATTCTCTACACTGTTATTTTCGTATGCCTAATATTGAATTTGTTGAATAGCTTTGCTAGGATGCTAGCCAGCCACAAAATGAGGCTCTAGCAACTAAAGCCTAGGCAAAGTAAATTTTGTTGGTAGAAACAACAGAAGAACCAGAACAGTACTATATGCTTATAGAGATTTGGCTTGTTTAGGACTCTACACTGTGGGACCTTGGCAGTAAAAGAGCAGTATGGGACCACTTTATTGTTTGTGATAGTAGGAAAGCATGTAAAGGCAGAAGAGGACATAGGAAGGGTGGCAGGTAGAAGGGGAATAAAAAAGCCCAGGACAAACTTATCTTAAAATTTTGCCAAGGCTACTCTCTTCACAGCATTCCACTGGATAAAACCACTGCACAGGAATATAGAATTTCAAGGAAATCAAAACACTAATTGAATTAGAACTTCATGTCTGATGAAGTCTCTTCTATATTCAAAAAGTTATTTGTTCTACCCTTGGGGCATGAAGATGTAGTTAGAAACAAGCCTCTGTGAGTTACCTCTCCAAATCAAAACTAAAATTGTGCTACTAAAGGAGTGCAAAACATGTGAGTCTTATAAAGCTATAGAATGCATGGAACTATTGCCATATTACATAGCAATTAGAACAGGGCACTACTTTTTTCAAACCATCACTCACTCTAATGTAAAACTAATTCCTCCATTTCATTCAGTGATTATTATTACCATTATTATTATTGTAGTTTTTTTATTATTATAACATGGAATCCTCAAAGCTAGCTAGTGGGAATAAAAACTGTACAGTAGGCATATTGTTTAAGATAAATAGTCTCAATAAGTTGATAAAAGGAAAACAGCTAAAGTTGTTTTATAATTTTACATTAAAATTTCCCTCTTTTACACGTGTTAGTGATTCATCATCCCTCTACAACAAACAAACTTCATATGGGAGAATAAACTAACCTCAAACTTCTGGCCATGTTGATTTTTTCCATTTTCTGTGTGGTAATAAAACTAAAAATATATCAAAGGTTAGATCATGTGGATGTCATACTACAAATCACAGTCATATGTCCATATTTACATTTTAATTTTATAGGAAGTGAATAAGCAATAGAATTACCATATTTTTCTGAAAATGTCCTAAATCTGTATAATTGTAGCTTCCTATTAAACTCAGCATATGCAACCTAAACAAAAATCTCAAAAGGTAGTTGAGAATAAATGTACTACTAATAAAGAACATCATAATAAAATTTTATAGTATAAAATAAAATAAAACTAAAATTTATGTAAGTCAAATTACTTTGCTATATCATCTGTCAGAATATTAAAAACAAAGAAAGCTGAAATGCAACAGGAAATTTTGTTTGTTTATTCAAACAAACTTTTTTGAGCACCTACTATGTGCCAGGAACTATTTTTGGCACTTGAAAAATAATGATAAGGAATACAAGCATTTTTCCTTCATTCACTTTGTGGTAGAGTTATGTTGGGAGTGTGGAGAGGAGGATGGATACAAGTAAGCCAGCAAATGCAACACAGTGATATTTAAAGTATAAATTGTTGTGACATTATTAACCTTGTTTTACAAGTAAAGAACTTGTAAAAAACAGTTGAAAAAGTTTAAAAAAAGATGAAGTGATTCACTCACAGATATAGAGGCAGAACTCAAGTCGTGTAACAAATACTGCATTGCTGTGGGTATTGTTTTACACTGTTGAGTACTGGGTGTTTTGATGCCTGTGGTAGTGGTCAGCTCACATTTCTGGCTGCCTCAAGAGGAAGGAAAGCTTTGGTAAAGGGAACAGAAGATGTTCTCTGCTTCCACGCTGGGCAGGAATTGTGTGATAATATAAATGTCCTTTCCATGAAAGAAGAAACAACTTAAACTATAAGTTTAGAATGTACAATATTTTTTAAATTCAAAAATGAAAACCAGGAATGTATAGACATTAGCTTACCAAAGATGTTTTCAATAAAACAACTATAGTAGACTACAAGATTATATGGTTTACACATGGGTAATAATGATTTTTTTGCAAATGAAGTATGTAACTGTTTTTTTGGACAGAAGATAATTTACCTTCTCTAAAATTGCTACAATATCTTTTTCTCACTTTGGCATAAAATACTGTGATTCATTCACAATTACCACTTAAGCCTACTGTTGATTTTGGAATGAGCCTGCTGCACCTTCTTTCGGACTTCCCTTGTCATCCATAGTTCCTTTTCTCTACTTAGAACTAAAGTGATGTATTTAATTCTGAAGAATAGTTTAAACACAGGATCCATAAAAAATATAAAGCTTACTTTAGTTAGGCTGTTTCTGGGTGTGTATGTTTCCATGAAACAGAAACAACAAATTCTCTCCAATATATATGCAACATATATATATATATATATATATATATATATATATAGAGAGAGAGAGAGAGAGAGAGAGAGAGAGAGAGAGAGAGAGAGAGTATTGATTCAGTTGATTCTAGGCCCAAGCCTTCTTTGCAATGAGCCATGCTTGAAACAAAGGCTCAGAAATCATGAAGCAGAGACAAGCTCTTCCTATTGTGCCATACATTAATTTCAACTCCAAAGAAACAGTGAGACATAGTAATTTATTTCTGTTATTTTAAGCCAGTAAGTTTTCAAGTAATTTATTATACAACATGAGATACTGGGAATAGATAATGGTACTGGGAGTAGAGTGCTGTCATAAGAAAAATCTAAAAATCTTGCAGAGTCTTTAGGACAAGGAGACAGGAAAAAACTGTAAGGGCCGTGAAGAGGTTATTAGCTACAGATTGTTGGCTCTCTAGTAGGTTGTAGGTGAAGACATAAAGAGAAATCAGTAGTTATTATCAGAAACTAGAGGAAAGAGGAAAGTTTAACAACAATTCTGTCTATAGTAATATGGAAATAAGAATATTCACCTAATGAAATGGATGATATAACTAAGGAGATTTCCAGGCAGAACATAGAAAGGACTCCTGGCTTCTTCTTGCTGTTATAGTAAAATGTGAGGGAAAAAAAGTGTTAAGCTAAAGTAAAAACTTTTGAATGTAAAGGAGGCAGGGTGTGCTGGGTTTGAAAATAAAATTTTTCTCAGAAATAAAAATCATGCAGACTGGAAAGGAGTAAGTAAAACTATTTCTACTTAAAGATTATATAACCTTTTATATAGAAGATCCTAAAGAATTCACTAGAACTCTTAATAATAAGAGTTTATTAGTTATTCATTAATAATTCTAATAAATGAGTTCACTAAGATTGCAGGTAAAACGTTAGTATAAAAAATCATTTAAACAATGAATAATCCACACATAGAATTAAGAAAATTCCACTTACAATAGCATCAAAAAGGATAAAATACATACACATAAATTTTTTAAAACTAAGTGAAAGACATGTATATGGAAAAGTACAAAATATTGTTAAAATGATTTAAAGAAAACCTAAATAAATAGAAAAGCATCTGGTGTTTGTGGATTAGAAAAATTAATATCATTAAGATGGCAGTATTCCCCGAACTGATCTATAAGTTCAATGCAATCCTTATCAAAATCCCAACTGTTTTTTTTTTTGCAGAAATTGACAAGCTGATCCTAAAATTCATATAGAAATAAGAGCCTGAGAATAGCCAAAACAGTCTTGAAAAAGACAAAAGTTAGAGGACTCATATTTTGTTATTTCAAACTTTACTACAAAGCTACAGTAAGCAATCAGTGTACTACTAGCTTAAGAATAAACATATAGATAAACAGAATATAATTGGGATTCCAGAAATAGATGCTTACATTTATAGCCAATTGATTTTTGACAAGGGTGCCAAGACCATTCAATAGGGAAAAAATAGTCTTTTAAACAAATGATGCTGGGATTACTGGGTGTTCACATGACAAAGAATGAGGTTGTACCTCTACCATACATCACATACAAAACTTAACTCAAAATGGATCATTGACACAAGTGTAAGAGCTAAAACTATTAGAAGAAATCATATGAGTAAATTTTCCTGACCATTTTAGATATAACACCAAAACCAAAGGTGACAAAAGCAAAATAGAAAAAATGGACTCCTCAAAATTAAAAAATTCTCTGCTTCAAGGGACAACATCAAGAAAGTTAAAATATATTATTTCTAGATTTTTTGATGATGGCCATTCTGACTGGTGAGAGATGATATCTCATTGTAGTTTTGATTTGCATTTCTCTACTGATTAATGATGTTGAGCATCCTTTCATGTGTTTGTTTTGGCAATCTGTATATGCTGGAGAGGGTGTGGAGAAAAGGTAACACTCTTGCACTGTTGGTGGGAATGTAAATTGATACAGCCACTATGGAGAACAGTATGGAGGTTCCTTAAAAAACTAAAAATAGAACTACCATATGACCCAGCAA
>NC_041234.1:58157091-58188629 GCF_002837175.3 Physeter macrocephalus
ACCAAATGTATAGTAGCTAGTGGGAAGCAGCTGCATAGCACAGGGAGATAAGCTCGGTGGTTTGTGACCACCTAGAGAGGTGGGATAGGGAGGGTGGGAGGGAGGGAGACGGAAGAGGGAAGAGATATGGGAACATATGTATATGTATAACTGATTCAGCTTGTTATAAAGCAGAAACTAACACACCATTGTAAAGCAATTATACTCCAATAAAGATGTTAAAAAAAAAGAAAGTTAAAATATAAGCCACAGAATGAGAGAAAATATTTGCAAGTCATATACTTGATAGCGGGCTTGAATCCAGAATATATAAAGAACCATTATAACCCCAAAATAAAAAGAAAAATAACTCAATTAAAAATGAGCATAATATCTGAGTAGACATTTCTTCAAAAACAATAATAGAATGACCTATAAGCACATGAAAAGATGCTCAACATCATTATTCATCAAAGAAATGCAAATCAAAGCCACAATATACTATTCCACAACCATTAGGATGGCCATAATAAAAAAACATGGAGAATAACAAATGTTGATAAGGATTTGGAGAAATCTGAAGTCTCATGAATCCTGATGGGAATGTAAAATGGTATCGTCACTTTGGAAAAGAATGTGCCAGTTCCTCAAAATGTTAAACACAGCATTACCACATGACCCTGCAATTCTACTCCCAGATATATACTCAAGATCAATAAAAACAAATGTCTACACAAAAACATACACACAAGTGTTAATAGAAGCAGCAATATTTATAATAGCCAAATGGTTAGAACAACTCAGATGTCTATCAATTGATGAATGGATAAATAAATGTGATATATCCATACAATCAAATATTATTCATCCATAAAAAGTAATGAAGTACTGATTCGTGATACAACATGCTTGAACCTTGGAAATAATACAGTACGTGAAAGAAGCAAGACACTAAAGATTGCACATTATATTATTACATTTGTATGAAGTACCCAGAATAAGATTATCAATAGACACAGAAAGGCGACTAGTGGTATTCAGGGCCTGGTGGGCTCTGAATATATATATATATATATATATTTTTTTTTCTTCAGAATATATTTAAATGCAACAAAGCTAAAAGAAAGTAAAGGAACAGAATGAAAATGGAAAATGAGTTATTCAGGGTAGGTGACCCAGAATAATAGAATGGTAGAGGGGAAATATATGACTAAATGTTAAGTTATTATTAAGGCCTGGTTTAATTTTGGGTGTTGGATCTGTGCGTGATAATTACATTAGAAAAAGTGATTACTAAATTTAAAATGCACCTTGGCCTGCATTCTTTTTCCCCCACTAATTTTTTTTTTCAGATTTGTAGGGAGATTTTATCGTGGTTTATTTCTCTTTACAAGTCCTTCATTTCCTTTCATTTTGGAGGAATTTTTAAGTCCCTTTTGCAATCCTAGTATAGATAGTTCTAGAATAAATTCTTAGCATTTATGCAGCCTTACCTTGTTTCAGATAGGAGCTTTTAAGTGGCTGGTCCATATGAATGCCATGAGATACGAATAAATAGAACACCTCACAACAAACACCTTCCCAAAGGGGCAAATGCAGCATCCTTATGCTCAGTTGCCTTCTTTCTTCTGATAGAAGGCTCTATTGTTCTTGTGGGGAAGTGGGTTTTTATGGCATTGGAAGGTTGAACTAGGAAAAGTCTAGAAAAGAAGTGGTATGTGGAGGATCTTAAACTTATGTGACAAACAAAAATCTCCTCTGTAAATATTTATTCCTTTAACCTGAATTTGAGACATCATATCATCACCTCCCAAGAAGCCAGTGTACATCAAAAATAATAAAATTTCATTTTTGTATTAATCTCTGTCTTTACGTCGTTCAAGTCAAGGTCACCTCCTTAGAGAGCCTTTCCCTGGACATCTTACCTAAAACACATCTTATACTCCATCACTGTCTATCTTCTTACTTTTCTTTATACTTTATAATATCTATCATAGTACCTAATATTGTATTTTATACTTAGTTCTTGTTAATTTTTTATTGCATTTCCCCTAAGATGTAAGCTCCATAAGAGTAAACATTTGTTTCATTCATTGCTGTATCCTGATCACTTAGAATAGTGCCATTCACTGTCAAATGAGTGACCCTCTCTCTGGGGCTTCTCAGGAAAGTCATGGTTTCCAAAGCAAGGTTTGAGGGTATTCCAGCACCGGCAACAAAATATACTATTTGCAATGTTAATTGATGCTGCTATTAGATATACTTTTCAAAATAAGGAGACGTAGAGTTTCTTACCAAACATTCCTTGGTGTAGGCATTCTTCATTAAATGCAATGAATACATCCTGAAAATGTCTGAAAACAGACCCTTGGAAACTGACTTCTCTGTTTCTATGTGTCTTAATTTCTTGCTGTTGATATAACAAATTAGCACAAATTTAGTGGTTTAAAACAACACAAATTTATTATCTTACAGTTCTGGAGGTCAAACAACCAAAATGGGTTTCACTGGACTAAAACCAAAGTTAGCAGGGCTGATTCTCCTTGGAGGCTTTAGGGGAGAATCCATTTCCTTTCCTTTTCCAGTTTCTAGAAGCTGTCTATATTCCTTGGCTTGTGGCTCCCTTCCTGTCTCTTCAAATACAGCAATAACTAATCAAGTCTTTTTCACATGACAGCACTGTGACAGACTCTTTTCCTTTTCTTCCACTTTTAGGGAACTTTGTAATTATGGTAGGCTCAATTGGATAATTCAAGATAATCTCTCCATTTTAAGGTCAAATTAATATTTAGGAATCTTCATTCCATCTGCAACCTCAATTCCCCTTTGCCATATAATATTGCATATTCAAAGGTTCTGGGAATTAGGGCATGGATATCTCTGGAGAACCAGTATTCTGCCTATTACACAGTCACCAGTCATCATTTGGACATGCTTATTTTCTTTTAGGCCAAGTCAAAATATTTTCTGGAAGAAGGCAGGTATATTTATAAAAGTATTCATTAATTTTAGATATTGTTCATCAAATCTCCATTGATTTATTGAAGATCTACTGAGTACTTAGTATGCATAGGACATAATAAATATGACAAGTTTCCTGCTCTTGAGAAGCTCTTATCTCTATAGTTATGGATTTTCAGGGGCAGACACTCCTAAATTTTTAGTTTTCTGCTTCACTGCCCCCTAACCCAGCTGCTTTGTGTAGTTAATGATCTGTAAGCAGATATGTAAATGTACTTAGGGAACTCCATAATTAAAGGAGCCCTGCAGTGAAACGTCATGCAAAGCAAATAATTGTTTCATAATGCAAACATCACCCCGATATATCCATCTTGTAACTTATTTGAACAGACATACAGCTCCTCACTTTAAGAATACCTGTCAATACTACCCTTTATCCAGGCCAAATAAGCCAGAAATTTCCTGGGCCAACAACATCACCTACCTACTGGCATAGGAAGCAGCCAAATTTTCTTTTGTATTCCCTCCATTTTCTCCCTTACGGGGATTGTGCACACACTACCTTCCCTGTTTTATTCTGTGTCCCTCTGTTCACATTTCAGTTAGTTTTACATTTGTCTATTTCTTTCAAAATATCTTCTTTAATCCAATTATAGTTCTATTTTCCTTGCCAAATGTTTCCTGCTTTATTACATAAAACGTTCTCTCTTGCTTACAACACGTATTTCATTCCATTTTAAAACCCAACAAAAGAGCCAAATTCCCTAGGCATGTTTTATAGGCTTTTTCTCAGATGTTTATCAGAGAAGCTTATCACATATTCTTAAGGAGTGTTTGAGAGTGAAATCTACCATTATATATAACCACCAAAGTACCTTAGAGTGTCCAGTAGTTCTCATCTGATTCTTCCCCAAAGAATTCTACTACTTCCTTATCTTTGTTACATTCAGAGATTAGTACCTTTATACTCAGGTTCATAGGTTACAGCACATTAACACCATGATGATGAAGGGCACAAAGCAGCTCTGATATATACAGATCCTTCACACATAACTGTGGCAAGATTTAGCTCCTTGGCACCCCAGCCGAGGTTCTCTTTTAGTAAGAGATTATGACTGCTATGTAAGAAAAGGGGTTCACAGGCTTTACCCCTTATTTACCCCTTAAGCTTAGCTGTTTAAGCTTGAACAACTCATATAACCACTCTGAGCTCCAGTTTCATCATCTGCCAAGTGGAGACAACCTTGTCCTTTGCTCATATTATTAGTTCCTTTCACTCTTCCCTCTAGAAATCATAATTGTTAGATAAAGTAAGAATTAGTATGAGTAAAGATCAGCACATTCAGACCTTCAAACTTTCAGGCTCGAAGTTTACCATCCAGGAGAAGAATCATCAGAGAAATCCCAACACATTATCATAAACCACCACTATTATCATCATCACCACCATCACACCACCGCCACCTTACTTTTACCCATAATATTAGTCTATCCCTTATTTAAATTACCTCAGTTAGACTCAAACATTAAAACATTAAAAAAAAACCAACACACATGTCTGTACTCATGGGTCACACACCATAAGGTCACATTCAGCCATATAGATATATTTTACTAAATGGGGCGGTGTTTTTATTTTTTTTTAATAAATGCCTTTAGGTGGGGAAAGTACTCTACTTTCATTCCCAGGTCCCATTACTTTCAATCATACATGCAGTCTCTTCACATATTTATGTCACCTTGCTGGCCCCAGAAGATGTTTGAATTAGCAACTTCATCAACTGCCTTTTTTTTCACTCTTAACGCGCTCATCCTGAATTTATACACCTAAAGACTCAGCCTAGAATTGTGCGTTTTTTGACACACAATCAATCCTGAAAACTCAGTCATGACTTTTAGCATCTCCTGACTTTTACCCTTCTTCCCCTATGAATTTGGTTCCAGTTTTATCTCACATTGCCCCAAAACAATCTACTACCCACTCTACATTCTTCTAGGGACTAACCTCAAAACCTGGGCTGGGGCTGTGTGTATTCACCATAGAACAGTCATACTCTAATCTAATATGCCATTACCAAATTACAATATTCAAGGTAAGTAAAAGGTCATTTCATATACCTTATGATTGTTCTTATTACTATATTTTGGTTTCGTTTAAATGCTTATGTTCTAGTAAGATTACTGGTTTCCCTTTTTTCATTGAAAATATAAAATATTTCTGCTTCTGTAGACTGACCTGAGACTATAATTACTGTTTTAACTGCTCTTAAATTAAAGACTATAGACTATTTACATATCAAAACAAATTTTAAATATAACTCTAAATTAGCAATAAAAGTATTGATTTTATTAAAAAAGAGTAAATATGAAAATGGATAAAATAATATTCCTCAGTTATAACCAGAATTTTGAACAAAATAACTATGTAGCATGATTTGAAGAAATACATAGTAAAGTGTTCTGACCCAGATTATCAATTCTTATGTCAGCATTTTACAATTGTACGTTCATTCCTTTGGGCTTTGAATGCTTATTTTTCCATGAAAGAGGTCACTGTAAATATAAATAAAGTTGAAGGTTTTAAGTCTTTGCAGATAACAGATTTAGCTGATGTGATAGGTAGAATTCTAAGAATGGCACCCCGTGACTCTCCTGTATATACCCTCCCCTTTGAATGAGGGTAGAACCTGTGAATATTAAATGATACACTCTTTTGATTTTGTCACATTACATGGCAATGAGAGTCTATCTGGGTGGATCTAATCTAACCATAATAAGCCCTTTAAAGACAGAGAGTTTAAATGAGGTATCACCTCACACTGGTCAGAAGGGCCATCATCGAAAAATCTACAAACAATAAATGCTGGAGAGGGTGTGGAGAAAAGGGAACCCTCTTGCCCTGTTTGTGGGACTGTAAATTGATACAGCCACTATGGAGAACAGTATGGAGGTTCCTTAAAAAACTAAAAATAGAACTACCATACGACCCAGCAATCCCACTACTGGTCATATACCCTGAGAAAACCATAATTCAAAAGGAGTCATGTACCACAATGTTCATTGCAGCAGTATTTACAAATGGACCTAGAGTCTGTCATACAGAGTGAAGTAAGTCAGAAAGAAAAAAACAAATACCATATGCTAATGCATATATATGGAGTCTAAAAAAAATGGTACTGGTAAACCTAATGACAGGGCAGGAATAAAGGTGCAGATGTAGAGGACAGACTTGAGGACACAGGGGTGGAAGGGTGAGCTGGGATGACGTGAGAGAGTAGCGTTGACATATATATGTACTACCAAATGTAAAATAGATAGCTAGTGGGAAGCTGCTGCATAGCACAGGGACATCAGCTCAATGCTTTGTGACAACCTAGAGGAGTGGGATAGGGAGGCTGGGAGGGAGGCATAAGAGGGAGGGTAGATAGGGATATATGTATACATATAGCTGATTGACTTTGTTGTACAGCAGAAATTAATACAACATTTTAAAGCAATTATACTCCAGTAAAGGTAAAAAAAAAAAGGCAGATAATTTTCTCCCACTGGCAGTGGAATAAGAATTCAGAGATTTGAAGTAAGAAAAGAATTTGATGAATTATTTCTGACCTTGAAAATGGATTAGGTCATGTGAGAAGGAAAGCAGGTGGCCCTTTAAAAGCTAAGAGCATCCCCTTACTAACAGTCAGCAAAGAAATGGGGACCTCAGACCTATGACCACAAGGCATTTAATTCTGCCAACAATGTGAATGAAAGTGGAAGTAGAGTCTTCACAGAGCCTCCAGTTGAATCAAACCCAAGAAACACCTTGATTTTGGCCTTGTGAGAACCTAAGTAGAGAATCTAGCTGAGTTTGCCATGACTTCTGACCTATAAAACTCTGAGCTAGTAAATGGGGTTCTTTATGTTGCTAAACTTGTGATAATTTGTTATTCAGCAATAGAAAACAAATACTGTACAACTGACAATCCTAATACCTAACATCTTTATTGATAACTATTCATCAGGAGCAAGTAAGATGGAGGTAGGTGAAATAGAGGAGAGATAGTCATGAATCAGAGACAATCTCATTCATAGTTTTGCTGAGGTTCAATCCTAAATACTGCTATATCAGTCACCTTAAATTATACTCATTTCCAGTTCTTAGTTTGTCCCAGCCAATTGTTTTCAGAGGCTGTCATATCTGAGTCTCAAGTCACCAGCCATTTCTAATAACCACATGAAATGATTTCAGTAAAATCTTTACTTAAGCAGATTTCTTCCTATAAATAATAAAGTCTCATTATCAGTTAAAGTTACTATTGCTCCTGCTCCAATTTTTTGGCAGGTTGGACATCATTTATTCACTAATTAATCATCACTACAGAGATTAGTACTAACATGTGCATGTCATTATTAAATTGTAAAAATGATTTCTTCCAAACAGTTATTTCAGCCAAAATGTTCCAAGATTGAGTAAAGGAAGTCACTCAATGTTTGCCAAATGTACCTTATTTTATGATTTTTGTTCTCAGTCTTTCTAAGTGTGCAGTCAGGATATAATATTTATAGTATATGTTACTTTAAAGATTCATTTCATGTATATGGCACTTTATGTCTGTGACCCAGTATATTTTGAAATCTTTTGTCACTGCACATTTCTGGCTGCTCATTGAGGTGAGAAACAGCAGGGTACTCAGCCTGTCTAGAGTATAATCTCAAATCCCTTGGAGCAAGGGATTTCAACAACTGCATATAATGGTTATGGAATTGACTTTCAACTTCTGTTTGTAGGGGTTCTTCTATCTTGACATTTAAAAATAAATGTATGGCATATCTGTTTGCTGTTGCAGTCAACTACAATTTTTAATGATCTTTTCTTTCTTTTCCAAAACCTTGTGGCTTTTTTCTCAATTACAATTCAGGATACATATATTGTTGCTTGCTATTTAAAAAAAAATAACATGGAAAGAAATCTCCCACACACACACATTAAAAAATTCCTGCCAGTTAGAGACTGGTCATTTTTTAAAAATTTATGATTGAAGTGTTTCATTTATTAAGATTAGAAGAATGTATCTGAGATGAACATAAGTCTGTTGTCTCCCACCTTCACTCTCCAGTTCCCATCCTGAAGCCTTATAGTAATGAGTGTTCTGCTCCTGAGGTCATCTTGTCAAGGAATATTTTACTGTGTAAATAAATAAAGTGCAGTGTGTGCTTTGACTGTGCACTGTTGACTTCTGCAGACGTAATTTAAAGGATATTATTATGAATATCATAGGTGGTTAATGTAAATGATAGAGAAGCCAAAGGTCAATCACATCATAACAAATACAGTACATATTTTTCATATTTCTCATACAGTACATAAGGCTAGAAATAGGAATTGAAAATTCACTATTAGAATATAGAGCCAAAAAACACCACGATGCCTGGAAAGCTGCTCCCAAGAAGCTTTGTGAAAATTTTCTAGGAAACATATCACATCTTACCAAAATCACAGAAACTTTAATAAAACATACTGTTGAAAACATAGTATTTTATGTTAGTCATTGATACTAATTAATGATTTACATTAAAAATTAGCTTTTAAAATTCAATTCTAGAGAAAAATTTCCCTCTCCCAGCAAGCTGGCCCATTTCCTTCTATCAGGCTACCCATTTTATTCCTCATTAACTGTAGTTGACATGACTCTCAGTGCTAAAATTATAGCTCAAATATTCTAACTATATCAACTTAATCATTTGGTATGTTAATGTTCCCTCATTTTACCTTTTTATAAAATTTGCCTTTGAAATGTATTGGTCACTCATACTTTATAAAACTGCTTTTATCCTTTATGAAACCAAAGAGAGTATAATACATAAATAAATAAGCATTTTATTATTTTGAAATGGGGATTGTGGATGGGTTGAAGGAGTAGATAAGGGGCTGAAGGGAGTTTAGTCTTCTTCCCAGGAGGATTTGAAACCATCCTATTCCATTATAGATAATATACTTTAGAGGTCTAGATACTTAGAAACATCATTTCACTACTTCATTTCTTTTTGCAACAATTACAGGCATCAAATAACTTCTATGTTCTGTTACTTTTGTTGTTTTAATCTTGGGGTCAGAGAGGAGAGATACCAAAAGTCCATGCTTACTTGGACTCATCAATCTAATTATTAATATTTTCCTAGTATTTCTGATATATACTTTTTTGCCATTATTTTTATTTATTAAGTTTTAAAGTATTGGGGGATCTCAACATTTGCAAAGATAAACATTTTTCTAGAAATAATTCTTTTTAGGGAAGACTTTCATTTGTCTGAACATCTAAAAATAAGTCGAAGTATAGTGAAAGATTTTTGTTCATTCATTCATTTGACAAATAAATTTAGAGTCTCCTCTGAGTAAAGCATTGTGCGGGCTGTTGGTGATACAGCAGCAAATCAGAAAATCAAAGTCTTTACTCTCACAGACCTCATATTCTAGTGGTGTAAAGAGAGTTTATATCTAAATAAATAAATATATATGTTCCAGTAGGAATACATGCCAATTAAAAAAAATTAAAAAGGGTAATAAAGTAGAGAGCAACATAGGGAGTCGGTAGGTAGGTTGAGCATCTTTAGTTAAGGCAATCTGGAAAAGCCTCTCAGAGGAGGTAATATTTTAATTGAGACTTTCAAATATATAATGATAAATATCTATGTATAATTATATTGCATGCATTGAACAAGTAGTTATTGAACTCTTACAATTATTAGGCACTGTGTTAAGGTTCTGAGTATTAAAAAAGTGAACAAAAACAGATATGTTTATGATTAGTGTGAGATACTAACAAACCATGGATGGCAACTAAAATAAATATAAAAGGATATATGCTATGTAGTAAAGTGTGATGGTTCTAAGAAAGCATATACAAGAACAGCTGAACAAGTCATAGAAATTATAATGGAGCAGAAAACTGAAAGAAAAGTAGGAGCTATGTAAGACAAGAACAGAAATAATATTTCAGCAGAGAGAACAGCATGTGCAAAGGCCCTACATTGGATGAGGGTATGACACCATTGAGAAAGTGAAAGAAAGAATGAGGTTAAGAATAGAAGGAAAGGAAGTTCTTGCTGTAAGATGGGGTTGGAGTGTAAGTTGGGTCCAGACCATTAAGGGCATTATTTTATTCTGTATTCTAAGAACAACTGGGAGCCATATAAGGCTTTTTAAAGCAAGAGAGTGATCATTAGTCATGCATTAAAAAAAAAAGCTGTAGCTTCTGTAAAAAGAAAGGATTGGGTGTCAAGGAAGGATAGATGTGGAGAGACTAGTCCAGGAGTTTAATGTGGTTGCCTCAGTCAGGGTGATGTTGTCTTGGGCTTTGGTGGTGACAGTGGTAGTAGAAATGTGGAAGAAAGTTCTATTTTAGGGTTCTTTGTGAAGTAAAATCCACATAATAAATTCATGAATAGGGAATGAAAGTGAAAGAAAGGGGTGCCTAACACAACTTCGTTTCTAGCTACTCACCTGAATGTATGGCAGGGCCTTTAACCAAGATAAAGAACACCAAAAAAGGCCAGAGGTATTACCATGAGTTTTGAACATAACTGAGTTTCGTATATGACTCTCTTATGTTCATGTATTTATAAGACTGCTGTTTGGGATACAATTATCGTCCTAGCATTCCTGACTGAGATGATTATCCCAGAAAGTGCCCCAAATCAGCTTTTATGATAAAACACTCACGGTGATTTATGCTATCTGAAACTCCTGCCATTAGGACCCATCTAATCTCAATCTTTTATACAGGGATCAGATCCAGATAGTGCCCCAAATTGGACACAATGTGTCTTGTGGCTCCTACAATAAAGCTAATATTTATTTAGAACTACTACATGTCAGAAAATGCTTTAATAATTTTATATGGATTATTTCATGCAGTCATTTCATCAGTCTAATGAGATAGATACTATTTTGTCAACCACATTTACATGTAGGGAAAATGAGACTTTCAGGAATGAAATAACCTGGTGAGTGGATAGCAGCCAGGATCCCAGAACTTGTGCTCTTGGTCATTATATGGTTCTCCCTTAATATCCAGATAAAGTCACTGTGCTATTTTACCTGGATACTCAAGTATAGTGCAGACAAATGTTCACTGTCTTTGCCCCGACCCAAGCAGTTGTATTCTGAATCTTCTCTTCCTCGCCAAAAGAGTGAACACTCACTTCCCCTGCTGCCAGTTGCTCTTGTACATATTGAAGTTCCAAACACCTACTTATAGGTTAAAAGGACGACCATACTTATAAGATCTTCCATCCAAGCTACAACAAATGCCCACAGTCCTTCAAAGAAAACAATACACCATGCCTTTTATCCCAGTTTTCATCAGTCAATTTGTTATATAAATCTAGCTAAATCTTATTTCTGTATATGTAGCATTATTTCTATTTAAAGGTGAAAGTTTCTGTACCTTAACAATGTATTTGTACAAAAAAAATTAACTATTTTCTTTAAATGATCAATATTTTATAATGACAATAGTTGAAAGTGAAGATTTTTTATATCATTAGGAATAATATATATGCTTTTAATTTAAAAAATTTATAAAATATCTCAAACATGCATAAAGTAATATGGTAGATATGTAGCCACCAACCATATTTAATAGATATAAAATTTTGTCATGCTTACACTGAAGATGTTCTCTAATTTTTTTAACAGATAAAACATTAGAAAAACAGTTAAATCCCCACTATCATCTCCCATCTCTCCCACCCCTATTCCTCAGAGATAAAATACCTCATAGTTGAGACATATTATACCCATTCATAGTTTTGTAACTTTATAATGCACTGTACATCACATTCTGATGTGCTTCTTTCTTAGTGTTTTTTTGAGTTGTATCCATATTGTTACCTAGAAAATTCATTCATTCATTAAGACAGATGTATAGCATTCATTTTTGTGAATAAACCACAATTGATACACCCATTTCTAGAAAGATGGACAGTTAGGTTATTTGCATTTTATAAACTATTACAATAAACATCCCATTGCATGTTCCCTGTACACACATACAAGGTTTTCTCTAGGGAAAATTCCAGGTGGTAGATTTTCTGAGTCATAGAATAATTTCCTTTCCATTTTTTATTAAATTATAGTACATTTAAAATATTATGTTAGGGCTTCCCTGGTGGTGAAGTGGTCAAGGATCCCACATGCCACGGAGCAACTACACACGTGTGCCACAATTACTGAGCCTGCACTCTAGAGCTCGCGAGCCACGACTACTGAGACTGTGAGCCACAACTACGGAAGCCCGCATGCCTAGAACCCGTGCTCTGCAACAAAAGAAGCCAGTGCAATAAGAAGCCCGCACACCGCAACAGAGTAGCCACTGCTCGCAGCAGCTAGAGAAAGCCTGCAACAGCAACGAAGACACAACACAGCCAAAATAAATAAATAAATAAATAAAATAAAATAAAATATATTAGTTTTAGGTGACCAACATAGTAATTCATTATTTTATAGATTATACTCCTTTAAAAATTATTATTAAATATTGGCTGTATTCCTTCTGCTGTACAATATATTCTTGTAGATTATTTTATACATAGTAACTTTTAATCTCCTAAACCTATCTTTCCCTTCCCCACTTTACTCTCCTCACTAGTAACAAATAGTTTTTCTCTACATCTGTGAGCCTGTGCCTGTTTCGTTATATTCATACATTTGTTTCATTTTTAGATTCCATAAATAAGTGGTAACATGCAGGACCTGTCTTTCTCTGACTTAATTTACTAAGCATAAAAGCAACCAAATCCATTTATATATATATATATATACACACACACACACGCACACACACACACACACACTATATATATATATATATATATATATATACATTTTCTTTATCCATTCATTTGTTGATGGAACTTAAATTGCTTCCACATCTTGGCTATTGTAAATAATGCTGCTATGATTGGGGTGCATGTGTCTTTTAAAATAAGTAATTTTGTTTTCTTCAGGTATATACCCAGGGATGGGATTCCTGGATCATATGTAGCTCTATCTTTAGTTTTTGAGGAACCTCCATAATGTTTTCCATAGTGGCTGCACTAATAAACATTCTCACCAACAATGCACTAGGGTTCCCTTTTCTCCACACCAAATTTTCTTCTCTCCAGTGTTTTTGAAGATAGCCATACTGACAGGTGTGCTGTGATATCTCACTGTGAATTTGATTTGCATTACTCTGATAATTAGCAATGTTGAGCATCTTTTCAAGTGCCTGTTTGTCATCTGTATGTCTTCTTTGGAAAAATGTCTATTCAGGACATTGCCCATTTTTAATCAGGTTTATTTGTTTGTTTACATATTGACTTGTATGGCTGTATATTTTGGATATTAACACATTATCGGTCATATCATTTGCAAATATTGATATTTTCTCCCATTGAGTACATTCTCTTTTTGGTTGCTGATGGTTTCCTTTACTGTGAAAAAGTATTTGGGTTTAACCCAGTCCCATTTGCTTATTTTTTAACATCTTTATTGGAGTATAATTGCTTTACAATGTTGTGTTAGTTTCTACTGTATAAAAAAGTGAATCAGCTATATGTATACATATATCCCCATATTCCTTCCCTCTGGTGCCTCCCTCCCTATCCCAACCCTCTAGGTGGTCACAAAGCACCGAACTGATCTCCTTGTCCTATGGAGCTGCTTCCCAATAGCTATCTATTTTACATTTGGTAGTGTATATATGTCATCAATGCAACTATCTCATTTCATCCTAGCTTACACTTCCCCCTCCCCATTTTCTCAAGTCCATTCTCTACGTCTGGATCTTTATTCCTGTCCAGCCCCTAGGTTCATCAAACCATTTTTTAGACTCCATAAGTATGTGCTAGCATACGGTATTTGTGTTTCTCTTTGTGACATACTTCACTCTGTATGACAGACTCTATATCCATCCAACTCACTAAAAATAACTCAATTTCATTTCTTTTTATGGCTGAGTAAAATTCCATTGTATATATGAGCCACATCTTCTTTATCCATTCATCTGTCAATGGATGCTTAGGTTACTTCCAGGTCCTCGTTAGTGTAAATAGTGCTACAATGAACATTGTGGTACATGCCTCTTATTGAATTACAGTTTTCTCAGCATATATGCCCAGGAGTGGGATTGCTAGGTCGTATGGTGGTACTATTTTAAGTTTTTAGGGAAACTCCATACTGTTCTCCATAGTGGCTGTATCAATTTACAGTTCCACCAACAGGGCAAGAGGATTCCCTTTTCTCCACACCCTCTCCAGCATTTATTGTTTGTAGATTTTTGATGATGGCCATTCTGACTGGTGTGAGGTGTTATCTTATTGTAGTTTTCCCTGCATCGGCAGGCGGACGCGCAACCACTGCGCCACCAGGGAAGCCCCTTATTGTAGTTTTGATTTGCATTTCTCTAGTGATTAGTGATGTTGAGCATCCTTTCATGTGTTTGTTGGCAGTCTGTATATCTTCTTTGGAGAAATGTCTATTTAGGTCTTCTGCCTATTTTTGCATTGGTTTGTTTGTTTTCTTGATATTGAGCTGCATGAGCTGCCTATATATTTTGGAGATTAATCCTTTGTCTGTTGATTCGTTTGCAAATATTGACTCCCATTCTGAGAGTTGTCTTTTTATCTTGTTAATGGTTTCCTTTGCTGTACAAAAGCGTTTAATTTCCATTAGGTCCCAATTGTTTGTTTTTATTTCCATTTCTCTAAGAGGTGGATCAAAAAGGATCTTGCTGTGATTTATGTCCTAAAGTGTTCTGCCTATGTTTTCCTCTAACAGTTTTAAAATATCTGGCCTTACATTTAGGTCTTTAACCCATTTTGAGTTTACTTTTGTGTATGGTGTTAGGGAGTGTTCTAATTTCATACTTTTACATGTAGCTGTCCAGTTTTCCCAGCACCACTTATTGAAGAGGCTGTCTTTTCTCCACTGTATATCCTTCCCTCCTTTAAGAATTCTAATTTCATTCTTTTACATGTAGATGTCCAGTTTTCCCAGCACCACTTATTGAAGAAGCTCTCTTTTATCCATTGTATGTTCCTGCCTCCTTTATCAAAAATAAGGTGACCATATTTGTGTGGGTTTATCTCTGGGCTTTCTATCCTGTTCCATTGATCTATATTTCTGTTTTTGTGCCAGTACCATACTGTCTTGATTACTGTAGCTTTGTAGTAGTGTCTGAAGTCCGAGAGCCAGAATCTCCAGCTCCATTTATCTTTCTCGAGATTGCTTTGGCTATTTGGGATATTTTGTGTTTCCTTACAAATTGTGAAATTTTTGTTCTCGTTCTGTGAAAAATGCCATTGGTAGCTTGATAGCAATTGCACTGAATTAGTAGATTGCTTTGGATAGTATTGTCGTTTTCACAATGTTGTTTCTTCCAATCCAAGAACATGGAATATCTCTCCATCTGTTTGTATCAACTTTAATTTCTTTTCATCAGTGTCTTATAGTCTTCTGTATACAGGTTTTTTGTCCACTTAGGTAGGTTTATTCATAGGTAATTTATTCTTTTTCTTACAGTGGAAAATTGCAGTGTTTCCATAATTTCTCTTTCAGATTTTTTGTCATTAGTGTTTAGGAATGCAGAGATTTCTGTGCATTAATTTTTTATCCTGCTACTTTACCAAGTTCATTGATTAGCTCCAGTATTTTTCTGGTAGCATCTTTAGGTTTCTCTACATATAGTATCATGTCATCTGCAAACAGTGGACAATTTTACTTCTTTTTCTATTTGGATTACTTTTATTTCTTTTTCTTCTCTGACTGCTGTGGCTAAAACTTCCAAACTATGCTGAATAATAGTGGTGAGAGTGAGAAACCTTGTCTTTTTCCTGATCTTAGAGGAAATGGTTTCAGTTTTTCACTGTTGAGAATGATATTGGCTGTGAGTTTGTCATCTATGACTTTTTTTATGTTGTGGTATGTTCCATCTCTACCTACTCTCTGGAGAGTTTATCATAAATTGCTGTTGAATTTTGTTGAAAGCTTTTTCTGAATCTATAATCATACATTTTTTCCCTTCTATTTCTTAATATGGTGTATCACATTGATTGATTTGTGTATATTGAAGAATCCTTGCATTCCTGCGATAAACCCCACTCAATCATGGTGCATGATCTCTTTAAAGTGCTTTGGATTCTGTTTTCCAGTATTTTGTTGAGAATTTTTGCATCTGTGTTCATCAGTGATATTGGCCTGCAGTTTTCTGTGGACAATTTTACTTCTTTTTCTATTTGGATTACTTTTATTTCTTTTTCTTCTCTGACTGCTGTGGCTAAAACTTCCAAACTATGCTGAATAATAGTGGTGAGAGTGAGAAACCTTGTCTTTTTCCTGATCTTAGAGGAAATGGTTTCAGTTTTTCACTGTTGAGAATGATATTGGCTGTGAGTTTGTCATCTATGACTTTTTTTATGTTGTGGTATGTTCCATCTCTACCTACTCTCTGGAGAGTTTATCATAAATTGCTGTTGAATTTTGTTGAAAGCTTTTTCTGAATCTATAATCATACATTTTTTCCCTTCTATTTCTTAATATGGTGTATCACATTGATTGATTTGTGTATATTGAAGAATCCTTGCATTCCTGCGATAAACCCCACTCAATCATGGTGCATGATCTCTTTAAAGTGCTTTGGATTCTGTTTTCCAGTATTTTGTTGAGAATTTTTGCATCTGTGTTCATCAGTGATATTGGCCTGCAGTTTTCTTTTTTTATGACATCTTTATCTGGTTTTCGTATCAGGGTGATGCTGGCCTCATAGAATGAGTTTGGGAGTGTTCCTCCCTCTTTTATATTTTGGAAGATTTTGAGAAAGCTAGGTGTTAGTTCTTCTCTAAATGTTTGACAGAATTTGCCTGAGAAGCCATCTGGTCCTTGGCTTTTGTTTGTTGGAATATTTTGAATTACAGTTTCAATTTCAGTGCTTGTGATTGGTCTGTTCATATTTTCTATTTCTTTCTGGTTCAGTCCAGGAAGGTTGTACATTTCTAAGAATTTGTCCATTTCTTCCAGGTTGTCCATTTTCTTGGCATGTCATTGCTTGTAGTAATCTCAAATGATCCATTATATTTCTGCAGTATCAGTTATTACTTCTTTTTCATTTCTAATTGTGTTGATTTGAGTCTTCTCTCTTTTTTTCTTGATGAGTCTGGCTAATGGTTTATCAATTTTGTTAATCTCAGAGAACCAGATTTTAGTTTTATTGATCTTTGCTATCATTTCCTTTATTTTTTTCCATTTATTTCTGATCTGATCTTTCTGATATCTCTCCTTCAGCTAATATTGGTTTTTTGTTGTTCTTCTTCTTCTTTCTCTAGTTGCTTTAGGTGTAGGGTTAGTTTGCTTCTTTGAGATGTTTCTTGAGATAGGATTGTATTGCTATAAACTTTTGTCTTAGAACTTCTTTTGCTGCATCCCATAGGTGTTGGGTCATCTTTTTTCATTGTCATTTGTTTCTAGGTATTTTTTTTACATCCTGTTTGATTTTTTATTTGATCTCTTGATTTTTAGTAATGGATTGTTCAGCCTCCATATGTTTGTATTTTTTACCGTTTTTTTCCTTTACTTGATATCTAGTCTCAAAGTGTGGTTGGAAAAAATACTTGATATGAATTCAATGTTCTTATTTATTTATTTGAGAACAAAACACCATGTTCAATCAACCCATCTGAACAGAAACGAGGGAAACACACCTTGACTTGCAAGGTCCAATTGAGAAGAAAACTCGGTCTCCTTGAAAAAAATATCATAGAAAAACAAAATCTTCAAAGCGCAAATTTACTGAGGCTTGTATTGTGACCTAAAATATGATCTATCCTGCATAAAGTTCCATAAGCACTTGAGAAGAAACTGAATTCTGTTGCTTTTGGAAGGAATGTCTTATAAATATCAATTAAGTCCATTTGGTCTAATGTGTTATTTAAAGCTTTTGTTGCCTTATTCATTTTCATTTTTGATGATCTGTGCTTTGGTGAAACTGAGGTGTTAAAGTCCCCTACTATTATTGTGTTATTGTCGATTTCCCATTTTATCATTGTAAGCATTAGCTTTATGTATTGAGGTGTTCCTTTGTTGGGTGCATAAATATTTACAATTGTTATACCTTTTTCATGGATTGAAACCTTAATCATTATGTAGTGTCCTTCTTTAACTCTTGTAATAGTCTTTAATTTAAAGTCTATTTTATCTCATATGAGTATTGTTATTCCAGCTTTCCTTTGATTTACATTTGCATGGAATATATTTTTCTATCCCCTCACTTACAGTATGTATTTGTACCTAAGTCTGAAGTGGTTCTCTTGTAGACAGCATATATAAGGGTCTTGTTTTCGTATCCATTCAGCCAGTCGGTGTCTTATGGTTGGAGCATTTAATCCATTTACATATAAGGTTATTACCTATATGCTTTATCACTATTTTCTCAATGGTTTTGGGCTTCTTTTTGTAGGTCTTTTCCTTCTCTTGTGGTTTCTGCCTAAAGAAATTTCCTTAGAATGTTTGTAAAGCTGCTTTGATGGTGCTGAAGTCACTTAACATTTGCTTGTCTCTAAAGGTTTCAATTTCTCTGTCATATATGAATCAGATACTTGCTGGGTACAGCAATCTTGGTTGTAGCTTTTTTCCCTTTCATCCCTTTAAATATGTCTTGCCACTCCCTTCTGGCTTGCAGAATTTCTGCTGAAAGATCAGCTATAAACTTTATGAGGATTCCCTGGTATATTATTTGTTGCTTATCCCTTGCTGCTGTTAATATTTTCCTTTGTATTTATTTATTTGATTTTTAAAAATATATTTATTGGCGTATAATTGCTTTAAAATGGTGTGTTAATTTCTGCTTTATAACAAAGTGAATCAGATATACATATATCCTGATATCACTTCCCTTTTGCATCTTCCCCCTCACACACTCCCTAGCCCACCACTCTAGGCAGTCACAAAGCACCAGGCTGATCTCCCTCTGCAATGCGGACACTTACCACTAGCTATCGGTTTTACATTTGGTAGAGTATATATGTCCATGCCACCCTCTCCCTTTGTCCCAGCTTACCATTCCCCCTCGCCATGTCCTCAAGTCCATTATCTAGTAGGTCTGAGTCTTTATTCCCATTTTGCTTCTAGGTTCTTCATGACCATTGTGGTTTTTTTTTGTTTTGTTTGTTTGTTTTTTTAGACTCCATATATATGTGTTAGCATACGGTATTTGTTTTTCTCTTTCTGACTTACTTCACTCTGTATGACAGACTCTAGGTCCATCCAAATCACTACAAATAACTCAATTTTGTTTCTTTTTATGACTGAGTAATATTCCATTGTATATATGTGCCACATCTTCTTTATACATTCATCAGTTAATGGACACATAGGTTGCTTCCATCTCCTGGCTACTGTAAATAGAGCTGCAATGAATATTGTGGTACATGACTCTTTTTGAATTATGGTTTTCTCAGGGTATATGCCCAGTAGTAGGATTGCTGTGTTGTATGGTAGTCCTATTTGTAGTTTTTTAAGGAACTGTTCTCCATAGTGGCTGTATCAATTTACATCCACACCAACAGTGCAAGACTGTTCTCTTTTCTCCACACACACTCCAGCATTTATTGTTTGAAGATTTTTTGATGATGGCCATTCTGACCAGTGTGAGATGATATCTCATTGTAATTTTGATTTGCATTTCTCTAATGATAAATGATGATGAGCATTCATTCATTCATGTGTTTGTTGGCAATCTGTATATCTTCCTTGGACGTATAATTGCTTTAAAATGGTGTGTTAATTTCTGCTTTATAACAAAGTGAATCAGATATACATATATCCTGATATCACTTCCCTTTTGCATCTTCCCCCTCACACACTCCCTAGCCCACCACTCTAGGCAGTCACAAAGCACCAGGCTGATCTCCCTCTGCAATGCGGACACTTACCACTAGCTATCGGTTTTACATTTGGTAGAGTATATATGTCCATGCCACCCTCTCCCTTTGTCCCAGCTTACCATTCCCCCTCGCCATGTCCTCAAGTCCATTATCTAGTAGGTCTGAGTCTTTATTCCCATTTTGCTTCTAGGTTCTTCATGACCATTGTGGTTTTTTTTTGTTTTGTTTGTTTGTTTTTTTAGACTCCATATATATGTGTTAGCATACGGTATTTGTTTTTCTCTTTCTGACTTACTTCACTCTGTATGACAGACTCTAGGTCCATCCAAATCACTACAAATAACTCAATTTTGTTTCTTTTTATGACTGAGTAATATTCCATTGTATATATGTGCCACATCTTCTTTATACATTCATCAGTTAATGGACACATAGGTTGCTTCCATCTCCTGGCTACTGTAAATAGAGCTGCAATGAATATTGTGGTACATGACTCTTTTTGAATTATGGTTTTCTCAGGGTATATGCCCAGTAGTAGGATCGCTGTGTTGTATGGTAGTCCTATTTGTAGTTTTTTAAGGAACTGTTCTCCATAGTGGCTGTATCAATTTACATCCACACCAACAGTGCAAGACTGTTCTCTTTTCTCCACACACACTCCAGCATTTATTGTTTGAAGATTTTTTGATGATGGCCATTCTGACCAGTGTGAGATGATATCTCATTGTAATTTTGATTTGCATTTCTCTAATGATAAATGATGATGAGCATTCATTCATTCATGTGTTTGTTGGCAATCTGTATATCTTCCTTGGACAAATGTTTATATAGATCTTCTGCCGATTTTTGGATTTGGTTGATTGTTTTTTTGATATTGAGCCACATGAGCTGCTTGTAAATTTTGGAGACTCATCATGTGTCAGTTGCTTCATTTACAAATATTTTCTCGCTTTCCGAGCATTGTCTTTTCATCTTGTTTATGGATTCCTTTGCTGTGCAAAAGCTTTTAAGTTCCATTAGGTCCCATTTGTTAATTTTTGTTTTTATTTCCATTTCTCTAGGAGGTGGATCAAAAAAGATCTTGCTGTGATTTATATCATAGACCTTTCTGCCTATGTTTTCCTCTAAGAGTTTGATAGTGTCTGATTACATTTAGATCTTTAATACATTTTAAGTTTAGTTTTGTGTATGGTGTTAGGGAGTGTTCTAATTTCAGTCTTTTACATGTTGCTGTCCAGTTTTCCCAGAACCATTTATTGAAGAGGCTGTCTTTTCTCCACTGTATATTCTTGCCTCCTTTATCAAAGATAAGTTGAACATATGTGCATGGGTTTACCTCTGGGTTTCCTATCCTGTTCTATTGATGTATATTTCTGTTTTTGTGCCAGTACCATACTGATTACTGTAGCTTTGTGGTATTGTCTTAAGTCAAGGAGCCTGATTCCTCCAGCTCAATTTTTCTTTCTCAAGATTGCTTTGGCTATTAGGGGTCTTTTGTGTTTCCATACAAATTGTGAAATATTTTATTCTAGTTCTGTGAAAAATGCCAGTGGTAGTTTGATAGGGATTGCACTGTATCTGTAGATTGCTTTGGGTAGTATAGACATTTTCACAACGTTGATTCTTCTAATCCAAGAACATGGTATATCTCTCCATCTATTTGTATCATCTTTAATTTCTTTCATCATTGTCTTATAATTTTCTGAATACAAGTCTTTTGTCTCCTTATGTAGGTTTATTGCTAGATATTTTACTCTTGTTGCAGTGGTAAATGGGAGTGTTTTCTTAATTTCAGTTTCAGATTTTTAGTGTATAGGAATGCAAGAGATTTCTGTGCATTAGTTTTGTATCCTGCTACACTACCAAATTCATTGATTAGTGCTAGTAGTTCTCTGGTAGCATCTTTAGGATTCTCTATGTATAGTATCATGTCATCGGCAAACAGTGACAGCTTTACTTCTTCTATTCCGATTTGGATTCCTTTTATTTCTGTTTCTTCTCTGATTGCTGTGGCTAAAACTTCCAAAACTAGGTTGAATAATAGTGGTAAGGGTGGACAACTTTGTCTTGTTCCTGATCTTACTGGAAATGGTTGCAGTTTTTCATCGTTGATGATGACATTGGCTTTGGGTTTGTCATATATGACCCTTATTATGTTGAGGAAAGTTCCCTCTATGCTTACTTTCTGGAGGGTTTTTATTATAAATGGTGTTGAATTTTGTCAAAAGCTTTCTCTGCATCTACTGAGATGATCATATGTTTTTTTCTCCTTAAATTTGGTAATATGATGTATCACATTGATTGATTTTCTTATACTGAGAAATCCTTTCATTCCTATGGTAAACCCCACTTGATCATGTCCTATGATCTGTTGAATGTGCTGTTGGATTCTCTTTGCTAGTTTTTTTGAGGATATTTGCAATTATGTTCATCAGTGATATTGGCCGGTAATTTTCTTTTTATGTGACATCTTTGTCTGGTTTTGGTATCAGGGTGATGGTGGCCTCGTAGAATGCATTTCAGAGTGTTCCTCCCTCTGCTATATTTTGGAAGAGTTTGAGAAGTATAGGTGTTAGCTCTTCTCTGAATGTTTGGTAGAGCTCGCCTGTGAAGGCATCTGGTCCTGCGTTTTTGTTTGTTGGAAGATTTTTAATCACAGTTTCAATTTCAGTGCTTGTGATTGCTCTGTTCATATTTTCTATTTTTTCCTGGTTCATTCTCAGAAAATTGTGCATTTCTAAGAATTTGTCCTTTTCTTCCTGGTTGTCCATTTTATTGGCATATAGTTGCTTGTAGTAATCTCTCATGATCCTTGTATTCCTGCAGTGTCAGTTGTTACTTCTCATTTTTCATTTCTAATTCTATTGATTTGAGTCTTCTCCCTTTTTTTCTTGATGAGTTTGGCTAATGGTTTATCAATTTTGTTAATCTTCTCAAAGAACCAGCTTTTAGTTTTATTGATCTTTGCTATCGTTTCCTTCATTTCTTTTTCATTTATTTCTGATCTTTACAATTTCTTTTCTTCTGCTAACTTTGGGGTTTTTTTCTTCTTCTTTCTCTAATTGCTTTACAACTAAGGTTAGGTTGTTTTTTTGAGATGTTTCTTGTTTCTTAAGGTAAGATTTTATTGCTATAAACTTCCCTCTTAGAACAGCTTTTGCATCCCATAGGTTTTGGGTCATAGTGATTTCATTGTCATTTATTTCTAGGTTTTTTTTTTGTTTCCTCTTTGATTTCCTCAATGATCTCTCGGTTTTTTATAGTATATCGTTTAGCCTCCATGTGTTTGTAATTTTTACAGATATTTTCCAGTAATTGATATCTAGTCTCATAGCGTTGTTGTCCGAAAAGACACTTGATATGATTTCAATTTTCTTAAATTTATCAAGACTTGATTTGTGACCCAAGATATGATCTATTCTCAAGACTGTTCCATCAGCACTTGAGAAGAAAGTTTATTCTGTTGTTTTCAGATGGAATGTCCTCTAAATATAAGTTAAGTTCATCTTGTTTAATGTATCATTTTAAGCTTGTGTTTCCCTATTTATTTTCATTTTGGATGATCTGTCCATTGGTGAAAGTGGGGTATTAAAGTCCGCTACTATGATTGTGTTACTGTCGATTTCCTCTTTTATGTCTGTTAGTATTTGCCTTTTGTATTGAGATGCTCCTATATTGTGTTCATAAATATTTACAATTTTTATATCTCCTTTTTGGATTGATCCCTTGATCATTATGTAGTGTCCTTCTTTGTCTCTTGTAACAGCCTTTGTTTTAAAGCAATCCCACTGCTGAGCATATACCCTGAGAAAACCATAATTCAAAAAGAGTCATGTACCATAATGTTCATTGCAGCTCTATTTACAATAGCCAGGACATGGAAGTAAACTAAGTCCATTGACAGATGAATGGATAAAGAAGATGTGGCACATATATACAGTGGCATATTACTCAGCCAGAAAAAAATGAAAATTGAGTTATTTGTATTGAGGTGGATGGACCTAGAGTCTGTCATACAGAGTGAAGTAAGTCAGAAAGAGAAAAACTAATACCATATGCTTAGGTATATATACTTATGGAATCTAAAAAAGATGGTCATAAAGTACATAGGGGCAAGATGGGAATAAAGACGCAGACCTACTAAAGAATGGACTTGAGGACTTGGGGATGGGGAAGCGTAAACTGGGACAAAGTGAGAGAGTGGCATGGACATATATACACTACCAAATGTAAAACCAATAGCTAGTGGGAAGCAGCCACATAGCACACAGAGATCAGCTCAGTGCTTTGTGACCATCTAGAGGGGTGGGATAGAGAGTGTGGGGGGGGAGGGAGATGAAAAAGTGGAGAAATATGGAGATATATATATATATATATATATATATATGACTGATTCACTTCGTTATAAAGCAGAAACTAACACACCATTGTAAAGCAATTAATTATACTCCCATAAAGATGTTAAAATAATTTAAAAAAATACATTCCAATATTAAACAAAAGCAACGAAAGTAATGCTTGAGAATATTGGTCATATGACTACATCCCCTATTTAAGAAAACCCTTCCCACAAAGGCGATGTAAGAAACACACAGAGCACCAGATAGGCCTCCCTGTGAGAAGGCCATGTGGTTATCACTGTTAAGTCATATGGTCAAACGCAATGAGATTGATGGTGTATCTAGCCCTCCTGATTTATGGAAGAAATCCTATGTGTGTTATTGCCCCTCTCCCGAATACTAAAGGGATGGATGTAATTGGACTGATCAGTTTTAAATTTTAAATAAATTTATAATAAATAAATAAATAAATAAAGTTTCACAAACACTTCAGTTCTCAGAAATCCTCTCATTTTCATAAGTTATTAAAAAGATATTCTTTATCTTGAGTCATAAATTAGTTGTCTTCATAGATACTCCTACTCGTTCAAGAGTATTTTTTTCATTTTAGTTAAAAAAAATTGATGAAAATTAGATGATAACTTCACATTTTATTGATGGTTAAAATCATAAAAGTAAATATTAATTATTAAAATGCTCTAGAAAGAAACCTGACATGATCAGGGAGTTCTAGTCCTTATCTTTGATAAGTCATTTCACTTCTCTGGAGCTTTTTACACTGAGTAGGTTAGACAACATGATCTGTAAGGACTAATCTAAACTCTTAACATTCTATGATCTTTTTGCATTTTAGGATTTATTGTCTACTGTTCTGTAAAAGAATGATATTCTTGGGGATTTCTTAGCATTGAGAGAGCTTATTTGTACTCCAATATGCCCTGGCCTGATAGTTTTAAAGCTATTCTAATTTCTTTTTTTTTCTTTTCTTTTCTTCTCTTTTACATTAGCTGTTAATTCTCAGTGCACTCAATATTTTCTTACATTATACAAAATTCTTTTGGTGGCAATCTGAGAATCACTTAATCACTTTCTCGTGAAAGCTATTTCATGAGACTTGAGACTGATATTTCCTGCTCATTTCCCATTTTTCTTCTTTCTGTGTCAAAAAAGAATGAGATAGTCGTTACTACTAAAAATCTAATGTCTAGGTGAGTGGATTACCAATATATTGGCAAAGATGTTTCAGCTTTTCTGATCTCAACACCTCAAATTTTTATTTCATGATTTTCTGCAAGATTTTACAAGTCCTTCCAAGTTTTAGTGGCTTAAATTCTTTTGACAAACTAACCAGTTTACATAGGTTACACCTCCTTTATGCTCCTTAATATCTGGAAGGACATTCAGTTACAGGCCATTAGAGAAATAAAACAACACTATTAGTCACAAATGCTCATGGAAACCAACGTCTGGTACAACATAGTTTTGGTTTGTTTGCTTTACTTTTCCCATTGTATATGCTTTCTACTGCTTCAAAACAAATTATCGGAAACTTGGCAACTTAAAACTAAATCCATTTGTTATCTAAGAGTTTTGTAGGCCAGAAGTTCTGCAGGTTTCACTGGGTTCTGTTGCTCAGGCTATCAGAAGGCTGAAATCCAGATATTGACTAGGCTGAGCTATTATATAGAGGTTATGAGAAAGTATCTGGTTCCAAGCTAATCCCAGTTATTGGCAGAATTTAGTTCCTTATAATCATAGAACTGAGGTCCCTGTTTTCTTGCTGGTTGTCAGCCAAGGACTTCTTTCAGTTCCTAGAGGCCATAATCAGGTCATGCCTCCTGGCCCCTTCAACTCAGATCCCATAAAAACATGTTAAATCGTTCTCACATTTGGAATCACTTTGACTTCCTTTTCTGCTACTTACTGAAGAAAGCTCTCTGCTTTTAAAGTACACATGTGATTAGATTAGGACCACAGGATAATATTCTTAACTGATTAGTAACTGATCTAAAATAATACATTTGCCATATAATATAATCACTGGACACTGGAGTAATTCCAGAGGGCAAAGTTCATGGGATACATCTTATAATTCTGTCTACCACACGCATTGCAATATTAAACCTTGGACAAACATCTATGGGTCCTTTCACTCTGGTCTCCCTTCTGTTTTATGTTGTTTTTTTTTTGTTTGTTGGTTTGTTTACTTCTGTATACCCCTATCCACTGGGGTCCTGACTTATTCTTGCAGGAAGGTTCATTCTTGCAACAAGTAATGAAGTTAAGACCATGAAAGCCATTAACCCTGTGTCTATTCTGGGAAGCCAGTAGTAGACCATGAAGACCATAATAATCTTTCTTAGGAGTAGGTTTAGATCTGTCAAGGTCCTTCAGAATGGGACATGCTTAAGACAAAAAGGCCTTATTCTTGACAATACTGATTTCCTTTGCTATCATAACCAGAATGTTTCATTATGCTAAAATTATTACCACATCAGACACGGGGTGAGAGGAAGAAAATTAGCAAAGGAGTAGATGGAAACAGAAAACCCATAGAAATTACTTTCAGTGTTTCCGTAGATAAAAATAATAACATAATTTCATAGTCCAAGCACAATAAAAATTATACACGTTGATTGCTTTTCCTCTTTTCATTTTTTTGAAGTTGTGCCATATTACTTATTGCAACTTGTAGATAATGTGTATAAAGCTTTGCCATTAACTTTTAGACATACTGGATGGAATTTACCCCAGAAATCTCCTTTTGTATCATCATTGACTTTCTGGGTAATTTTCAATTATTTTTTAAGTTGGATTTTGACTTGGTATTAAGCTTCTATGTATACATAATGAAAATGTTCATGAAGTGTCATTCATACTCACGAGTACAAGTATTAGTAGAGCTCTATGTTGAGCAATACCATAAGACATTTAGTTAATATTTTTTTCAATTTCCCTTTTTAAAATATAAATTCCCCAGTCAAATAGGTTCGTAGTACTTTGTTGGAATAGGCTCTCTCCAAGAACTCTTCAGAATATTGGAAATATGGCACTAGAACACTAACTATATAATTATAAGAGTAATTACTATAAAACAACATTATGTCAGTGGTTGATATATGAATTTCATAGCTCTGCCTCTTACCCTATTTTGAATCGTGTGCATGATGTCATAATGAATGAAAATATAATAATTCTTTCCATCCAAATTTATCCTGATATTGTGCCTTCTCAATTCCCTCATTTTGATAGCCACATGGCCTTTCTTCCTATATTTCTTGAATTGGTTGTTGTGTCATTAAATTCTGCCTGTGTTAGTTGTTTCTCTACTTTCCCCCCTTGACTCAGTAAAAGTGAGCTTTCACTGATTTTGCAGGGGAAAAGGAAATTCACTTCTTCTGTGTGGAATTTGTCATTTTAAAATCTCTTTCCCAGCTGTCTCCAGTCTATTGTTTCACAGTTAGACAACATATAGTCACCAGTCTATATTAGCAGTCATTTTTCTCTAACCAATGTCTAGATTCCTTTCCCATTGGCACCTCACCTAGTGCATACCCTTGAATTTTTTAGTTTACAGTTTATATACGTATAATAATTCATGTGTTGTAAGAAATAGTTTTGGACTAATATAATTTACATGATGTCAACTATCAAAATAAAAACAACAAAATAACCCAATTCTCTGAATGCTTTTCTTTGAGTATAGGGAAAAACTCTGAATTTCTATTTTATCTGTTTTTTCAAGGTGTGAGGCATTGTGTGGGTGGAATCACTGTTTTAATACTCAAATTTATCAACTCACCATATGTGACCACATTGTATGTTTTATTTTCCCCAAATAAATGCTTGTGTATTACTCACATGTCTATGTTAGAAAAAATACAGTGTTGGTCCAGAAGACATTCACTAGTCTTTCTGTGCTACATAGACTTAATACATATATATGCTTATATAAATGAAAGCATAAGCATATGCTTGTATGAAGTATAAATTTAAAATGCATTATATAATAATAAAATGTATTATACTAACCCTAACCTTAACCCTAAATGTCAATCAATAGAGGAATGGATAAAGAAAATGTGGTACATATACACAATGGAACATTACTCAGCCATAAAAATGAATGAAATAGTGCCATTTGCAGAGATGTGAATGGACCTAGAGATTGTCATACATAGCGAAGTATGTCAAAAAGAGAAAAACAAATATTGCATGATATCACTTACATGTGGAATCTAGAAAAATGGTAGAGATGAACTTATTTGCAAGGCAGAAATAAAGTCACAGATGTAGAGAACAAACTTATAGTTACCAAGGGGGGAATGGGGGGTGGGAAGAATTGGGAGATTGGCACTGACATGCATACACTACTATGTATAAAAAGGATAACTAATAAGAACCTACTGTATAGCACAGAGAATTCTACTCAATGACCTGTGGTGACCTAAATGGGAAGGAAATCTAAAAACGAGTGAATATATGTATGCATATAACTGATTCAATTTGTTATATAGCAGAAGCTAACATAACATTTTAAAGCAAATAAACTCCAATAAAAAAAGAAAATAAATAAAATGTATTATATTAAGTGTATTATTAATTCTTATAGTATTAAAAATATTAATTAGAAAATAACAATAAATATAATTAAAAGTGGCAAATGCATGAATTAATAAATTATATTGAAATAATAAATAATATATTCCCATTGCATATATAATTCTTGTCAAAGTCTAAATTTTTTATTTTTAACATCTTTATGGGAGAAAAATTGCTTTACACTGGTGTGTTAGTTTCAGCTTTATAACAAAGTGAAACAGCTATACATATACATATATCCCAATATATCCTCCCTCTTGCATCTCCCTCCCACCCTTCCTATCCCACCCCTTTAGGTGGTCACAAAGCACTGAGCTGATCTCCCTGTGTTATGTGGCTGCTTCGCACTAGCTATCTATTTTACATTTGGCAAGCTAGCTTACCCTTCCCCCTCCTGGTGTCCTCAAGTCCATTCTCTAAGTTTGTGACTTTATTCCTGTCCTACCCCTAGGTTGTTCAAAACCATTTTTTTTAAGATTCCATATATATGCCTTAGCATACGGTATTTGTTTTTCTCTTTCTGACTTACTTCACTCTGTATGACAGAATGTACGTCCATCCAACTCACTACAAATAACTCAATTTCGTTTCTTTTTATGGTGAGTAATATTCCATTGTATGTATGTGCCACATCTTCTCTATCCATTCATCTTGTAAATCTTCTGCCCTTTTTTGTATTGGGCTGTTTGTTTTCTTGATATTGAGCTGCATGAACTGCTTGTAAATTTTGGAGATTAATCTTTGGCAGTTGTTTCATTTGCAAATATTTTCTCCAATTCTGTGGATTGTCTTAATGTCAGGTTTATGGTTTCCTTCGCTATGCAAAAGCTTGTAAGTTTCATTAGCTCCCATTTGTTTATTTTTGCTTTTATTTCCGATTCTCTAGGAGGTGGGTCAAAAAGGATCCGGCTGTGATTTATATCACAGAGTCTTCTTCCTATAATTTCCTCTAAGAGTTTTATAGTGTCTGCGTTTATATTTAGATCTTTAATCCATTTTGAATTAATTTTTAGCATGGTGTTAGGGAGTGCTCTAATTTCATTCTTTTACATTTAGCTGTTCAATTTTCCCAGCACCAATTATTGAAGTGGCTGTCTTTTCTCTATTGCATATTCTTGCCTCCTTTACCAAAAATAAGGTGACCATATGTGTGTGGGTTGATCTCTGGGCTTTCTATCCTGTTCCATTGATCTATATTTCTGTTTTTGTGCCAGTACCATACGGTCTTGATTACAGGAGCTTTGTAGTATAGCCTGATTCCTCCAGCTGTGTTTTTCTTTCTCAAGATTGCTTTGGCTATTTGGGGTCTTAGGTGTATCCATACAAATTGTGAATTTTTTTGTTCTAGTTCTGTGAAAAATACCATTGGTAGTTTGATAGGGATTGTATTGAATCTGTAGATTGCTTTGGGTAGTATAGTCATTTTCACAATATTGAGTCTTCCAATCTAAGAACATGGTATATATCTCCATCTCTTTGTATCATCTTTAATTTCATTAATCAGTGTCTTATAGTTTTCTGCATACAGGTCTTTTGTGTCCTTAGGTACGTTTATTCCTAGGTATCTTATTCTTTTTGTTGCAATGGTAAATGGGAGTGTTTCATTAATTTTTCTTTCAGATTTTTCATCATTAATGTATAGGAATGAAAGATATTTCTGTGCATTAATTTTGTATCATGCAACTTTACCAAATTCATTGATTACCTCTAGTAATCTTCTGGTAGCATCTTGAGGATTCTCTATGTATAGTATCATGGCATCTGCAAACAGTGACAGCCTCACTTCCTCTTTTCCGATTTGGATTCTTTTTTTTATTTTTCTTCTTTGACTGCTGTGGCTAAAACTTTTAAAACCATGTTGAATAATAGTGGTGAGAATGGACAACCTTGTCTTGTTCCTGATCTTAGTGGAGATATTTCAGTTTTTCAGCATTGAGAACGATGTTGTCTGTGGGTTTTTCATATATGGCCTTTATTATAACAAGATATGTTCCCTCTATTCCTACTTTCTGGAGGGTTTTTATCATATCTGGGTGTTGAATTTTGTTGAAAGCATTTTCTGAATCTCCTAAGATGATCTTATGGTTTTTATCCTTCAGTTTGTTAATATGGTGTATCCCATTGATTGATTTGCATATATTGAAGAATCCTTGCATTCCTGGGATAAACGCCACTTGATCATGTTGTATGATCCTTTTAATGTGCTTTTGGATTCTGTTTGGTAATTATGGTTTCTTTCCTTCTGCTGAAGTTGGGCTTTTTTTGTTCTTCTTTCTCTAATTTCTTTAGGTGTAAGGTTAGGTTGTTTGTTTGGTATGTTTTGTTCTTTCTTGAGGTAAGATTGTATTGCTATAAACTTCCCTCTTAGAACTGCTTTTGCTGCCTCCCATAGGTTTTCGGTCATTGTGGTTTCATTTTCATTTGTTTCAAGGTATTTTTTGATTTCCTCTTTCATTTCCTTAATGATCTCTTTGTTATTAAGTAGTGTGTAGTTTAGCCTCCATATGTTTGTATTTTTTGCAGATTTTTTTCCTGTAATTGATATCTAGTCTCATAGTGTTGTGGTCGGAAAATATACTTGGTACAATTTCAATTTTCTTAAATTTACCTAGGCTTGATTTGTGACCAAAGATATGATCTATCCTGGGGAATGTTTGATGAGCACTTGAGAAGAAAGTGTATTCTGTTGTTTTTGGATGGAATGTGCTTTAAATATCAATTAAGTCCATCTTGTTTAATGTATCATTTAAA
>NC_041234.1:58188690-58191122 GCF_002837175.3 Physeter macrocephalus
TTTTGAATTATGGTTTTCTCAGGGTATATGCCCAGTAGTGTGATTGCTGGGATGTATGGTAGTTATATTTTTAGTTTTGTAAGGAACCTCCATACTGTTCTCCATAATGGCTGTATCAATTTGCATTCCCACCAACAGTGAAGGAGGGTTCCCTTATTCTCCACACTCTCTCCAGCATTTACTGTTTGTAAATTTTTGCTGAGAACCATTCTGACTGATGTGAGGTGATACCTCATTGTAGTTTTGATTTGCATTTCTTTAATGATAAGTGATGTTGAGCATTCTTTCATGTGTTTGTTGGCAATCTGCATATCTTCTTTGGAGAAATGTCTATGTAAATCTTCTGCCCTTTTTTGTATTGGGCTGTTTGTTTTCTTGATATTGAGCTGCATGAACTGCTTGTAAATTTTGGAGATTAATCTTTGGCAGTTGTTTCATTTGCAAATATTTTCTCCAATTCTGTGGATTGTCTTAATGTCAGGTTTATGGTTTCCTTCGCTATGCAAAAGCTTGTAAGTTTCATTAGCTCCCATTTGTTTATTTTTGCTTTTATTTCCGATTCTCTAGGAGGTGGGTCAAAAAGGATCCGGCTGTGATTTATATCACAGAGTCTTCTTCCTATAATTTCCTCTAAGAGTTTTATAGTGTCTGCGTTTATATTTAGATCTTTAATCCATTTTGAATTAATTTTTAGCATGGTGTTAGGGAGTGCTCTAATTTCATTCTTTTACATTTAGCTGTTCAATTTTCCCAGCACCAATTATTGAAGTGGCTGTCTTTTCTCTATTGCATATTCTTGCCTCCTTTACCAAAAATAAGGTGACCATATGTGTGTGGGTTGATCTCTGGGCTTTCTATCCTGTTCCATTGATCTATATTTCTGTTTTTGTGCCAGTACCATACGGTCTTGATTACAGGAGCTTTGTAGTATAGCCTGATTCCTCCAGCTGTGTTTTTCTTTCTCAAGATTGCTTTGGCTATTTGGGGTCTTAGGTGTATCCATACAAATTGTGAATTTTTTTGTTCTAGTTCTGTGAAAAATACCATTGGTAGTTTGATAGGGATTGTATTGAATCTGTAGATTGCTTTGGGTAGTATAGTCATTTTCACAATATTGAGTCTTCCAATCTAAGAACATGGTATATATCTCCATCTCTTTGTATCATCTTTAATTTCATTAATCAGTGTCTTATAGTTTTCTGCATACAGGTCTTTTGTGTCCTTAGGTACGTTTATTCCTAGGTATCTTATTCTTTTTGTTGCAATGGTAAATGGGAGTGTTTCATTAATTTTTCTTTCAGATTTTTCATCATTAATGTATAGGAATGAAAGATATTTCTGTGCATTAATTTTGTATCATGCAACTTTACCAAATTCATTGATTACCTCTAGTAATCTTCTGGTAGCATCTTGAGGATTCTCTATGTATAGTATCATGGCATCTGCAAACAGTGACAGCCTCACTTCCTCTTTTCCGATTTGGATTCTTTTTTTTATTTTTCTTCTTTGACTGCTGTGGCTAAAACTTTTAAAACCATGTTGAATAATAGTGGTGAGAATGGACAACCTTGTCTTGTTCCTGATCTTAGTGGAGATATTTCAGTTTTTCAGCATTGAGAACGATGTTGTCTGTGGGTTTTTCATATATGGCCTTTATTATAACAAGATATGTTCCCTCTATTCCTACTTTCTGGAGGGTTTTTATCATATCTGGGTGTTGAATTTTGTTGAAAGCATTTTCTGAATCTCCTAAGATGATCTTATGGTTTTTATCCTTCAGTTTGTTAATATGGTGTATCCCATTGATTGATTTGCATATATTGAAGAATCCTTGCATTCCTGGGATAAACGCCACTTGATCATGTTGTATGATCCTTTTAATGTGCTTTTGGATTCTGTTTGGTAATTATGGTTTCTTTCCTTCTGCTGAAGTTGGGCTTTTTTTGTTCTTCTTTCTCTAATTTCTTTAGGTGTAAGGTTAGGTTGTTTGTTTGGTATGTTTTGTTCTTTCTTGAGGTAAGATTGTATTGCTATAAACTTCCCTCTTAGAACTGCTTTTGCTGCCTCCCATAGGTTTTCGGTCATTGTGGTTTCATTTTCATTTGTTTCAAGGTATTTTTTGATTTCCTCTTTCATTTCCTTAATGATCTCTTTGTTATTAAGTAGTGTGTAGTTTAGCCTCCATATGTTTGTATTTTTTGCAGATTTTTTTCCTGTAATTGATATCTAGTCTCATAGTGTTGTGGTCGGAAAATATACTTGGTACAATTTCAATTTTCTTAAATTTACCTAGGCTTGATTTGTGACCAAAGATATGATCTATCCTGGGGAATGTTTGATGAGCACTTGAGAAGAAAGTGTATTCTGTTGTTTTTGGATGGAATGTGCTTTAAATATCAATTAAGTCCATCTTGTTTAATGTATCATTTAAA
>NC_041234.1:58198414-58199828 GCF_002837175.3 Physeter macrocephalus
CTGTGGGTTTTTCATATATGGCCTTTATTATAACAAGATATGTTCCCTCTATTCCTACTTTCTGGAGGGTTTTTATCATATCTGGGTGTTGAATTTTGTTGAAAGCATTTTCTGAATCTCCTAAGATGATCTTATGGTTTTTATCCTTCAGTTTGTTAATATGGTGTATCCCATTGATTGATTTGCATATATTGAAGAATCCTTGCATTCCTGGGATAAACGCCACTTGATCATGTTGTATGATCCTTTTAATGTGCTTTTGGATTCTGTTTGGTAATTATGGTTTCTTTCCTTCTGCTGAAGTTGGGCTTTTTTTGTTCTTCTTTCTCTAATTTCTTTAGGTGTAAGGTTAGGTTGTTTGTTTGGTATGTTTTGTTCTTTCTTGAGGTAAGATTGTATTGCTATAAACTTCCCTCTTAGAACTGCTTTTGCTGCCTCCCATAGGTTTTCGGTCATTGTGGTTTCATTTTCATTTGTTTCAAGGTATTTTTTGATTTCCTCTTTCATTTCCTTAATGATCTCTTTGTTATTAAGTAGTGTGTAGTTTAGCCTCCATATGTTTGTATTTTTTGCAGATTTTTTTCCTGTAATTGATATCTAGTCTCATAGTGTTGTGGTCGGAAAATATACTTGGTACAATTTCAATTTTCTTAAATTTACCTAGGCTTGATTTGTGACCAAAGATATGATCTATCCTGGGGAATGTTTGATGAGCACTTGAGAAGAAAGTGTATTCTGTTGTTTTTGGATGGAATGTGCTTTAAATATCAATTAAGTCCATCTTGTTTAATGTATCATTTAAAACGTGTGTTTCTTTATTTATTTTCAAGTGAATTTGGGGTGTTAAAAAGTCCCTGACTATAATAATGTTACCTTCGATTTCCCCTTTTATGGCTCTTAGCATTTGCCTTATGTATTGAGGTGCTCCTATGTTGGGTGTATAAATACTTAAAATTGTTTTATCTTCTTCTTGAATTGATCCCTTGATCATTATGTAATGTCCTTCATTGTCTCTTGTAATAGTCCTTATTTTAAAGTCTATGTTGTCTGATATGAAAATTGCTACTCCTGCTTTTTTTTGATTTCCTATTGCATGGAATATATTTTTCCATTCCCTCACTTTCAGGCTTTATGTGTCCCTAAGACTGATGTGGGTATCCTGTAGACAGCATATATTTGGGTCTTGTTTTAGTATCCATTCAGCCAGTCTATATCTTTTGGTTGGAGCTTTTAATCCATATGCATTTCAGGTCATTAATGATATGCAAGTTCCTATTATCATTTTCTTAATTGTTTTGGGTTTGTTATTGTAGGTCTTTCCTTCTCTTGTGTTTCCTGCCTAGAGAAGTTCCTTTAGCATTTGTTGTAAAGCTGGTTTGGTGGTGCTGAATTCTCTTAGCTTTTGCTTGTCTGT
>NC_041234.1:58200398-58266717 GCF_002837175.3 Physeter macrocephalus
CTGTGGGTTTTTCATATATGGCCTTTATTATAACAAGATATGTTCCCTCTATTCCTACTTTCTGGAGGGTTTTTATCATATCTGGGTGTTGAATTTTGTTGAAAGCATTTTCTGAATCTCCTAAGATGATCTTATGGTTTTTATCCTTCAGTTTGTTAATATGGTGTATCCCATTGATTGATTTGCATATATTGAAGAATCCTTGCATTCCTGGGATAAACGCCACTTGATCATGTTGTATGATCCTTTTAATGTGCTTTTGGATTCTGTTTGGTAATTATGGTTTCTTTCCTTCTGCTGAAGTTGGGCTTTTTTTGTTCTTCTTTCTCTAATTTCTTTAGGTGTAAGGTTAGGTTGTTTGTTTGGTATGTTTTGTTCTTTCTTGAGGTAAGATTGTATTGCTATAAACTTCCCTCTTAGAACTGCTTTTGCTGCCTCCCATAGGTTTTCGGTCATTGTGGTTTCATTTTCATTTGTTTCAAGGTATTTTTTGATTTCCTCTTTCATTTCCTTAATGATCTCTTTGTTATTAAGTAGTGTGTAGTTTAGCCTCCATATGTTTGTATTTTTTGCAGATTTTTTTCCTGTAATTGATATCTAGTCTCATAGTGTTGTGGTCGGAAAATATACTTGGTACAATTTCAATTTTCTTAAATTTACCTAGGCTTGATTTGTGACCAAAGATATGATCTATCCTGGGGAATGTTTGATGAGCACTTGAGAAGAAAGTGTATTCTGTTGTTTTTGGATGGAATGTGCTTTAAATATCAATTAAGTCCATCTTGTTTAATGTATCATTTAAAACGTGTGTTTCTTTATTTATTTTCAAGTGAATTTGGGGTGTTAAAAAGTCCCTGACTATAATAATGTTACCTTCGATTTCCCCTTTTATGGCTCTTAGCATTTGCCTTATGTATTGAGGTGCTCCTATGTTGGGTGTATAAATACTTAAAATTGTTTTATCTTCTTCTTGAATTGATCCCTTGATCATTATGTAATGTCCTTCATTGTCTCTTGTAATAGTCCTTATTTTAAAGTCTATGTTGTCTGATATGAAAATTGCTACTCCTGCTTTTTTTTGATTTCCTATTGCATGGAATATATTTTTCCATTCCCTCACTTTCAGGCTTTATGTGTCCCTAAGACTGATGTGGGTATCCTGTAGACAGCATATATTTGGGTCTTGTTTTAGTATCCATTCAGCCAGTCTATATCTTTTGGTTGGAGCTTTTAATCCATATGCATTTCAGGTCATTAATGATATGCAAGTTCCTATTATCATTTTCTTAATTGTTTTGGGTTTGTTATTGTAGGTCTTTCCTTCTCTTGTGTTTCCTGCCTAGAGAAGTTCCTTTAGCATTTGTTGTAAAGCTGGTTTGGTGGTGCTGAATTCTCTTAGCTTTTGCTTGTCTGTTAAAGATTTAATTTCTCTGTCAAATCTAAATGAGATCCTTGCTGGGTACAGTAATCTTGGCTGTAGGTTTTTCCCTTTCATCACTTTAAATATGTCCTGCCACTCCCTTCTGGCTTGCAGAATTTGTGCTGAAAGATCAGCTGTTAACCTTATGGGGATCCCCTTGTATGTTATTTGTTGTTTTTCCCTTGCTGCTTTTAATATTTCTTCTTTTTATTTAATTTTTGATAGTTTGATTAATATGTGTCTTGGTGTGTTTCTCCTTGGCTTTATCCTGTATGTGACTCTCTGCATTTCCTGGACTTGACTGACTATTTCATTTTCCATATTAGGGAAGTTTTCAACTATAATCTCTTCAAATATTTTCTCAGTCCCTTTCTTTTTCTCTTCTTCTTCTGGGACCCCTATAATTCGAATGTTGGTGTATTTAATGTTGTCCCAGAAGTCTCTGAGGTGGTCCTCAATTCTTTTCCTTCTTTTTTCTTTATTCTGCTCTCTGGTAATTAATTTTTTTCCACTATTTTATATTCCAGGTCACTTTTTCGGTCTTCTATCTCAGTTATTCTGCTATTGGTTCCTTCTAGAGAATTTTAAATTTCATTTATTGTGCTATTCATCATTGTTTGTTTGCTCTTTATTTCTTCTAGATCTTTGTTAAATGTTTCTTTTATTTTCTCCATTCTATTTCTAAGATTTTGAATCATCTTTACTATCATTACTCTGAATTCTTTTTCAGGTAGACTGCCTATTTCCTCTTTATTTTTTGGTCTGGTGGGTTTTTCTTGCTCTTTAATCTGCTGTGTGTTTCTCTGTCTTCTCATTTTACTTTACTTACTGTGTTTGGGTTCTCCTTCTCACAGGGTGATGGTGTGCAGTTCCCATTGATTTTGTTGTCTGCCCCCAGTGGTTAAGGTTGTTTCAGTCAGTTGTGTTGGCTTCCTGGTGGAGGGGACTAGTGCCTGTGTTCTGGTGCATGAGGCTGGATCTTGTCTTTCTAGTTAGCAGGACCGCATCCAGTTGTATGTTTTGGGGTATCTGTGACCTTATTATTATTTTAGGCAGCCTCTTTGCTAATGGGTGGGGTTTTGTTCCTGTCTTGCCAGTTGTTTGGCATAGTGTGTCCAGCACTGTAGCTTGATGGTCGTTGAGTGGAGCTGGGTCTTAGCATTGAGATGGAGATCTATGGGAGAGCTTTCACCATTTGATATTATGTGGAGCTGGGAGGTCTCTTGTGGACCAATATCCTGAAATTGTTTCTCCCACCTCAGATGTACAGGCCTGACAGTGGTCTTGAGCACCAAGACCCTGTCAGCCACACGGCTCAGAAAAGAAGGGAGGAAAAAGAAAGAAAGAAAGAAAGAAAGAAAGAAAGAAAGAAAGAAAAAATAAAGTTATTGAAATAAAAAAACAATAATTATTTTAAAAAATAATTTAAAAAAGAAAAAAAAAAGGAGGAAGAAAGAAGAGAGCAACAAAACCCAAAAGCAATTCCACCAATGATAACAAGCACTGAAACTATAGTAAAAAAAAAAAAAAGCGAAAAAAAAATGGACAGTCCGTATCTGAGGACAAATCATAAAAACAAAGCTATACAGACAATATCACACAAGAAAGCATACATATACACACTCACAAAGAGAGAAAGGAAATATATATATATATATATATATATATATATATATATATATATATATATATATATATATATTTGCTCCCGACGCGCAGGCTCAGCGGCCACGATATATATATATATTTGCTCCCAATGTCCACTGCTTCAATTTTGGGATGATTCTTTTTCTATTCACGTATTCCAGAGATGCAGGTTACATCAGGTTGATGGTGGAGATTCAATCCACTGCTGCTGATGTTTCTGGGAGAGATTTCCCTTTCTCTTCTTTGTTTGCACTGCTCCTGGGGTTCAGCTTTGGATTTGGCACCGCCTCTGCTTGAAGGTCACCTGAGGGCATATGTTCTTCGCTTAGACAGGATGGCGTTAAAGTAGCAGCTGATTAGGGGGCTTGGCTCACTCAGGCGGGGGTAGGAGTGGGTATGGAATGCTGGGTGAGCCTGCAGTGGCAGAGGTCAGCGTGATGTTGCATCAGCCTGAGGTGTGCCATGAGTTCTCCCGGAGAAGTTGTCTATGGATCACGGGACCCTGGCAGCGGTGGGCTGCACAGGCTCCCAGGAGGGGAGGGGAGGATAGTGACCTGTGCTTGAACACAGGCTTCTTGGTGGCTGCTGCAGCCAACTCAGCATCTTATGCCCGTCTCTGGCATCTGCGCTGATAGCCGCAGCTCACTCCCATCTCTGGAGCTCATTTAGGCAGTGCTCTGAATCCCCTCTCCTCATGCACCCCGTAATAATTGTCTCTTGCCTCTTCGGCCAGTCCAGACTTTTTCCCAGACTCCCTCCCATCTAGCTTTGGCATACTAGCTCCCTTCAGGCAGTGTTCATGCTGCCAACCCCAGTCCTCTCCCTGTGATCTGAACTCTGAAGCTGGTGCCTCAGCTCCCAGCACCCACCCGTCCCGGTGGGTGAGCAGATAAGCCTCTCTGAGTGGTGAGTGCTGGCCGACACCAATCCTCTGTGCAGGAATCTCCTTGCTTTGCCCTCTGCACCCCTGTTGATGCTCTTTCCTCTGTGGCTCCAAAGCTTCTCCCCCACCCAGCCTCGTCTCCGACAGTGAAAGTTTTTCCTAGTGTGTGGAAACTTTTCCTCCTTCACAGCTCCCTCCCAGAGGTGCAGGTCCCGTTCCTATTCTTTTGTCTCTGTTTTTTTTTTCTTTTTTGTTTTGCCCTAACCAGGTATATGGGGAGTATCTTACCTTTTGGGAAGTCTGAGGTCTTCTGCCAGTGTTCAGTAGGTGTCCTGTAGGAGTTGTTTCACATGTAGATGTATTTGTGATGTATTTATGGGGAGGAAGGTGATCTCCACCTCTTACTCTTCTGTCATCTTGAAGGTGTCTCCAATGCCTATAATTCTTGTCAATGCCGAGAAGCTGACTTTAACTACAAAGAGATCAATCTGTGCATGAATAAGTTCTGAAGTATATTCAATCCTGGAAAAAATATGTAGAAATTTCTGGTAGACATATACAAAAGTAACTTACACAATCATAATTATAATTTGCTCACATATTTTCTCTCCATTTGTGTTTCCATGCACTTTTTAAACAATTCTAGTTGAAATGTAAATTTTGTCTGAAATGTATTCCCTAATTAGCCCAGAATCTTTGTAATATCAGTGTAAGTAAACTTGGATAAATTGGGTCCTAAATCACTGCCTATTGTTAAACTACGAAAATCAGAAGCAAAGACACATTTACTTTTTATCACCAGTATCAAGCTTTATTATGTAATGCAACTGGAAGATATTTTAAGTAATTTCATAAGAGAACAGAGCTGTTCAATATCCCAGGCTCCACATGCAAACATTCCAAATTAGCAAAAATGCATATATCTTAACAACTTTTGAAGAGGCTTCTTTTTCATTCATGTGAGGAGATTAAGAAACAATATTCCAACTTCAACCCAACAAGACATAATAATATTAAAATCACTCTATGGGGAAATTTGCTATATCTAATTATAAATCCTCCTTAAACTTAAATAGTTATGAGCTACATAACCTTTGCCTTCACACAACAAAATTCCAAGAGCATAATATGTGTGAGATAGGCTTTTGTTGAAAGAAAATACAACCAACTCATTGTGAATCTGAAATGATGTATACAGCCAAGGTGAAATGGTTCTGAATTTTAAGCATAAAAGAAACAAGCTGTTGGAAGAACTTATTCTAGTGGCAACATAACAAACCATAATGTAGAAACTGTTTCTTGCATTTGTCTCAGCAAAAGGTTCTTTGCTAAAGTTCATTATGTGTATCATAGCAAATTTGTTTTAAAAGGTTCATAAGATATTACTTTTAATGCCACTAGAGGAGAAACATGGGTAAACTGCAAGCAATTTATAAAAACGCATATGTGAAATAAACAGTATCATGAATTTCAGCCCAGTCTTAAGAGCATAATGATAATTTGAAATAATAAAACATTTTTTCCAGAAAACACCCAAACTATTGGAAGTTTATTGTCACTTAAACATACTTACAAACTGTCTTAGAAGATCAGTATGACAGGGACAGATGACCATCAAAGATTCAGATTCCTCTTGCATACTGTAGATTTGTTGACAGGGACTATATCACCAGCTCTCCCTTACATCTAGTTGGAGATATGTAAGTGGCTCTGACTCACTGAATGAGAATGGAAATTCTGTGTGTACCTTCTAATCCAAGGTAGTTAAATATCCACTGAGCCTCTCTCAAGCTCTCTTCCATTTCCATGGTGATCTTGGAGACCATGTGTTGAGGATAACTACATCACAACATGGAAGAAAACTTGATGTATCTCTGACTCACCTCTGGAGAAGAGATGTCCTGGTAAGGACATCTCTTTCATGAGGAAGTCATAAAACACAATTAAACCACAAATATTGGAGTTGTTTGTTAAAACAATTAATCTACCCTGAGTAATATAGTGACGCAGGAGTAGGGAGGTAGAAAGAAGAACTAGCTTGAAGTTTAAAATATTCAGTGAAATAATTGGTATAAAAGGTTTAAATCCTATAAAGTACTTAATAGATGTGAAGAATTTGTATTATCAATCTACAACACAACTAATTCTCCTGAATAACCAAGTTTATATAAAGAAATTTAATTTTATTGATTTGTTATATATCTGTTACTGCAAATTTTTTTTAAAAATGTTTAAATTAATGCAATGAAAAACATAGCTCATAAAAGAGAAGCCACTCAGGGACTTCCCTGGTTGTCCAATGGTTAAGGCTACATGCTTCCAATGCAGGGGACATTGGTTCGATCCTTGGGTGGGGTAATTAAGATTTTATATGCCACGTGGTGCAGCCATACACACACACACACACACACAAAGAAAAAAAGAGAAGCCACTCAACTTTTGACATTTAGCCAAAGTGAAATAAATAACATTTTAAAAATGGGTCCTGTGACCTCTTTGATTTTATCATAGATAATGAAGAAACTGTGCCATACTAAAAATGATACCAAGCTGAGACAAATCGGAAAATATGTGGACAATGTACTAATGGATGCCTTTCCTAACCATGTATTTTGTTTTAAAAATACAAAACAAAATATTTTAAAATATTTTGGTCAGATATAGATTCTAGCTTTTGCTCTTGGCTAAGTCACCTTTGTCACTTTGCCTTCTGGATCTGTTTTATCATCTGCAAAATAAGCTGATTAGACAAGATGTCCTCAAAAGTCTATTCTAGTATCAAAATGTTGACCTTTCTCTATCTTTTATAGAATTATCCACTTCGTTAGAGAGAAATAATGACACTTTTTAAAAAAAGAAGTATATTTTCCCCTCAGCTGAGTTATCATTTTATAGAAAAAGAGATTACAGGAAAAAGGAAAAGTGAGAATTTCCTTCCTTCCTCATTCTGTTCATTCCTTTGGTCTCAAAATGATATTCCACTTTCCTGTCTCTAATAGAATTACTATCATCACAGGTGGTTTATTATGTGATTCTGAAAATGAAGCCTATAGAAAATTTGGCATTATTATCAATGCAAAAAATTATTGTGTACTTATGGTATGTAAGACAACATGCTAAACACTCAATGCAACATCATCTCATTTGATAATAACAGCCCTATGAGATGCCTGTTAATATTGTCCTAACTTTAACAATAAAACAACTGAAGTATCCAAAGGTTAACTATCTGCTTAAGATAATACACAGCTAGTAAGTAAGTGAGAAAGAATTTAAATCCAAATCCTCTTGGCTCTTTTATTATAAATAAACACTAAATATAGAAAAGCTAGTATCCCATGAATAGGATTTATACAGATACAGTAAATCCCCTACATATGAACGAGTTCTGTTCTGAGAGTACATTCAAAAGTCCAATTTATTCGTAAGTCTAAAGAAGTAAGCCTAGATACCCAACTAACACAATCGGCTATATAATACTCTACTGTAATAGGTTTATAATACTTTTCACACAAACAATGCATAAAAAACAAACAAACACAAAACATAAAGAAAACATTTTTAATCTTACTGTACAGTACCTTGAAAAGTACATAGTACAGTACAACAGCTGGCATACAGGACTTGGCATTGAGTGAACAGGCAAGAAGAGTTACTGACTGGAGGAGGGAGAGGAGGTGGGAGATGGTAGAGCTGAAGGATGGTCAGCAAAAGGAGATGGAGGGCAAGCTGAAATTTCACTCAAGCCTGACGTTGATGGCACAGGTTCTGGATCCTTGTTGGATTTAATTCTATCTATCCTATTGAAAAAAGGATCAAGTGATGTTTGTGTAGTAGCTCTTTCCTGGGCTTGAAATAAAGATGCTGTACTACCGTACTTTATAAAGTACTGTACATTAAAGTACGTAAAACACAACCACTTTTAGAGGATGCATGCATCTGACAATGTACTCCAGATACGTGAACGAATGTATCACGTAATGTAAGATACATTAACGAATCTTTAATGAATAACATAAAGTAAGATACGTTTGCATCTTTGAAAGTTCACAACTTGAAGGTTTGTATGTAGGGAACTTATTGTATATGTTTCTAAATATAGTTATATATTTACATATCTATCTCTGTATATCTATGCCATTATTGACATTGATATAGATATACAGATATATTTCATAGACCATAGTAAAAATAAATTAAATGGAATTGTTTTTGGGTGCTCCTTCTTGTCCTGAATATGATTTTCTGGATTCTCAGTGCAGTATTTGAATACTTCCTTCAAAATTCCGAAGTATAGACACACATTCTCTACCAAACATGGCTTAATTAATAGGGGGAAAAAGCCAAGAGTCAGGGAGCATTTCTGTCAAGTAGTATAAACAGCAGACTCTCCATTGATTGATACTGGCAAGATTATCTTTAGGAAGGTCAACATTATGGCCTTCCTAAAGATGTCCAGGGCAGAATAGAGCTAGCATACAGTATCAGATAGACAGAGTTAAATGGCAATTGTCCATTAAATAGAGTATAGGTAAATTGATTGCTTACTCTGTTTCTGGCAAAATTCACATGTATCCACCTGCACTTATGGTCAACAGTCTAAGTTAGCAGGGAATCTAGAGGTCATTACTTCACCAAGCACCATGCAGGCTGAGCACAGAAATTAGGAAAAAAACAAAACAAAACACACACACATATCGAAGAGGGTAAGAGGAACAGTTTATCTGAGTCATATCTTCCCCAGGCACAGAGATTGCCTCTGCCCTGGACACTCCCATGGAGAAAAAGAGTGAGGTGAGCATCCAACTTCACCACACATTCAAACTGCAGTCCTGTCCAGTGGATCCTAGCATCATATTGGCCCCTTTAGACCCAGATTTCAGCTCACACCAACAGTCCTTGATATCAGACTGACACATGCTGACTTAACCTCAAGGCCTACTTTAGAGACTGCTAATCCCCTGTGAACTTTGGATCCAGGTTCACATCAGGTCAGTCTCCACAAACCAAGGTGCAGTCTGTCCCAGCACCAGGTCACCCAAATGGACCCAGGCTCCAGGACCACTCCTATGAACTCAGGCTCCAGATCTGCCTCTGGTTCAAGACTGGCCACCAAGGACCCAGACTCCAGGCCTGTCCCAGTACTAGGCTGGCATCTGTGGACCAGGCACCAGACACACCCAAGAACCCAGGAACCAGAAACGTCTCAATAGACCTTGATGTGAAACCAGCCCATATGTACTCAAGCACTTACTCACACTTGGACCAGTGCAACAAACTTGCCTACCCAGAGACCTAGGCAACAGGTATGCCTGCCCATGGACCATGACAACAGGCCCTTCCACAGTCACCACCAGCTAACTCATCCAGAATCTCTGGACAGGCTGTTTAATGAAGAGCTTTCTCTGACAAAACCAGTCTATAAAGACTGAAAGAGGTGACTACATCTTCAAAAGAGCATACACCAATACCAGGTTACAAGGGTCATTAACTATCAGAGAGACATTATACCACCAAATGAAAAAAATAAAGCATTAGTAACCAATCCTGAAAAAATGGAGTTCTATGAACTGCCTGAAAAAGTGTTCAAAATATTGTCTTAAAGGAGCTCATCAAACTACAAAAGAACACAGATAGACAATTAAATGTAATCGGGGGGCTTCCCTGGTGGCACAGTGGTTAGGAATCCACCTGCCAATGCAGAGGACATGGGTTCGAGCCCTGGTCCAGGAAGATCCCACATGCCATGGAGCAACTAAGCCCGTGCACCAAAACTACTGATCCTATGCTCTAGAGCCCGTGAGTCACAACTACTGAACCCACGTGCCACAACTACTGAAGCCCACGCACCTAGAGCCTATGTTCCACAACAAGAGAAACCACCACAATTAGAAGCCCACTCACTGGAACGAAGAGTAGCCCCCACTTGCCACAACTTGAGAAAGCCCTTGTGCAGCAACAAAGACCCAATGCAGCTAAAAATAAATAAATAAATAACAATTATTTTAAAAATGTAATCAGGAAAACAATACATGAACAAAATGAAAAGTTAAGGAAAGATAGAACCCATAAAAAACATACATTCTGGAGCTAAAGAATATAATTAATGAACTGAAAAATTTAGTAGAGAGGTTCAACAGAAGACTTGATCATGCAGAGGAAAAAGTCAGTGAGCACAAAGACATTACTATAACTTACCCAGTCAGAGGAAAAAAATAATGAAACAGAGTAAAAAAAAAAAGCCTATAGGAGTTATGGAACATAATGAAGCAAAACAATATACACTATGAAAGTCTCAGAAGGAGCAGAAAAAGAAAAAGGGCAACAAATCTTATTTAAAGAAACAATGACAGAAAACTTTCCAAATTTCAGGAATAAAATTAACATATAGATCCATGAAGTCCAAAATCCTCCAAATAGGGGAATCTAAATAAGTCTACACAAAGACACATTATAATCAAATTGTCAAAAGTCAAGGACAAAGAGACAATATTGAAATCACCAAGAAAAAAGTGACTTTTCACATACAAAGTAACCTCCATTAGACTGCTAGTGATTTCTCAGCAGAAACCTTTCATTCCAGAAGAGAGTGCAATGATATATTCAAAATGCTTGAAAGAAAAAAACAAACAAACAAACTTGCAACAAGAATGCTTTATGTGACAAAGCTGTCCTACAGAAATTAAAGTTAGATGAAGACTTTCCCAGACAAAGATAATCCGTGGGAGTTCATCACCATTAGACCTATCTTACAAGAAATGCTAAAAGGAGTTTTTCAGATGGAAATTTAAAAGTGGCTATTTAGCAACATTTACACATATGGAAATATAAAACCAACTGGTAAAGGTGCATATATACTAAAATCCAGAATAATATTGTAATGATGGTACATAAATCACATATATCTCAAGTATAAAAATCAAAACACCAAATCATTTAAATTATTGCTTCATTAGTTTGTTGAGGAATACACAATATAAAGAAATGTAATTTTAAAATAAAATATATAAATGGTGAAGAAAGAGAAGCAAGATAGAGTTTTGTATATGATTGCTGTTAAGTTGTTATCATCTTAGACTGTTATATTTTCTGTAAGCCTTTTGGGAATCACAAAGAAAAAAACCTATAATAGATTCACAAAATATAAAAAGAAAGAAGTCAGAGCATGCACTACAAAAAATAATCAAATCTCAAAGAAAAATAGCAATAGAAGGACAAAAGAACAAAGAAAATGCAGAAGAGTCAGAAAACAACAAAATGGCAATAGTGTGTTTTTACCTTTCAAAAATTACTTAAATGTAAATGGTTTAAATTCTCCAATCAAGTGACACACAATGGCTGAATGGATAAAAATAAACAGGACCCAACTATATGCTCCCTATAAGAAACTCACTTCAGCTTTAAAGACACATGTAGGATGAAAGTGAAAGAATGAAAAAAGATTTCATGCAAATGGTAGCCTAAAGAAAGTAGGAATGGCTACAATTTCATGTGATGAAACAGACTTTAAATCAAAAATTACCATGAGACAATGAAAGTTATTATATAATGGTAAATGAATCAATTCATCAAGAGAAAGAATGGTATATATATATATATATATATATATGCTAAACATAGGATCACCTAAATATATATAGCAAATATTAATAGAACTTAAGGGGAAATAAACAGCAATATAATGATGTTACAAGGGACTCTAATACCTCACTTTTCTAATACCTCACTTTCAGAAATGGAAAGATTATCCAGACAGAAAATCAATAAAGAAACAGCAGATTTCAGCAAGGCTATAGACCAAATGTATAATGCACATATCAGAGTATGCCATCAAACAGCAGCAGAATACACATTCTTCTCGAATGCACATGGAACATATTCCAGGATGAATCATATGTTAGGCCACAAAAATGTTCTAATTTAAGAAAATTAAAATCATATCAAGTTTTTTTTTCTGAAAACAATGGTATGAAACTAGAACTTAATAACAGAAGGAAAAGTGGAAAGTTCATAAATATGTAGAAATTAAAGACCATATTCCTGAACAACCAGTAAGTCAAAGAATAAATTTTAAAAATCTTGAGACAAACAATAATGGAAACACAACATAATAAAATGTATGAGATGCTACAAAAGCAATTCTAAGAGGGCAGTTTATAGTGATAAATACCTACATTGTGAAAAAAAGAGAGCTATGTCAGCATCATGTCACTGTGAGACGTTTCCTTTGTGTCTCTGCTTCAATCTACAACAAGCAAAATGTCCATAACATAACAAGGTGTCTCTGCCCAACTCACTGAGATGTTAGAGAATTCCACGCATCTGTACATCTAAAGGTGGTTTGACTGGAACACATAGAGGAGCTGGGACCAGAACAACAGCAGAGGTGATGCCTGCAATCTTGGACCCCTGGTCATGGCAGATGAGTCTAAAGCCCCAGAGAACCTGGTAGCAGCAGGGGAAGTGGTGCACAATTTCAACATCCTGGCCACAGCAATGCACATGACCACAAGGAACTGTGCAGCAGCAGCAGTGGAGACTGAGAAAACAGCCCTCTAGCTGTGAAGATGTATGCAACTCTGGTCCTCTACCCAAAATATTAGTGCCTGCAAACCCAACGACCCCAGGAGTGGCAGAGGCATCCATGACCCTGGATCCCCCCCAACTTCCCCCCTGTTGTGGCAGAGTTTGTGACCCAGAAGACCATGAACATGGTCGAGGCAACAAACATCCTGGTTCCCTAAGTGACAGTGACAGCATCAGTGACACCAGTGGCAACAAGGGACTGGAGACCCTGGAGGCACAAGCAGCAACAAAATGGACACCAAGCAACACTTCTTGTAGAAGTGGTGAAGGGTGGAAAGTGTGAATTCTCAAATATAAACAGAGGCAGCTCAAGTAAGTGAAACTAAAAACTTGTGCTATAGCACCACCTACTGAAAATAACAACAAAAATTCATTTAATTTTGAACTTGTTGAAACTTTAAAATTAAACTTACAAAAAAGAAAAAGTTTTACCTAAGAAGAAACGTGTACACTACTTCCTCAAATGAAGTAGCAGAAGAGCAACTCATTTAATACCATGTAAAACCAGGTAAAATGGTATCACATAAAGAAAGTGACAATTCTCCAGAAACCAAACTTAAAGTCATGGAATATTGTGATCTGATAGAGAAATCAAAATAGCTGTCATGAAGAAACACAATGAGCTACAAGAAAATGAATAAAAGCTGATCACTGAGCCCAGGAATAAAATTAATGAACAGAAGGAAAACTTTACCAAATAGATTAAAGCTCTAAAAGAAGAACTGAACAAATTCTGGAGCCAAAGAACTCAATAAATGAGATGAAGAATGCACTAGAAAGCATTGGAAATAGAGAAGACCATATGGAAGAGAGAAGTAGTAAGTCCAAAGAAAGAAATCTAGAAATGATACAGGTAGAAAAGGAAAGAATATTAAGATCTAAAAGAAAAAAAAAAAAACTTCCTTGAGAACTATCAAACTCTATTAGGAAGAGAAACATTAGGATAATGGGCATCCTATAAGAAGAGAGGGAGAAAGGAGCAGAGAGTTTACTTAAAGACATAACAGCTGACAACTTGCCATATCTGGGAAATGAACTGTATATGCAAGCCCATGAAGCTAAGAGAACACCTAATTACCTCAATGAAAAAAGATTTTCTCCATGACACATTAGAGTAAATTGTCAAAGTCAATGACAAAGAAAGAATTTAGAGGCAGCCATGGAAAAAATATGTAACCTAAAGAGGAACCTCCATTGGGCTATCCTCACATTTCTCAGCAGAATATCCACAGGCCAGGACAGAGTGGAATGGCATACTAAAGATATTGAAAGATTTAAAACTTTCAGCCAAGAATACTCTATCCAGCAAAATTATCCTTCAGATATGAAGAAGAAATAAAGGCTTTCCCAGACAAACAAAATCTCATGGATTTCATCACCCCTAGACCCGCGTTGCAAGAAATGTTGAAAGAAGTTCTTCTACCTGGAATAAAAAAGGCAAAAATAAACAGAACTCTGATTAAGGTGATAAATGGACAGACAGAATCAGAAAATTGCAACACTATGTCAGAATAGATTGTTAAAAACTTAATTATATCATAAAGGTTAAAGGGAAACAACAGTAAAAATAACTATAGTTACTGCAATTTTCTAATAAATTCATAACAAAAAAGTGATAATTTAAGTCAACAAAAGCATAAAAGGGGAAAATAATGGAACGCATATAGGAAAATGAAAATAAGATGCTATCAGCAGAAAAATGACTATATTATCTATGAGTCTCTTTTTTTAGAAACCTTATGGTAACAATAAAACATAAATCTAGAGCAGAGATATAAAACATAAAAAAAGAAACTGAGAAAAACATCATAGAAAACCACTAAACTCAAATAGAAGACAGAAACACAAGGAAAAAGAAACAATGGAGATATAAAGGAAAAATGAAACAAAAGATTAAATAGCAGTACTAAATCTTCATTTATCAATGATCACCCAAAAGGTAAATGGATTGAATTCACTAATCAAAAGACACAGAGTGGCTGGATGGATTAAAAAAAATAGGAACTAACTATAGCCTGTCTCTAGGGGAATAATCTCAGCTCTACAGACAAGCAAATACTCAAAGTGAAGTCATAGAAGATGATACTCCATGTAAATGTCAACCAGAAGAAAGAAACATGATACACCACATTAACAAAATGAAAGATAAAAAATCATATAATCATTTTATTAGATGCAGAAAAAGCATTTTACAGGATAAAAAACACATTTTTGATTAAAACTCTCCATAAAATATGTGTAGAATGACATACATCAAAATAATAAAAGTCACATATGACAAACATACAGCTAACATCATACTCAATGGTAAAAGTCAGAAACCTATCCCCCTACAAACAGAAAGGAAACAAGGATACACACTCTCACCACTCTTATTCAGCATAATATTGGAAGACTTAGCCATAGCAATTAAGCAAGAAAAAGAAAAAAAAGGCAACCAAATATGAAAGGAAGAAGTTAAACTATCACGTTTTGCAGATGACATGATTCTATACAGAGAAAACCCAAAAGACTCCACAAAAAAAGTATTAGAAATAATATATGAACACAGTAAATTTACAGGGTACAAAATCAATATACAGAAATAAGTTGCATTTCTATACACTAAGAGCAAACTAGCAGAATGAGAAAATAAGAAAGCAATCCCATCTATATTTGCAATAAAATAATGAAATATGTAGGAATATATTTAACCAAGGAAGTGAAAGATCTGTGCACTGAAAATTGTAAGATACTGTTTAAAGAAATTGAAGATGACGTAAATAAATGGAAATATATTCTGTGCTCATGGAATGGAAAAATTAACATTGTTAAAATGTCCATATTATCTAAAGTAATCTACAGATTCAATGTGATCCCTTTAAATATTGTTGCATTTTCAGAGAAATAGAACAAAATTCCTAAAATTTGTTTGAAACCACAAAGACCTCAAATAGACAAAGCAATTCTGAGAAAACAGAACAAAGCTACAGGTATCACATTCATTTCTTTAACATTATGCTACAAAGCTATAGTAATCAAAAGAGCATGGAATTGGCATAAAAGCAGACACACAGATCGATAGAACAGAACTGAGATCCTACAAATAAACTGACACATATATAGAAAATTAATTTATAACAAAGGAGCAAAGAACATAAAATGAAAAAAGAATAGTCTCTTCAAAAAATGGTGTTGGGAAAACTGGACAGCAATAGGCAAAATTTTAAAAAATAAAAAAATACAAACTAGACCAGTATATTACACTATACACAAAAATAAACTCAAAATGGATTAAAGAAGTAAATGTGACACCTGAAAACATGACTCTTAGGCGAAAACATAGGCAGTACACTCTTTGACATTGGTCCCAGGAACATCTCTTTGGATATGTATCCCCAAGCAAGGGAAACAAAAGCAAAAATAAACAAATGAGACTACATCAAACAAGAAAGCTTCTGCACAACCAAGGAAACATCAAGATGAAAGGACAAACTATAAAATATCAAAAATATATAAAGAACTCATACAGCTCAACAATAACAACAACAAAAACAGATTTTAAAAGGGGCAGAGGATCTGAATACATTTATTTTCAAAGAAGACCTACAGATGGCCAACAGACACATGAGACAATGTTCAACATCACTAATCATCAGGTAATTGCAAATCAAGACTACAGTTAGATATCATCTCACACCATTTAGTAGAATCACTATTATCAAAAAGGCAAGAAATAACAAATGTTGGAAAGTATGTGGAAAAAAGGTGACCTCATATACTGTTGTTGAAAATGTAAACTGGTATAGCCACTATGGATAACTCTATGGAGATTCCTCAAATAATTAAGAAGAGAACTACCATGTGATCCAGCTATTCCACTTCTGGGTATTTATCTGAAGAAAATGAAAGCACTAGTTCAAAAAGATATATGAATACCTATATTCATTGCAGCATTATTTACCATAGCCAAGATATAGAAATAAACCAAGTCTGTAATGGAAAAATGGGTAAAGAAGTTGAGATGTGTACACACACACACACACACACACAATGGAATACACTCAGCCATAAAAGATGAAATCTTGCTATTTGCAACGTGGATGGACTTGAGGGTATTATGTTAAGTGAATAAAGTCAGAGCGAGAAGGCAAATATCATATTACTTCAGTCATATACAGAATGTAAAATTAACACAAAGCAAAAACAGGGAAAAAATCCCCCCCCAAAAAAATCTAACTTTAATACTCAAAGACCTAGTAAAAGAAGAATAAACTCTATCAATTTAGCAAGACAAATAAAATAACAAAGCAGAAAGAAATGATATAAAGATAAGAAAAATAATAATAAAAACATCAACAAAATTAGAGTTGGTGTTTGAAAAGGTAAGTACAATTTACTTACCCTTAGCTGGAATACTTATGAAATAATAGAGAAGACTCAAATAAATAAAATAATAAATGAAAGAGGAGACATTACAGATGATACCACAGAAATACAAAGGACATCAGAGACTACTATGAACAATTATATGCCAAGCAATTGGACAACCTAGAATATATGGGTAAATTCCTAGAAACTTTCAAACTACCAAGATTGAATCATGAAGAAGTAGAATTTCTGAACAGACAAATAATGAGCAAGGAGATTGATTCAGTAATCCAAAACCTCCCAACAACGAAAAAAGTCCAGGCTTTACTGGTGAATTATACCAATCACTTAAAGAAGAAATAGTGTCAATCCTTGAACTGTTTTACAAATTTGAAAATAGAGAATCACTTAAAATAGTTTACGAGGTCAGTATTACTCTGATTCCAAAGACAGAAAAGGACACGACAAGAAAAGAAAATTACAGGCCAGTAGCCCACAGAAAACATAGATTCAAAAATGTTCAACAAAATACTAGCAAATCAAATTCAGCAGCACATTAAATGTATCATACACTATGATAAAATGGGATTTATCCCAGTGGTGCAAGGACAAACATATGCAAATCAATAAATGTAATATACCTCATTAATAAAATGAAGAATAAAATTCATCTCAGTAGATGCAGAAAATGCTTTTGACAAAAATCAACAGCCTTTCATGATAAATACTCTGAACAAATTAGGTGTAAAAGGAATGTACCTCAACAAAGTAAAGGCCATGCATGGCAAGCCCACAGCTAACATCATACTCAATAGTGAAAAATGTTAAAGATTTTACTCTAAGATCAGGAACAATACAAGCATACCTGCTCTCACCATTTCTATTCAATATAGTACTGGAAGTCCTCGTTAGAGATTTAAGTGACAAAAAGAAAATAAGATGCATCCAAATTGGAAAACAAAGAGTAAAACTGCCTCTATTTTTAGATCATGTAATCTTATATATAGAAAATCCTGAAGACTACCAAAACACTGTTAGAGCAAATAAATAAAGTCAGTTAATTTGCAGGATATAAATTCAACATTCCAAAATCAGTTCAGTTTCTGTACACTAACAAAAAACTAACTGAAACAGAAAGTAAGGACACAATCCCTTGTGCAGTAGCATCAAAAATAATAAGATACTTAGGAATATATTTAACCGAGGAAGTGAAAGATCTCTATATTGAAAACAACAAGACATTGATTTACAAACTGTAAAAGACACAAAAATTGGAAAGATACTCAGGGTCCATGGGTTGGAATAATAAATATTGTTAAAATGTCCATACTACTCAAAACAATCTACAGATTCAAAGCAATTCCTTAAAATCCCAGTGGCATTTTTCACAAAAATAATAAACACTCTCCTAAAATTCATATAAAATCACAAAAGACCCTAAATTGTCAAAGCAATCTTGAGCAAGAAGTGTAAAGCTGGAGGTATCACATTTCCTGAATTCAAACTATATTACACAGCTATTGTAATCAAAACATTATGGTACTGGCACAAAAACAGACTCAAAGATGGATGTAACAAAATATAGGGCCAAGAAATGAACCCACATATATATGACCTTTGACAAGGGTGCCACAATTAAACAGTAGGAAAAGAATAGTCTCCTCAACAAATGGTGTTGAGAAACTGGATATCCACATGAAAAAGAAGGAAATTGGATTATTATGTTATACCATACACAAAAATCAACTCAAAATGGATTAAAGACATAAATATAAGAATTGAAACTCTTAAATTATCAGAAGAAAACATGAAGGAAAGGCTCCTTGATATAATCCTGGCAAAGATTTTGTTTTTGTTTTTGTTTTTTTTATGCGACATCAAAGGCACAAGCAATAAATGCAAAAACAAACAAGTGGGATGATGTCAAGCTACACAATTTCTGCACAGCAAAGGAAACTACAGGATGGAAAGCCAACCTATGGAATGAGATAAAATATTTACACAACATATATCTGATAAGGGGTTAATATCTAAAATATATAAGTAGCTCCTAAAACTGAATAGCAGCAAGATAAATAACACAAATAAAAAACAGGAAAATGACCTGAATAGACAGTTTTTCCAGTGAAGACATACAAATGGTCAACTAGCATATGAAAATGTATCAACATCACTAATCACCAGGGAAATGAAAATTAAAACCACACTGATATCTCATCTCACACCTGTTATGATGTCCATTATTAAAAAAAGAAAAAAGTGTTGGTGAGCATGTGGAGAAAGAGAACTCTGGTACACAGTTGATGGAAATGTTAATTGGCACAACCATTATGGAATATATTATGAAAGTTCCTCAAAAAATTAAAAATAGAATTTACATATCATCAATAAATTCTATTTCTAGATATTTGTCCAAAGGGACTAAAATGAGCATTTCAAAGAGTTACCTGCAGTCCCATGTTTATTGCAGCATTATTCACAATACTGAAGATATGGAAACAACCTAGATGTCTATTGTCAGATAACTGGATAAAGAAAATGTGGTATATATATATATATATATATATATATATATATATATAGTGGAATATTATTCAACCTAAAAAATGGAAGAAAATTCTGCCATTTTTGGCAACATGGATTTACCTGGGGGACATTAAGCTTAGTGAAATAAGCCAGACAGAGAAAGACAAATATTCTATTATCTCACTTATATGTGGAATCTAAAATAGTCAAACTCACAGAGACAGAATTTAGACTGGAAATTGCTAGGATTTGGGAGAGTGGGAATTTGGGAGATGATTGTCAATGTGAAAGAAATTTCAGCTAACACCTATATAGCAAATTGCCCATAGCTTACAATACTTTAGTGTATACTTAAATTTTACTAAGAGGGTAGACTTTATGTTAAGTGTTTTTACTTCTTGCAAAAAAAAAGAAAGTAATAATAAAGAAGTTGGGAGGAAACTTTGGGAGATGATGAAATGTTTATGGACTTGATGGTGATGATGATTTCATGGGTATATATTTAACCTCAAAATAATGAAGATGTAAACATTAAATTTGTATAGCTTTTTACATGCCAATCATACCCTACTAAAGAAGTTTTTTTAAAATAGTTAGTCCACACTAACTTTAGGCAGGATGCAACAGTTCAGATTATCCCTAATGTTTCAAGCTTAAGTGAAAGTAAAATGGTCACAACATCTATCTCCTAACATATAAATTCTTTGGAAAGCATGAGAAATTTATACATTTTTATTCCCTGGAAAAATCTATCTGATAATTTTTATTGTAACTCAGTTTACAAAAAAAACCCCACATTATTCTGAAATAACTATAGATTAACATGTGTATGCAAGAAAATGTACAGGAAGATCCTATAAACTCTTTACCCAGACTCCCAAAACTACAGCTTTCATACCTATAGTACAATATCAAAATCAGGCAATTGACACTGGAGCAAACTTTGAGCTTACTGAGATTCCGTTAGTTATATATTTACTCATCTATATGTGTGTGTGCATATGTGTGTGTGCATGTGAGGCTCTATGCAAGAATTGAACACATGTTTAGCTTCATGCAACCTCCACCACAATCAAGATACTTAACCCCCATGCTGTACCATAAACACATGATTCCCTGGTGCTAACCCTTTATATTCAAAACTACCAATACCCTGCCTATACTTAACCACTGACAACCACAAGTCTACTATCCATCTACAATTATATTATTTTTCAAATGTTAAGTAAATGTAAAAATTTAGTAGATATTCATTCAGTATTTTTTTTGCGCTCAGGATAATTTCATTGAGATATATACAAGTTGATGCATGTTTCAATAATTTATTCTTTTTACTGCTGAGTAGCATTTCACAGTATATCTCAGTTTGGTTAAGGATTCCTCCATTGAAGTACATTTGGGTAGTTTACATTTGGGGGCTATCAAAAATAAAGTTGCTGTGTGTATTTATGTACAAAATGTTGCATGAAAATAAGTTTTCATTTCTCTGGTATGGAAGCCTAGTAGTGCAATAATTGAGAATTATTGGTAAATTCATTCTTTTAACTTTTTATTTTATTTTGGAGTACAGTTGATTAACAATGTTGTGTTAGTTTCAGGTGTACAACAAAGTGATTCAGTTATATATATACATGTATCTATTATTTTTGAAATACTTTTCCCAATTAGGCTGTTACAGAACATTAAGCAGAGTTCCCTGTGCTATACAGTAGGTCCTTGTTGGTTATCCATTTTAAATATAGCAGTGTGTACATGTTAATCCCATACTCCCTAACTGTCCCTCCCCCCACCCTTCCCCCCTGCTAACCATAAGTTCATTCTCTAAGTCTGTGAGTCTGTTTCTGTCTTGTAAATATGCTCACTTGTATTATTTTATTTTTTTTTTTAGATTCTGCATATAAGTGATATCACATGATACTTCTCTTTCTCTGTCTGACTTACTTCACTCAGTATGACAATCTCTAGGTCCATCCATGTTGCCACAAATGGCATTATTTCATTTTTTAAGGGTTGAGTAGTATTCCATTGTATATATGTACCACATCTTCTTTATCCATTCTTCTGTTGATGGAAATTTTGGATACTTCCATGTCTTGGCTATTGTAAACAGCACTTCAATGAACACTGGGGTGCATGTTTCCTTTTGAACCATGTTTTTATCCAGGTATATGCCCAGGAGTGGGATTGCAGGATGATATGGTAGCTCTATTTTTAGTTTTTTAAGGAACCTCCATACTGTTCTCCATACTGGCTGCACCAATTTACATTCCCTACTCCCTAACTGTCCCTCCCCCCACCCTTCCCCCCTGCTAACCATAAGTTCATTCTCTAAGTCTGTGAGTTTGTTTCTGTCTTGTAAATATGCTCACTTGTATTATTTTATTTTTTTTTTAGATTCTGCATATAAGTGATATCACATGATACTTCTCTTTCTCTGTCTGACTTACTTCACTCAGTATGACAATCTCTAGGTCCATCCATGTTGCCACAAATGGCATTATTTCATTTTTTAAGGGTTGAGTAGTATTCCATTGTATATATGTACCACATCTTCTTTATCCATTCTTCTGTTGATGGAAATTTTGGATACTTCCATGTCTTGGCTATTGTAAACAGCACTTCAATGAACACTGGGGTGCATGTTTCCTTTTGAACCATGTTTTTATCCAGGTATATGCCCAGGAGTGGGATTGCAGGATGATATGGTAGCTCTATTTTTAGTTTTTTAAGGAACCTCCATACTGTTCTCCATACTGGCTGCACCAATTTACATTCCCACCGACAGCGTAGGAGAGTTCCCTTCTCACCACACCTTCTCCAGTATTTATTTTTTTGTGGAATTTTTGATGTTAGTCATTCTGACTGGTGTGAGGTAGTATCTCATTGGAGTTTTGATTTCAACATCTTTTGATTTCAACACCTTTTCATGTGCCTCTTGGACATTTGCATGTCTTCTTTGGAAAAATGTCTATTTAGGCCTTCTGCCCATTTTTTCATTGGGTTGTTTGTTTTGATAATATTAAGCCACATGAGCTATTTGTAAATTTTGGAGACTAATCCCTTTTTGGTCACATCATTTGCAAGTATTTTCTCCCATTCTGTGTGTTGTCTTTTCATTTTTTTATGGTTTCCTTTGTTGTGCAAAAGCTTTTGAGTTTAATTAGGTCCCATTTGTTTATTTTTGTTTTGATTTCCATTATTCTGGGAGATGAATCAAAAAGATATTGCTGTGATTTATGTCAGAGAGTGTTCTGTCTATGCTTTCCTCTAAAAGTTTTATAATGTCTGGTCTCACATTTAGGTCTTTAATCTATTTTGAGTTGATTTTTGTGTATGGTGTTAAAGAATGTTCTAATTTCATTTTTTTTACATGTATCTCTCTTGTTTTCCCAGGGCCATTTATTGAAGAGACTGTCTTTCCTCCATTGTAGTCTTGCCTCCTTTGTCATAGATTAATCATCCATAGGTGTGTGGGTTTATTTCTGGGCTTTCTCTCCTGTTCATTGATCTATATTTCTATTTGTGTGCCAGTACCATACTTTTCGATGGCTATAGCTTTGTAGTATAGTCTGAAGTCAGGGAGACTGATTCCTCCAGCTCTGCTTTTTTTTCTTAAGATTGCTTTGGCTATTCAGAGTCTTTTGTGTCTCCATACTAATTTTAAGATTTTTTTGTTCTAGTTATGTGAAAAACGTAATTGATCATTTGATAGGGATTACATTAAAACTGTAGATTGTCTTGGGTCCTATAGTCATGTTGAAAATACTGATTCTTCCAATCCAAGAACATGGTATATCTTTCCATCTATTTCTTTCATCAGTGTCTTATTATTTTCAGAGTACAGATCTTTTGTCTCCTTAGGTATGTATATTTCTATGTGTTTTATTCTTTTTGATGTGATGGTAAATGTGATTGTTTTTGAATTTCTCATTCCGATCTTTCATTTTTAGTTTATAGAAATGCAACAAATTTCTGTGTATTAATTTTGTAACCTACAACTTTAACAAATTCATTGATGAGCTATTGTCTGGTGGTGTCTTTAGGATTTTTTATGTATTGTATCATATAATTTTTAGTTTATAAAAAAGCCTGTTATACAGTTTTCTAGAGTGGATTTATCATGTTACATTCTGATCAGCAAAGTATGACTTAGTTTCTCCAAATTCTTGACAGTTTTTTGGCATGATGTATACATATATATGTGTATATACATATATATATATATATACAGTCTTGACAGCTGTGCAGTAATATCACATTGTGATTTCAATTTGCATTTACCTAATGGTTAATGATGTTCAACATACTTTAATGTGCTTATTTCTTATATGTATATATTTTTGGTGAGTTGTTTGTGCATATCTTTAGCCCATTTCACAATTAAATTGTTTGATTTTCAATGTTGAGATATATAATTCTTTTTATATTCTAAATACAAGTCCTCTGTCTGATATGTGATTCTGATAGACATCATAATGACACCCAATCCAAAAACGCCCACATATTAATCCTCCAAACTTAAGTATATGTTATGTAAATAGTGGGACAGAAATATGTTTTCAGATTGAATTACAGTTGGTAATAATTTTATTCTGAGAAGGGGAGATTATCTTGGATGTTCTGGGTGGGCCTAATATAATTACAAAGGCCTTATAAATGAAAGATGTAGGCAGGAGAAGTAGAGTTGGAGGAGAATACATGATTATGAAAGCCGAGGTTGGAGTGATGACACTGTTGGCTTGAAGATGGAATGAGGACAACCTCCAGAAGTTGAAAAATATAAGAAAATAGATACTCCTCTACAGCTTCCAGAAAGGAAAGAAGTTTTGCAAACATCTTGGTTTTAGCCCAGTAAGAGCCATTCTGGACTTCTGACATGTAGAAATGTAAGATAATAAATTTGTGTTGTTTTAAGCTAATAACTTTGTGACAATTTGTTACAGCAAAAATAGAAAACAAATAGTAATTTGTACATATTTTTCATGGTATTTACTTTCCCTAATAAACTTTTTCACACAGTTTCTCATAGAGAAATAAAATAATATTGATGAGGTCTAAATTATTGATTTTTCATTATATGAATCATGCATTTAGTATAAAGTCTAGGAACTCTTTGCCTAGTCCTAAGTCCTGAAGATTTCCTGTGAATTTTTCTAAAAGTTTTAGAGTTCTTTGTTTTACATTTATGTCCATGGTCAATTCTGAGTTAAATTTTGTATAGTTTAACTATTTCTCTCTGGCTTATGGATGCCCAATTACTAGCACTATTTATTTAAAAACTTATCTCTCTTTCAGTGTTTGTTTTTGCTTCTTTGTTATGATTAACTAGGTATATTTGTATGAATCTACTTGTGGATTCTCTATTCTGTGGTATTTAGTTATATCTATCCCTCATCCCATGCCATATTGTTTTGATTAGGGGAGGTAAATAGTAAGGCATATATTAGGAAGAGTGATTCCTCCTATTTGATTCTTCTTCTTTTTTTTTATACTTGTTCTGACTATTTTATTGCCTTGCCCTTTTTGTTTAAATTTTAGAATAAGCCCTCTTGATCTATGAAATGCCTTTCTGGGATTTTTATAGGAATTGCATTTAACCTATAGGTAACTTTAGAGAGAATTGACTTTACGATGTTGAGTCTTTTAATCTCTGAACACAGTATTTATTAAGGTATTTAGTTTTTCTTTGATTTCTTTCATAAGCGTTTGGTAATTTTCATCATATAGAACATGTACATGTTTTGGTTAGATTCACAGATAATCATTTCACTTTCTTTTGTGCAACTAAAAATGACATTTTGTTTTAAAACTTCTTTTTCTACTTCTATATTTTCAGTACACAAATGCAATTGATTACTTTTGTGTGTTAATCTTGTATCCTGTGAACTTACAAAATTTATTACTTTTAGACTTTTTTTTTGTACAATCCTTGTGATTTTGTATGTACATAGTTAAGCTGTCAGCAAATAGAGACAGAATTATTTCTTCTTTTCCAAGGGTGTTTTATTTATTTCTCTTTCCTTGTAACAGTGGCTACAACATCCAGGACTGTTGACTAAGAATTGTTGCACATCTTTGCCTTGCTTTTTTTTTTAACATCTTTATTGGAGTATAACTGCTTTACAATGGTGTGTTAGTTTCTGCTTTATAGCAAAGTGAATCAGTTATACATATACATATATCCCCATATCTCTTCCATCTTGCATCTACCTCCCTCCCACCCTCCTTTTCCCACCCCTCTAGGTGGTTACAAAGCACCGAGCTGATCTCCCTGTGCTATGTGGCTGCTTACCACTAGGTATCTATTTTGTGTTTGGTAGTGTATATATATATATTCCAATTTTGCCCCTATGTTCTTCATGACCATTTTTGTTTGTTTGTTTTTTAGATTCCATATATATGTGTTAGCATACAGTACTTATTTTTTTACTTTCCGACCCACTTCACTATGTATGACAGACAGAGATTTCTGGGCATTAATTTTGTATCCTGCTACTTTAGCAAATTCATTGATTAACTCTAGTAGTTTTCTGGAAGCAACTTTAGGATCCTCTATGTATAGTATCATGTCATCTGCAAAAAGTGACAGCTTTCATTCTTCTTTTCTAATTTGGATTATTTTATTTCTTTTTCTTCTATGATTTCTGTGGCTAAAACTTCCAAAACTAGGTTGAATAACAGTGGTGAGAGTGGGCAACCTTGTCTCGTTCCTGATCTTAGTGGAAATGGTTTCAGTATTTCACCATTGAGAATGATGTTGGCTGTGGATTTGTCATATATGGCCTTTATTATGTTGAAGTAAGTCCCCTCGATGCCTACTTTCTGGAGGGTTTATATCATAAATGGGTTTTGAATATTGTCGAAAGCTCCTTCTGCATCTATTGAGATGATCATAAGTTTTTTCTCCTTCAATTTGTTAATATGGTGTATCATGTTGATTGATTTGCGTATATTGAAGAATCCTTGCATTCCTGGAATAAACCCCACTTGATCATGGTGTATGATCCTTTTAATGTGCTATTGGATTCTGTTTGCTAGTATTTTGTTGAGGATTTTTGCATCTATGTTCATCATCGATATTGGCCTGTAGTTTTCTTTCTTAGTGCCATCTTTGTGTGGTTTTGGTATCAGGGTGACGGTGGCCTAGTAGCATGAGTTTGGGAGTCTTCCTCCCTCTGCTCTATTTTGGAAGAGTTTGAGAATGATAGGTGTTAGGTCTTCTCTAAATGTTTGATAGAATTCGCCTGTGAAGCCATCTGGTCCTGGGCTTTTGTTTGTTGGAAGATTTTTAATCACAGTCATAGAGTTGCTTGTAGTAATCTCTAATAATCTTTTGTATTTCTGCAGTGTCAGTTGTTACTTCTCCTTTTTCATTTCTAATTCTATTGATTTGAGTCTTCTTCCTTTTTTTCTTCATGTCTCTGGCTAATGGTTTATCAATTTTGTATATCTTCTCAAGGAACCAGCTTTTCGTTTTATTGATCTTTGCTATCATTTCCTTAATTTATTTTTCATTTATTTCTGATTTGATCTTTATGATTTCTTTCCTTTTGCTGACTTTGATTTTTTTTTTGTTCTTCTTTCTCTAATTGCTTTAGGTGTAATGTTAGGTTGTTTATTTGAAATGTTTCTTGTTTCTTAAGGTAGGATTGTATTGCTGTAAACTTCACTCTTAAAACTGCTTTTGCTGCATCCCATAGGTTTTGGGTTGTTGTGTTTTCATTGTCATTTGTTTCTAGGTATGTTTTGATTTCCTCTTTGATTTCTTCAGTGATCACTTGGTTATTAAGTAGTTTGTTGTTTAGCCTCCATGTGTTTGTATTTTTTACAGATTTTTTCTTGTAATTGATATCTACTCTCATAGTGTTGTTGTTGGAATAGATACTTAATATGATTCCAATTTTCTTAAATTTACCAATGCCTGATTTGTGACCCAAGATATGATCTATCCTGGAGAATGTTCCATGAGCACTTGAGAAGAAACTTTATTCTGTTGTTTTTGAATGAAATGTCCTATAAATATCAATTAAGTCCATCTTTTTTAATGTATCATTTAAAGCTTGTGTTTCCTTATTTATTTTCATTTTGGATGATCTGTCCATTGGTGAAAGTGGAGTGTTAAAGTCCCCTACTATGATTGTGTTACTGTCGATTTTCTCTTTTATGGCTCTTAGTATTTGCTTTATGTATTTAGGTTCTCCTATGTTGGGTGCATAAATAGATACAATTTTTATATATTCTTCTTGGATTGATCTTTGATCATTATGTGGTGTCCTTCTTTGTCTCTTGTAATAGTCTTTAAGTTTATTTTGTTTTATATGAGAATTGTTACTCCAGCTTTCTTTTGATTTCAATTTTCATGGAATATCTTTTCCATCCCCTTACTTTCAGTGTGTGTGTGCCTCTAGCTCTGAAGTGGGTCTCTTGTAGACAGCATATATACAGGTCTTGTTTCTGTATCCATTCAGTCAGTCTATGTCTTTTGGTTGGAACATTTAATCCATTTACCTTTAAGGTAATTATTGATATGTATGTCCCTATTACCATTTTCTTATTTGTTTTGGGTTTGTTATTGTAGGTCTTTTCCTTCTCTGTGTTTCCTGCCTAGAGAAGTTCCTTTAGCATTTGTTGTAAAGCTGGTTTGGTGGTGCTGAATTCTCTTAACTTTTGCTTATCTGTAAAGCTTTTAATTTCTCCATCAAATCTGAATGAGATCCTTTCTGTTTAGAGTAATCTTGATTGTAGGTTTTTCCCTTTCATCACTTTAAATAATGTCCTGCCACTCCCTTATGGCTTGCATAGTTTCTGCTGCAAGATCAGCTCTTAACCTTATGGGCATTCCCTTGTATGTTATTTGTTGTTTCTCCCTTGCTGTTTTTAATATTTTTTCTTTGTATTTAATTTTTGATAGTTTGATTAATATGTGTCTTGTTGTGTTTCTCCTTGCATTTATCCAGTATGGGACTCTTTGTGCTTCCTGGACTTGATTAACTATTTCGTTTCCCATATTAGGGGTTGGAACATTTAATCCATTTACCTTTAAGGTAATTATTGATATGTATGTCCCTATTACCATTTTCTTATTTGTTTTGGGTTTGTTATTGTAGGTCTTTTCCTTCTCTGTGTTTCCTGCCTAGAGAAGTTCCTTTGGCATTTGTTGTAAAGCTGGTGTGGTGGTGCGTAGGTCCTTGTTACACTTTTCTTGTATTTTCTCCATTCTCTTTCCACGATTTTGGGTCATCTTTATTATCATTATTCTGAATTCTTTTTCAGGTCGACTGTTTATTTCCTCCTCATTTGTTAAATCTGACTGTTTTTTACCTTGCTCCTTCATCTGCTGTGTGTTTCTGTGTCTTCTCATTTTTATCCAGTATGGGACTCTTTGTGCTTCCTGGACTTGATTAACTATTTCGTTTCCCATATTAGGGAAGTTTTCAACTGTAATCTCTTCAAAAATTTCCTAATTCCCTTCTTTTTCTTCTTCTCCTCTTGGACCCCTATTATTCTGAATTCTTTTTCAGGTCGACTGTTTATTTCCTCCTCATTTGTTAAATCTGACTGTTTTTTACCTTGCTCCTTCATCTGCTGTGTGTTTCTGTGTCTTCTCATTTTGCTTAACTTCCTGTGTTTGGGGTCTCCTTTTCACAGGCTGCAGGTTCGTAGTTCCTGTTCTTTTTGATGTCTGCCCCCAGTGGCTAAGTTTGGTTCAGTGTGTTGTGTAGGCTTCCTGGTGGAGGGGACTAGTGCCTCTTTTCTGGTGGATGAGGCTGGATCTGTCTTTCTGTTCGGCAGGTCCACATCTGGTGGTATGTTTTGGGGTGTCTGTGGCCATATTATGATTTTAGGCAGCCTCTCTGCTAATGGGTTGCATTGTGTTCTTATCTTACTTGTTGTTTGGCATAGGGTGTCCTGCACTGTATCTTGCTGGTCATTTAGTGGAGCTTGGTCTTGATGTTGAGATGGAGATCTCTGGGAGATTTTCACCATTTGATATTATGTGGAGCTGGGAGGTCTCTTTTGGACCAATGTCCTGAACTTGTCTCTCCCACCTCAGAGGCACAGCCCTTACACCTGGCTGGAGCATCATTAGCCTGTCATCCACATGGCTCAGAATAAAAGGGAGGAAAAAAAAGAAAGGAAGATGAAGATAAAAATAAAATATAATAAAATAAAATTTAAAAGTTTTTAAAATAAAAAAAAAATTATTAAAAAAAAATTTAAAAAAGAAAGTAAGAAAGAAGAGAGCAACCAAACCAAAAAAAAAAAAAAATCCACCAAATGATAACAAGTGCTGAAAACTGTACTAAACAAAAAAAAAAAAAAAAAAAAAAGGCTGAACCCTAGGTCAAATGGTATAAGTAAAGCTATACAGACAAAATCAACCACAGAAGCATACACATACACATTCACAGAAAGACTAAAAGGGAAGAAATATATATATTGTTGCTCTCTTTGACTTGTTTTTTATCTCTAAGAAGAAACATCCAGTCTTTCAACATTAAGTTTAATGTTACCTGCTGTTTTATTTGTAGATGCTCTATATGAGATTAAGGAAGGTCTTCTCTATTTATAGTGTAGTGAGAGTTTTTATCATAAATGGTCATTGAAGTTTGTCAAATGCTTTTTCTGCAACATTTAAAATTATCATATGATATTTTTCTTTATCAGTGTGTTGATACGAATGATTACATTGACTTAATCAAAATATAGTTGATGTACAATATTATATAAGTTACAGGTGTACATGTAGTGATTTACAATTTTTAAAGGCTGTATTCCATTTATAGTTATTATAAAATATTAACTATATTCCCCATGTTGTACAATATATCCTTGTAGCTTATGATTCATTTTTCAAATATCAAACCAGGCTTTATATGGAAAAAATCCAACTTGCTTGTAGTATGTTATTCCTTTCATACATTTTTAGTTGTATTGGTAAAATTTTCCTGAGAATTTTTGTGTAAGTCCAGGAGAAATATTAGTCTGCATTTTTCGTTTCCTACCCTATCTTAGTCTAATTTTGGTGTCAGGATTTTTGTGTAAGTCCAGGAGAAATATTAGTCTGCATTTTTCATTTCCTACCCTATCTTAGTCTGATTTTGGTGTCAGGATATACTGTCTAGCGTTCTCCTGAGAAACAGAAACAATGGGGTGTGCATATATAGAGAAAAAAATATTTTTAGAAATTGGCACATGTGATTATAGACCAGCAAGTCCAAAATCTGCAAGGTAGGCCATCTGGCTCGAGACCCAGAAAAGAGCCAATATTGCTATTCAGGTTCAAAATCATATGCTGCAGAATTTCTTCTTGTTCATGGGAGGTATTTTTTTATCTTCAGTTTTTTGGATGAGACCTACTCACATTATGAAGGGCAATCTATTTTACTGTACTCAAACTCCACTGATAAATGTTAATTTCATTCCCCCCCAAAAGCCCTCACAGAAACATCCAGTATTATGTTTGACCAAATATCTGGACACCATGGCCCAGCCACATTAACACATAAAATTAATAATCACACAGGGTAATAATGCCTTCTTACAATGAGTTGGGAAATATTTCCTCCTCTTCTATTTTATGGAAGATATTTTCTAAAATTTATGTTAATTATTCTTTGAATATTTGGTAAAAATTTCCAATGAAACCATCTGGACATGGAGATCTATTTGGGGGGAGTATTTTAATTAAACATTTAACTTATTTAATAGTTATAGTGTTTTCCAGGTTATCTATTTCAGTTGGGAAGTTTGTGTTTTTTAAGAAATTGGTTCATTTCTTATGAATTATTGAATTTATAAGTAGTATTTCTTAATTATCATTTAAAGGATGTAGAATATGTTTTATGGCCCTGTTCCATTCTTGATATTGGTGATTTGTGCTCTCTTTCTATCTTTGTAATGCGTCTAAAAGTTTGCCAATTTTATTGATTTGTTTAAATTAGGTTTTGTTTTATTAATTTTCTCCATTGTTGTTCTCTCTTCAATTTTATTTATATGTGCTTTTGTATTTATTACTTCTTTCCAACTGTTTGCTTTGGGATGTTTTTGCTCTTCTACTTCCAGCTTCTTGCTGTAAAAACTAAGAATTGAGATTGTTACTGTTTTCTAATATAAGCATTTTGTGTCACAAGCTTTTTTCTCATACTACTTTGGCTGCATCCGACAAATTTAGTTATGTTTTATATTCATTTTTATTCATTTCTTTCAAATCCTTTGTTATTTTCTCTTTGATCTATAGACTCTATTTAGACATTTTTTGCTTAATTTCCTTGTGTTTGGAGATTTTATCATTGTCTATTATTGATTTCTAATTTGATTTCATTTTTATCAGAGAGCACACTCTATATGATACCAATTCTTTTAAATGTGTTTAAGAATAGTAATATGACTTAAAATGTAGTCTAGCTTGATGACTGTTTCACAGGTGCTTGAAAAGAATGTGTATTCTGTAGTAGAATTAAATGTTCTATAAATGTCGATTAGATTCTTTTGACTCATGTTATTGTCCTGTTCTTCTAGATCCTTGAAATTTCCTGATAAGTAATTATATCAATTTCTGAGAGTGGACAACAGAAGTCCCCATCTAAAATTAGGGATTTGCCTATTTCTCATTTCATCTCTAACAATTTTGCTATATGTATTTTGGAGCTCTGGTGTTTTGTAAATATTCATATTGAATTACAATTATGTGCTTGGAGAATTGATCCTAGTTTAGTTAAGTACTTAATAATAGTATTTGCTTATTTGATATTAATATATCCACTCCCTTCCTTCAATACTTTTTGCATGAAATGCCTCTTTACATTCTTTTGCTTTCAACCTACCTCTGTCATTAGGTTTAAAGTGAATTTCTTGTAGATAGCATAAAGTTGGGTCAGTTGTGTGGATTTTGAGCCACTCTGAAAACTTCTGTCTTTTAGTTGTTGTATTTAGATCATTTGCATGTAAAGTAATTATTGATATATTAGCTTCTATATCTGCTATTTTATTTTCTGTTTGTTCTCTCCTTTCCCCATTCCTCTGTAGGCTGCTTGTATCATTTTGAGAGTTCCATTTGGATTCATCTATTTTACATAGCCTTGTTCTATTTTCTTTGTGGTTGATCTAGGTATTATAATACATATACATACATAACTTATCACAGCCTAGAGGTGTTAAAGTATTAAAATTTCAAGAAAAGTTACTTCTATTAGATTTCTTTGTCTTCTCAATTTAAACATTTAATTTATGAATTATTTATTTATGTGCACTGAACTCCATATCAGACAGTGTTATTATCATTTCAACTATAAAATATGATTAAAGGAATTCAGGAGGTGGAGGAGATAAAGATGGTAGAGTAAGAGGATGGTAAGATCACCTCCCCCCATGAACACATCAAATATATGTCTACCTGTGGAACAACTCACAACAAAAAACAAACTGAAGACTGGAAGAAAGATCTTTCTACAACCAAAGTTGTAAAGAAAGATCCAAGTAGAGTTGGGTAGAAAGGGAGGAGAAGTGATCAGGTTGGGACATTTGGCCCTAGAAGGGGACATAGAAGAAGAGAGGGAAAGCATGGGCTTGGAAATCTTCTGTGGGGAGTGAAGGGTTCGAGCCACATATAGGGCACCCCAACACTGAGGTCCAACAGCAGGCAGATGATTCCCCTTAGCTGGTTTGAAAACCAGTGGGATTTACAGGAAGCCTGAAAGAAACTGAGATCCCACTCATGAAGAATGTATGCACATTGTTGCTTACTCCTGGGAACAAGGTAGAAGAAGCAGAATGAAATTGCCTGGGGCTCAGACCAGTTTCCTATGACTGCACCACTGCAAGCCCTGACCTGCACTGGGTGTCTGCTCCAGCCCCTCATGTTCCAGCACAGTTTGACAAAGGCTGCCTTTTCCAAGGAGAGTGCACACTTGGAAGGGACAGAGCCAGCTTGGAACCGTCACTACATCCAAATGGGGCAAGGGTGAACCTAGTTGGCATGTATGGAGTTGGCAAATCAGAAGCTGTCTGGAGCTCTGACTGGCATACTGGGACTTCCCAGCAGCGCATGCCCCAGCCTGCACCTGGCAGTGGCTCCAGCCCCTCTTGCTTCAGAGCTACTTCTTTCTGGGAGAAAGGCCCCATTGCCAGGAGGGATAAGATTGCACACTTAGAGGTAAAAGAACCACCATAGCCCTGACACTCAAGGCTTGGGCACCAGCACCTTCAGCACTGATCTTACTGATCCTGTCCCCATAGGGTGGTGACAGCCAGTGAGCATAGGAGTAGCTCCAGTTTTCACCTGGCTCTAGCTTTAGCCACTCCAATTCCAGTCCCATATCCCATGAAGGTGATAGGTATCAGAATGCCAGGTGGGGAGAGGTGATCCATGCTCACTTCATATCCAACTATATCACCAGGCACTAGGCACATAAAGACTGCATAGGGATACTCCCACATTAGGACACCCCTTCAAGAGCAGTATAGATAACTGTTTAACCTAATTTCATAGAGACAGATCAAATTGAAAAATATGAGGAGACAGAGGAATTTGTTTCAAATAAAAGAACAGAGAAAAACCCTAAAAAATACTAATGAAATAGATAAATAATTTGACAGATAAAAAGTTCAAAGCATTAATATTAAGAATGCTAACTGAACATAGGAAAAGAATAAATTAACACAGTGAGAATTTTTACAAGAAACTAGAAAATATAAAGAGAGTAAAAGTTGGAACTGAAGAATACAATAACTGAAATGAAAAACACACTAGAAGGAATTAACAACACACTAGGTGATACAGAAAAATGGTCTGTAAGATAGGATAATGGAAACCATCCAATTAGAACAGCAAAAAGATAAGTAAATTTTTTAAAAATGAGGACAGTTGGGACTTCCATGGTGGCCCAGTGGTTAAGACTCCATGCTTCCTATGCAGCTCGTGTGGGTTCAATCCCTGGTTGGGGAACTAAGATCCCACATGCCACATGGCATGGCCAAAATTTTTTTAAAAAATTGAAAAGTGAGGTCAGTTGAAGAGACCTCTGGGAAAACAAGCATATCACCATTTGTATAAAAGGGACCCCAGAAGAATAAGAAGATAAAGAGATTGAAAATGTATTTGATGAAATTATGGTGGAAAACTTCCCAAACCTGAAGAAAGGAAGAGATTTCCAGGTACAGGAATCACAGAGAGTCTGAAACAAGATAAACTCAAAGAGACCAACGTGAAGACATATCACAATTAAACTGGTAAAAGTTAAAGACTTTTAAAGGCAGCAAGAGAAAAACAAAGCATCAAGAAAAGGGAATCCTGGTCAAGATGGCAGAATAGGAAGACCTGAGGTTCACATCTCCTCACAAGTACATCAAGAATACTTCTGCAAGTTGAACAATTTTCACAGAACACCAGCTAAACAGTAACAGAGGACCTCAGACACCTAAAAGGACAAGAAAAGACCCCTGTACAACAGGGTAGGAAGAAGGAGTCTCAGAAAGGGAAGAAAAAGAAAAGAGGAAACGAGATGGGACCCACATTCCTGGGGGAGGAGCTGAAGGAGGGGAGAGGTTACTGCACCCAGGGAGAGCCCCTCACCAACAACAAGATATGGATATGCAGAAATAGAGCGGGGGACTTTGGGGGTTATTGGAAGTGCAGCAGATGGTCTGTGGCAGGTAGGACAGAGCAAGATTTGCATGGATGGTCTGTGCTACAACACTGCACACCCCAGCCTGAGAAAGGTGTCCACTAAGGCTGGCAGGGGCTGGGTGCTGAAGCATGGGATTAAGAGAGAAGACCCTGGGAGAGGACTGCTGTTGGCTGCATGGAGGTGTCCACAAAGGACAGGAGTGTGTAGATCAGCTGTGCCGAGACAGCCTGAGGGGATGAGAGAGAGGAGTTCCACAGCCAGGTCTGCTCCTGAAGGAAGCAAAGATTGCCTTGGAAGTGAGGTGCCATTGTTTAGTGGAGCACAAGGGACAGGGTCTCCATCATGGCTTCTCTCCCCACACACCAACCCCTGACTCCGTGGGCAATGGAGGGACTCCCACCAGAGTGAGTGCACCCCTGTGTGTTGCTGCCTCCTGCCAGACCCTGCCTCTGCAGGCACTAGAGAGGGATCCCATCAGAGCAAGCATGCACCACCGTCATTGACACCTTATCCTTTGATTGATTACTGCCTCAATTTCTAAGTGTTTACAAACAATTAGTTTAATAATTCATCCTACAGTTTTACCAGAGAGACATGCATTTCAAGATTTCCTGAGATCTATTGCCAGAATCCACTTTTCCTCTTTTAAAAATCAATCCATTTGTCAATATTGTTCTCCAGGCATATCTCCAATTCCAATTTCCATTATTTCACCATCTTTCTTCCAAAAAGCTTTTGACTATTTCTGAAAATCGTATCCACATTCCAAAGCTGTAAATTTATCCCACAAAAATATTCCAAGAATGTGACAATGGTTCTGAAGGAAGTTCCAAAGTTTGGAAGAGTAGTCAAAATGTTTTGAACAATAGCAGAATCTCAGGACTAAATTTATAACTTCCTCAGGCTTTGCTTTTGATGGTAACAGTACTCGTACTATATCATGTTTATAAGTGTTAGAATTCTACTACTTTACTTTTTTTGCACTAATTTTCTAAACCCTGTTAGATGGTAAGATGTTCTACAGCAAATATTGTGTTGTTGTTCACTTTATTCTTTGTGTCTGACAGAGTAGGCCTTCATGTAATTTTTATGTGCTAAATAAATAAATGAATGTCCTAGGTTTTCCTTTTCATAGAATACTTCTTTACTTACTTTTTCCTTCTTGCATACCCATGAATGACATACTGATTGACAGGGAGTACATTGGAAACATAACACCATCAGTAGTTCCCTGATAAAAAAGAAACAATGTGTCCAACTGATTTTGTCTCCCTTAGGAGTCAAATCAGTGCAGAAATTCCATAATTTTGATTCAAAGTTCTAGAAGTTATGGTCAAGTAATATTTGATTCGTTCACATTTCAAGACCCTCCTAGATGAAAAATTTTCAATTTTTACAAAAATGCTTTTCAAAATGTCAGAGTTAGGATTTTCATAAGCGATAAGCCAAATATTGTTATAGACTCTGAAGAGGGAAACATATCAACACTTCACTCTCACTTCTTCCATGAAGATTAGAAAATCAACTGGAATAAATAAATAAGAGGTTTTAGAACATATAAGTTCATTAGTAAACTAAATTCTTATTACCTGTATATACTGATAGTAATGAAATTTTTGTTTTAATAAGAAGTCGGGAAAGCTTCTAAGATTAATTTATATTTAGAAAACTTTTCAACAGTATTTGAAAATCCAATACACGAAGATTGCTGAAAATTGTGTTCCAGTGAAAAATACCGGAGATTCTCCATTTCTCCTCATAGTTGTGTCAATTTTTGCTTCATGTAATTTACAATTCTATTGTTAAATGTATGTGCATTTAGGATTATTATGTTCTGCCTTCTTGGTTAATTGAAACTTTTACCACTGTGTAATGTTCCTCCTGATACCTGGTACTTTTCCTTGCTCTGAAATACACTGTGCCTTATATTGATAAGGCCACTCAAGTTTTCTTTGGAGTTGGATGGTAAATATTTTTTATCCTGTTGCCTTTAAAGTACCTATTATCATTATATGTAAAGCGAGTTACATAGACAATAAATATAGATAGTGAACTATTTTATAGACAATAAGTCATTTGGTCATTTTAAAAACTCCATTCTAACAATCTGTTTTTTAATTGATATATTTAGACCATACACATTTAATGCAAGTATTGATAACGTTTGAATGCTATAGTTTTTGTTATAGTCCCACAGGTCTCCAAGGCCCAGTTAATTTTTGTCAATCTTTTTTCATTTTATTTAATTTAGATTGAATACTTTTTATTGATCTACCTTCAACACCACTAAATCTTTCCACTGTCATCTCTACATCCTGTTATTGAAGCCACTTAGTGAGTTTAATTTTGATTATTGTATTTTTAATTCCCAATTTTTGTTTGGTTCTTTATATGTTCTATTTCTTTGCTAAGATTCTTTACCTTTCCATTTGTTCAAAGAGTGTAAGTCCTTACTTCTTGGAATATGATTATAAAAACTGCTTTAAAGTCTTTGATAATTCCAACATCAGTGTCATTTTTTAATTTTCATCTGTTGATTAGTAGTTTCCTTGTAAATTTTATTTCCTGGTTCTTCATATGCCAGGTAATTTTGGATTATTTCTTGTACCTTTCTATATTTTCTTATGAGACTCTTTGTCTTGTTAAAATCTTGAGCAGAATGTTAACTTCTGGTTTCTTTTAGCAGGCAATTGACTTGGTAGGTTGAGGCCACAATTTTCTACGCACATTCTGTGACCTGTTGTTCAAATGTCATTACAGTTTTCACAGTCCCTACACTGTTCTTCAGATCTGTCCACTGGGCTTTCCTGTCCATATCCTGTCTAAATCCTAAGGAGAATGCTGATTTTTGTTTTGTTTGTTTTAATAGATAATAAACTTGTTTCCATTCTGGCCAAAATTTCCTACATGCCTTCTGTGATATATGTGATCACAGATATCATCACTTCATTTTTCAAAGCCTTTGTAATGTTACTTGGATTTACCTTGCATGTGCGCCACCCAGTAGTTGTTCTGTAAACTTAGTGGTAGTTAACTCTGAAGGTCATTTTTCAAAGCTTTTGGTGAGCTATATAGGATAGATCCATGTAAGTGGTCTTTGAGGTGAAACCCAGGTGTTCATACATCTTACTATGGCATTGCTCTTGAGTTCTTTCATCTCTGTGAATTACCCAACACTTTTTGGTTCCCTGGGGGCTTGCTTCCTTTTACTCTGGCTAGAAAGCCAAGACTTTAGTTTCTCTTCTCTGCTATGTACTTCCACTACTATGGCCCTATCCTGGGCAAAGCAACAAGAAAAGAGAAACAAAATGCAATGGGAATTCACGCCAAATTTGGGGGACCGTAATTCCTCTAGTCAGAGAGAAAGAATCTCTTCTCTCAGAGTGCTAGGCACCAGCTCAGCCTTTACTGACAATGGGATACCATAGAATTACCTGAGTGTTAGAGTGAAATTGAACAAACAAAAAGAAAATAAAGGCATTTCCCCTGTTTCTCTGATTTACGTGTTCTTTTTATTGCTCATTAGGAAAGTAAAAGTAGCCTTCTAAAACTCTTTCTGTGTGCACTGAGTATACACTTCTGGAATTTGGTCTGTCTTTGAATCCAGCAAGGCAAGACTAGGGTGAGGAGTGGGGATCAGAAAACTCATCACCACCACCACCACCCAACCATTTGGTGGTATATCAAATTCTAACTTCCTTCCCCAATCTACCTGTTATAATTTACTTTTTATGGTCCCATATAGCTGCTTCCTTTATCATTAAAATGATTTATATTTCCGTTCAGTGGGAAAGAAGTTGAATATGCTTACTCTATCTTGCTCTGAAACAAAACCATCTCTTTATCTATGTTTTCTCAGACTTTATTTTTCTCCTTCATAATTCCTCTCTCTTGAATATGCCTGTCATTCTTTATCTTTTTTACCTGTTCTCATGCTCTGTTTTCTATGTTTTTCTCCTTGTCTCATTTTCTGTGGTTGCATCTATACTTTCAATTCTCTTTGTTTCCACATCATTTTCTTTCTCAGTGTTTCTCTATGTCTGTTTCTGTTTCCTTTTGTCCCTCTCCCTTTCTTTAATTATCTCCCTTTCTTTAATTATCTCCTTTGCTACTTCCTATGTCTTTCTCTGTATCTCCCTTCCCAGTCCTCAACACAATTGCCCATAGAGTATTTTCATGTGAATTTATAAGAAATGGTGATAAATATTTTGAAAGTAATGGTAATTAATACCTTACCTAGGACTTTTGTGCATTTTAAGCAATATGAAGATTTAGTATTCTCCTATTTTGAAATCTTTCTTTAAACTTAAAATATCTCTTCCACATGTTGGAAGATGTGATCTTTTGAAACTTTATTTTATTTACCAACAGATGTTTACTAAATACTACATTATGTGCACCAGTGTGAAGTATTGTAAATTATATAAGAAAAAATATATGCCATCAAGCTGCTTACAACTTAGTAAAAGAAGTAAAATGTCTTAACTTTAATGTTTTAATGCAATTCTACAGAGTTAAAATTATACACATTGAAAGGCAAAAGAGAAGCAAACTGTCATGCAAATAAGAAAACCAATTTTCAGACCTTAGTGATTATCTTCATGAGGTTTCCTTATCATAGCCAACAAGAATTCACAAGTGGCAAACATTTTCTCAGGGCCTTTCTCTTTTTCTTCTGTTTCTGGGACTCATAATGCAAATGTTGGTGCATTTAATGTTGTCCCAGAGGTCTCTGAGACTGTCCTCAATTTTTTTCATTCTTTTTTCTTTATTCTGCTCTGCAGTAGTTATTTCCACTATTTTATCTTTCAGGTTACTTATCCGTCTATTTTATCTTCCAGGTTACTTATCCGTTCTTCTTCCTCAGCTATTCTGCTATTGATTCTTTCTAGAGAATTTTAATTTCATTTATTGTGTTGTTCATCATTGTTTGTTTGCTCTTTAGATCTTCTAGGTCCTTTTTAAACGTTTATTGAATTTCTCCATTCTATTTACAAGATTTTAGATCATCTTTACTATCATAACTGTGAATTATTTTTCAGGTAGTCTGCCTATTTCCTCTTTGTTTGTTCTGGTGGGTTTTTACCTTGCTTCTTCATCTGCTGTGTATTTCTCTATCTTCTCATTTTGCTTAACTTGCTGTGCTTAGGGTCTCCTTTTTGCAGCCTGCAGGTTTGTAGTTCCCATTGTTTTTGATGTCTTCCCCCAGTGGGTAAGGTTGGTTCAGTGAGTTGTGTAGGCTTCCTGGTGGAGAGGACTGGTGCCTGTGTTCTGGTGGGTGGGGCTGGATCTTGTCTTTCTGGTGGGCAGGGCCATGCCCAGTGGTGTGTTTTGGGGTGTCTGTAAACTTAGAGTGATTTTAGGCAGCCTCTCTGCTAATGGGTGGTGTTGTGTTCCTGTCTTGCTAGTTGTTTGGCATGGGACATCCAGCAATGGAGCTTGTTGCTGTTGTCTGGAGCTGAGTCTTAGGGTTCAGATGGAGAGCTTTCACCATTTGATATTACATGGGGTCTGCAGGTCTTTGGTGGTCCAATGTCCTGAATTTGGCTGTCCCACTTCAGAGGCTCAGGCCTGGCACCAGGCCAGAGCACCAAGAGCCTGTCAGGCACATGGCTCAGGAGGTAAGGGTGAAAAATAAAGAAAACAATAATAATTTTAAAAATAAAATAATAAAAATAAAAAATATTATTCAAATTTTAAAAAGTAATTAAAAAAGAAGACAGCAACCAAACCAATAAACAAATCCACCAAAGATAACAAGCACTATAAACTATACTAAGGTAAATATAAAAATGAGAAACAAGTCAGTTACAAACAGCAAACCCCAAGTCTACCGTTGCTCCCAAAGTCCACCGCCTCAATTTTGGGTTGATTCTTTTTCTATTCAGGTATTCCACAGATAAAGGGTACCTCAAGTTGATTGTGGGGATTTAATCCACTGCTCCTGAGGTTGCATGGAGAAATTTCCCTTTCTCTTCTTTGTTCACACAGCTCCTGGGCTTCAGCTTTGGTTCTGGCCCCACCTCTGCATGTAGGTTGCCCTCAGGCATCTGTTCCCACCCAGACAGGCCGAGGTTAAAGCGGCACTTGATTCGGGGGCTCTGGAGCTGATAGCCATGGCTCCTGCCCATCTGTGGAGTTCATTTAGGTGGTGCTCTGCCTTCTGTGGGCAGACAGGGAAGGAATCCCATCTCCTCGTGCATCCCGAAACAATGGTCCCTTGCCTCTTAGGCAGATCCAGAGTTTTTCCCGGACTCCCTGCCAGCTAGCTGTGGTGCACTTGTCCCCTTCTGGCTGTGTTCATGCAGCCAACCCCAGTCCCCTCCCTGGGATCTCACCTCTGAAGCCCAAGCCTCAGTTCCCAACCCCACCTGCCCCAGTGGGAGAGGAGACAAGGCTCTCAGGCTGGTGAGTGTTGTTTGGCACCAATCCTCTGTGCAAGAATCTCTCTGCTTTGCCCTCTGCACCCTTGTTGCTGCACTCTCCTCCATTGCTCCGAAGCTTCCCCAATGCCACCCCCTGTCTCCACCAATGAATGGGCTTCCTAGTGTTTGGAAACTTGTCCTCCTTCACAACTCCCTTCCAGAGGTGCAGGTCCCATTCCTGTTCTTTTTTCTCTGTTTTTCCTTTTTTCTTTTGCCCTACCCAGGTACGTGGGGAGTTTTTTTGCCTTTTGGGAAGTCTTAGGTCTTCTGCCAGCTTTCAGTAGGTGTTCTGTAGGAATTGTTCCACATGTAGACGTATTTTTGATGTATTTGTGGGGATGAAGGTGATCACCTCTTACTCCTCTGCCATCTTGAAGGTCCCCCCCAGTTGATTCCTACAGAATGCTTTTTGTTGATGTTTTCCTAATACTTGTAACCAACCTATAGTTGCAATTGTCAAATGTAGCGCAGTTCCAAAAAATATTGATGATAGTTTTGTTTATTTTATCAAATAAGATGAAAGTGAAACAAATGAAAATGTGGTAGAACTTCACCTGTTTTTCAGTAATATGAGTGACTTTTTTCTTGAATTGGATACTTTTTAATATTGGAAGAATATTTCCTCAATTATTTTGTGTGCTATTCATGCTTTGCCCTCTGCACCCTTGTTGCTGTGCTCTCCTCCGTGGCTCTGAAGCTTGCCCCACACCCACCCTCCATTTCCACCAGTGAAGGGGTTCCCAGTGTGTGGAAAGTGTTCCTTCTTCACAGTTCCCTCCCAGAGGTGTAGGTCCTATCCCTATGCTTTTGTCTCTGTTTTTTTCTTTTTTCTTTTGCCCTATCCATGCATGTGGGAGTTTCTTGCCTTTTGGGAAGTCTAAGGTCTTCTGCCAGGGTTCAGTAAGAGTTGTTTCACATGTAGATGTGTTTTTGATGTATTTGGGGGAGGAAGGTGATCTCCAAGTTTTACTCCTCTGCCATGTTGAAGGTTTCCCCTTCTATTGTCAGATTTTGGATTTTATCCATTCCAATCAGTGAGTTGGTATTTCATTGCTATTTTAATTTGCATTTTTTAATGATAATTGATGAGCATCCTTTCTTATGTTTAATTGCCATATGAAATTCTACTTTAGGGAGATGACTTTTTAGATACTTCCCCCTTTTTAAATTTCTTTTTTCTTTTGGGTTTTGAGAGTATTTAAAAAATATATTGGATACAAGTACTATAAAATATATGTATTTTACAAATACTTAAATTCAGTCTGTGCCTCATGTTGTCATTCTCTTAATAGTGTCTTTTGCAGAGCAGAACTTTTTAGTTTTAATAAAGCCCAACTTATCAATTTTGTATGTCATTTATCATTCTTCGGATGTTGTATTTAAAAAAAAAACTCATCATCAAACCTAAATTTACACAGATTTTCTACTCTCTTCTAGACTTTAGAGTTTTGTGTTTTACATTTACATGTATGGTCCATTCTGAGTTAATTTTTGTGTACGTTGTGAGGACTACATCTGTGTTACTACTATATGGATGTATATACAATTGTTCCAGAACCATTTCTTGACAAGACTGTCTTTCCTCCAGTGAATTGCTTTTCCACCTTTATCAACAATCAGTTGACTGTATGTATATGGATCTATTTTTAGTGTCTCTATTCTAGTCCATAAATCTATGGATCTGCCTTCACCATTACCACACTGTCTTGATTACCGTAGCTTTATATTGTTTTGATATAAGGTTATCTAAGATCCACAATTGTCTTATTATTTTCAAAAATGTATTGAATATTATAGGGCTTTGGCATTTCAATGTACATTTTAGCATCAGCTTGTCCATTTCTATAAAATGTCTACAGTAATTTTTAGTGATATTTTTGAATATATTTCTTAATTTGATAATATTGTAAAATGAAATCTTGTTTTAATTTCAATTTCCAATTGTTCATTGCTTGGATATAGGAATATTCATACCAATAATATTTAAAAATTTTAAAGTAAGCCCATAATAGTGATATAATGGCATCATTAAAATTATTTAATTCAAGACAAGATGGGAAAAGAGAGAAAAGAGACAGTGAACAGCTACAGCTAGGAAAATTTTTTTTAATAAAAGCATGATAGATTTGAGATGAACCAAATTGATAATTATATTAAGCATAAATGGTAAAAACATTCCAAATAGAAAGCAGAAATTGTCAGATTAGATAAAAATGTAGGAACCTGGTACTTATTTTTCTTATAACTGGAAGTTTACACCTTTTGACCACTTTCATCCAATTCCCCCACCCACACCTCCCACCTCTGGTAACCACAAATCTGATCTCTTTCTAAGAGTATTATAATTATTTTTTTAAGATTCCACATATAAGAGAAATTATACAGTATGTGTCTTTCTCTTACTTATTTTACTTAGCACAATGTCCTCAAGGTCCATCCATGTTGTCACAAATGGCAGGATTTCTTTCATTTGGGGCTTATTATGGTAGTCATTTGAAATATATGTTAAGTTGTTATGCTGTACACCTTAAACTTCTACAGACCTTTATTTCAATTATATCTTAATAAAACTGAAAGAAAAATGTAGGCCTTAATTATATGCTGTATACAAAGAGCCTACTTTACATAAAATATTCAGGTTTATTAAAAATTAAAGGATATAAAAATATAAATTATCAAAACTCTAATCAATAAAAACTGAAATAACTATATTAATATTAGATAAAATAGTGATCTGAACATGAAATATAGAGGGGCTTTTCATATCAATAAAGGAATCAAATTATTAAAAAAATAAACTATCATGAAAGTGTATGCATCTAAATTATAGCTTCAAAATAAAAGGAGCAAAAGAAGTCACAATTATAGTTTGAGTCCTTAGCTTTCCTCTCTATAATTGATAGAACGTTTAAACAGACATATAATGAATAAGGATATGGAAGACTTGGACAGCACTATAAACCTACTTGATCTAATTGACATTTATGTAAACTTCCACTTAATATCAGAAAAGTACATGTTATATTTTTTAAATATAATAAAATTAATAAATACCTGATGCAAGTATCAAAAATATTCAAATGTACCATTCCAAATCAGAGGCATGTTCACTATACATTGAAAAACTCTACTTAAGAGCATGGGTTTTAAATTTCTGTACACTTCAATACATAGCTGTGTATTGGTAAGTTAATCTCTCTAACATGTAGCTGTCCAGTCCAGCACCACTTATTTAAGAGATTGTCTTTTCTCAATTGTATATTCTTGCCTCCTATGTCATAGATTAATTGACCACAGGTGTGTGGGTTTATTTCTGGGATTTCTATCCTGTTCCATGGAACTATATGTCTTTTTTTGTTGCCAGTATGATACTGTTTTGATTACTGTCACTTTGTAGTATAGTCTGAAGTCAAGGAAGCCTGATTCCTCCAACTCCGTTTCTCTTTCTCAAGATTGCTGTGGTTATGTGGGGTCTTTTTGGTTTCCATACAAAAGACTGTATATATATATATATATAAAGGGATATTGCTCACCCATAAAAAAAGAATGAAATAATGCCATTTGCAATAACATGGATGGATCTAGAGATTATTGTACTAAGTGAAGTAAGCCAGACAAAGAAAAAAGATATCATACGATATCATTTATATATGGAATCAAAAAGAAAATACAAAATGAATTTAGTTATAAAACAGAAATATACCCACAGAACATAGAAAACAAACTCATGGTTACCAAAGGTGAAAGGGGTGGCAGAGGGATAAATTAGGAGGTTGGGATTAACATATACACACTGTATATATAATAGGTAACAGACAAAGACCTACTGTATAGCACAGGGATCTATACTCAATATTTTGTAATAAACTGCAAGAGAAAAGAATCTGAAAAAGAATATATATATATATATATATATACTCATATATATTCTTATTTATGGAATACTTCTCAGCCATAACAAATAAGAAATATTGCCATTTACAAAAACATGGATGGACTTGGAAGATATTATGCTAAATAAAAAATTCAGAAGGAGAAAGACAAATACTGTATGATATAACTTATATTTGGAATTTTAAAAATACAGCAAACTAGTGAATATAACTAAAAAAAAACAGACTCACAGATATAGAGAAAATTTTAGTGGTTACCAGTGGGAAGAGGGAAGAGGGAGGGGAAAATATGGGTATAGGTTTAAGTGGTACAAAATAAATAACTACAGGGATATATTGTTCAGCACAAGGAACATAGTCAATATTTTATAATAACTATAAATAGAGTATAACTATCAAAAATTGTGAATCACAATGTTGTATATGTCTATTATAATACAGTACATCAACTATATGTTAATTTTTTAAAAGTTAAAAGAAAATAAATCTATACTCAATATTTTGTAATAAACTGCAAGAGAAAAGAATCTGAAAAAGAATATATATATATATATATATATATACTCATATATATTCTTATTTATGGAATACTTCTCAGCCATAACAAATAAGAAATATTGCCATTTACAAAAACATGGATGGACTTGGAAGATATTATGCTAAATAAAAAATTCAGAAGGAGAAAGACAAATACTGTATGATATAACTTATATTTGGAATTTTAAAAATACAGCAAACTAGTGAATATAACTAAAAAAAAACAGACTCACAGATATAGAGAAAATTTTAGTGGTTACCAGTGGGAAGAGGGAAGAGGGAGGGGAAAATATGGGTATAGGTTTAAGTGGTACAAAATAAATAACTACAGGGATATATTGTTCAGCACAAGGAACATAGTCAATATTTTATAATAACTATAAATAGAGTATAACTATCAAAAATTGTGAATCACAATGTTGTATATGTCTATTATAATACAGTACATCAACTATATGTTAATTTTTTAAAAGTTAAAAGAAAATAAGAAAAGGCAAAATCAACTTCAACCAGAGCTCTATCTTCTGTTCTATGTTTTCTCTCCCCATAAGAGTTAGTTATTGGCAGAGTTGTCTACATTAATCAACTTCTTTCCCTCACTACAAATTTGTTAAAGCCATTTCAAATATTTTGTAAAAAATGTAAAGTCACTTACAATCTGACAAAATATTTTTTTCAGTAAATTCTGTGTACTTTACTCCTCATATTTAATTATTTGCTCTGGAGTATTTAAAACGATCAACTGTGCTCTCTTCCTTCAACCATTCAAAGGTAAATGTTTAGAGCATTGAAGAAAAATGATTAATTTTTTCATACACCATTGACCCTTGAGGAATGTGTAGGTTAGGTGCCCCAACCCTCTCTGCAATAGAAAGTCTGCTTATAACTGTTTTCTATAAACCAGTTCCTTGGTAACTGTTGTTCCCTCCTATCCACAGTTCTATATCCACAGATTCGACCAACTGTGGATCATGTAGTACCATAGTATTTACCATTTTTATAAAATCCTCATATAAGTGGACTTGTGCAGTTCAAAACCATGTTATTCAAGGGTCAACTATATTTCCCTAATTGCTTAAAATCATGGAATGTTTTATTTTGTTTATAATTATTTGGAAATATTTGGACTTTTTTTTTCTTTATGAATTCAAGAGCTTCTACCAGCACTTTAAAAATATCTGTTAGAAAAAAAAAATCAGCCTCCATTGTATTTCCAGATATTTTTATCCTTTTCATTACACTGTCTGTTTCTTGGGGACTTCATTTTTCTGACAGTCCTCTTTCATGTGCCTCTCTATCCTACTGTTCCAATTGGAATCAGTAGCTCCCTAGAACTCTGCCCAGATCTCATCCTGACACTTTCTATCACTATTCTTTTCAGTTGTGTCCTCTTTGTTTCAATCTCATATTTTACTTTTCTTGAGTTCTCTCCCTAATGTTACTGAAGTAGAGCTTCCAGTTAAAATCTTAGGAAGTGTTTCTATGATTGTATATCTGAAAATCTGTAGACATGCCACTTAATTAATTGTTTTGTTGTATCTGGATATCTGGGTTCACAAATTTCTCTCAGAATTTTAAGGCAATATTCTACTATTTTCTACATCATAGTTGTTTATGAGAGGTCTGATGTCCTTTTGAGAGTTATTTTTAAATTTATGACCTGTTTTCCTTCCTCTAAACTTGTTTTTCTCTTAGGAGTTCTCTTATCCTTGTTGTTTTGAATAGGAATCTTTTTAATTCATTCAGTTTGTTGAACATTTGATGAGCCCTGTCACTATGAAACTATGTGTACCCCTTTAGCTCTTGAAACTTTTTTTCTATAATTTTTTACTACTTGCTTAATTTCATTTTCTGTTTTCCACTGAAATTTCATTTAGTTGGATCTCTTAGATTAATCTTTTATGTATATTTTAAAAATTATCCCAGCCTTTGTGTTTTCAGATCTACATCCTTGAGAGATTTTTATAAAAATTTTATTCTTCAGTACTTTTATTAAATTAAGGAGGGAGAGCATGTTCATGCTTAAACTCTCTCTCTCTCTATATATATATATATTTTTTTTTTGGTCTGTCCTTTTTTTTCTTTCATAGCCTTATACTCATGTTTTAAGGATATAACATATTTTTGACTCTTTCTAAGTAAACCAAACAACATTGTATTTATTTTTCTTCTTTCATATTTTAGATTTTCTCCGTATGTCTGAAGATTTTGAAATATCCATTCATACTGATAAATAGTACTCTAAATAGTTGATTGGAAGCTATAGGTACATGGGTGGATCTTGATGACTTGTATGTTCTACTCTAAGGTAATCAGTTAGCAAGCAAGGTTTTTTTTCACTACATAAACACCGAGATATCAATATTTGTAGATATTGTCTCTAGAGCAGTGTATTTTCTCAAAAAAATTATCTCCTGCCTTAGATATTTCAAGCTGGTTATCACAATGCTGGGATACTGATAGAACAAGAAACCAATATCTTAGTGTTCATTACATAAACTTTCAATTATTCTCTTTGTTTTTAGACACCAAATATTACCACCAGCCTTTTACGGTGTCCCATTTCCAAATCCTGGGGAATTTTTCACTTAATTTCTTCAAGGAACAAATCTAAATTCTTAAGGGATGAGAGATGGATAATGGCTTGGTTAACCAAGCAGTAAGAAGGCATGTGGGTGTTTACATGCTCTTTTTACAGACTATCAACATACCCTTCTGTTTTAGTTACATTAATTCCACCTTTCATTATATTTAATGCCTCTCATTTCTGGAACTTTCTGGAATGTGGTTTCAGAAAAGAAATAGGGGAAGTTATTGTACTCAGTATTGAATACAAGCCTATGGAAAGCAGAGCTAGTTTCAAGTGCAATATTTTTCCCTCTATATCACTTCAAAATTCTTTTGAGTTGTTAATAAATATCTTAAAATATATTAAATTGAATGATAAGGAGTAATGGTCTTATGTCCATGAAATTCTAATTATAAATCTTTTATTCATTACTCACTCTAAAGAAGACACTGTGCTAAGTATTGTGTCAAGAGGTTGGTGGTGTGAAAGAAGTTGGGGTGAAAAAATACCTACATGGCAGCTATTTGTCACATTTATCATACATGATATTTAATAAGAAATGTCTTTTTATGATTATTAAGCTCTGGAATTTAACAAGATAGACAAATGTTTGGGCAGTGTGATTTGAAAAATTTGGAGAAGTGACACTTTGGGTGAATCTCCCACCCGTTCACCAGTTATTAGAGTGATGAATGGGCTAAAGAAGAAAGGCAGCAATTTAAAAGCTATGTTACAAAGGATATATTGCCAAGAATTTGTTTTTCTTCATTTAGTAAAGATATGTTGCAACTTTGCTCCCCAAAAGTGTGCTGTTGAGATGATACTAATTTCAATGGTTGAGTACTAACATAATGATTAGAAACTCTGGATGGCTGCCCCAAGTTAAACAAAAAGAAGGAGTCTCTGTATATAGGCTTCAGGGACTAGGACGGGAAGCTAAGACCAAAACATGGCAGTATGACAGATCCAATGCTGGCTCATCCAAATGGGTTATCACACTGTCCACTATCACAAATCCACTATCACACTATCCACTATCACAAATCTACCAATGAACAGTTTTAGCCATTTCCCCCAAATCATCCACTTTTCTGATCTTTTACAACTTCTGATAATTCCCTTCCCTTTAGCTTCCTGGTAGCTTCTTAATTATCCTTCTTTCTGATTGCTAATTCTTGGCATCTTTCACTCATAATTTTATAAAAAAGAGTATATTAGTTCTTCATCAAAACACACTTATTTCCAATGTTAAGACTACAAATTAATTTATCACACAGGAAATTTTATGGAAGACTTCAACTGATATAATAAGCAACGTCTTTGACAACAGATGGAAAGCTAATGAATAAGCAATCTTCCAGTGGGTTTTCTTTACAAAACTTTGATAAAGTCCAAAAGCATAACTTTAAATGGTAGCTCATTGAAGGCTATCTTAAGAGAAGATAGGAAAATAAAGTCCACACAAATAACTTTCTGCTGATCAAGTTTGAGTGAGTGAGGGGATTACACGTTCTTTCATTATGCTGTTTTTAAAAAATATCACTTCACCATCAACTAATAATTGACAAGGGAACCAAAATGCTCAATGAAGAAATAACAGTATCTTTAAAAAATGGTGCTGAGAAAGTAAGATATTCACAGGTAAAAGTATGAAACTTGACCCCTAATTATACAACTCACAAAAAATAACTCAAATAGATTGAAGACTTAAATGTAACACCTGAGACCATAAAATTCCTAATAGAAAACATAAGAAAAACTTCCTTGACTTGGGTCTTCGTAATGCATTTCTGAAAATCACACCTAAAGTACAAGCAACAAAATCAAAAATAAACTATCGGAAGTACATCAAACTAAAAACTATTGCAAAGCAAAAGAAAACATCAAAAAATGAAAAGATAACCTATGGAATGGGAAAATATTTGCATACCATATGTCTGATAAGGAGTTGTTATTCAAAAAATATAAAGAACTCATACAATTCAATAGCAAAAATATCTAATTAAGTGGGTAAAGGGCCTGAATAAACATTCCAAAAAAATTTCCAAGAAGATATAAAAATGGTCAACAGGTACATGAAAAGATGTTCAATATCACTAGTCATTTGGGAAATGCAAACTTGAACCATAGAAAGGTATCATCACACACTTGTTAGAATGGTCATTGTCAAAAAGGCAAGTAATAACAAATGCTGGCATGGATGTGGAGAAAAGGGAACACTTGTGCATCGTTGGTGGGATTGTAGAATGGGATAACCAATATGAAAAACAGTATGGAGGGTCCTCCAAAAATAAAAACTAGAACTACTGTATGATCCAGCAATTCTACTTCTGGGAATACTATATCCAAAGGAAAAAAAACCACTCATTTGAAAAGATATCTGCCTCCCCATGTTAAAGCAGCAGTTTTTACAATAACCAAGACATGGAAATAACCTAAATGTCCACTGATGGATAAATGAAAAAAGAAGTTGTGAGATTATATATAAGTAGAATCTAAGACAAACAAAAAAAAACAAAAAACAAAAATAACCCCACAAAACTCATAGAAAAAGTGATCGGATTTGTACGTGCCAGAGGTGGAGAGCTAGGAAAAGGGGGAATTGGAGGAAGGTGGTCAAGAGGTATAAACTTCCAGTTATAAGATAAATAAGTACTAGGGATATAATGTACAACATGATGACTATAGTTATCAGTTCTCTATGAAATATAAGAAAGTTGTTAAATTACTAGATCCTAAGAGTTCTCATCAAAAGTTGAATGGTTTTCTTGTTTTCTTTTTTATTGTATCTGTATGAGATGATAGATGGTAACTAAACCTATTGTGCTCATCATTTCACATTATATGTAAATCAAACTTTCTTGCTGTACACTTTAAACTTATGCATTAATGTATGTCAATTATTTGTCAATAAAACTGGGGGAAATATCACTTCTCTCAGTTTACATTTGATTAGCACAAATTCATGTATTTGATGGAAAAAGAGGAAGAGAAGTAGGGAGTCTTGGAAAAGAAGAAATTGGCTAATATATAATCCAGCAATCCCACTCTTGGGCATATAGCTGGAGAAAACCATAATTCAAAAACACATCCACCCAATGTTCATTGCAACACTATTTATAATAGCCAGGACATGAAAGCAACCTAAATTTCCATCAACAGAGAAATGGATAAAAAAGATGTGGTACATATATACAATGGAATATTACTCAGCCATTAAAAATAATGAAATAATGCCACTTGCAGCAACATGGATGGACCTAGAGATTGTCATACTGAGTGAAGTAAGTCAGAGAAAGACAAATATCATATGATATCACTTATATGTGGAATCTAAGAAAAGGTACAAATGAACATATCTACAAAACAGAAATAGAGTTACAGATGTAGAAACAAACTTATGGTTAACAGGGGGTAATTGGGGGAGGGATAAATTGAAAGATTGGAATTGACATATACACACTAGTATGTATAAAATAGATAACTAATAAGAATCTATTATATAGCATAGGGAACTCTACTCCACACTCTGCAATGGGATTTATTCCAGTGATGCAAGGATGATTTAACATCCACAAAGCAATCAATGTCATACACAAAACCAACAAAATGATGAATAAAAATCGTATGATCAGAGGGACCTTCAAGATGGCGGAGGAGTAAGACGTGGAGATCATTTACTTCCCAAAAATACAGCAGAAATACATCTACATGTGGAACAAATCCTACAGAGCCCTACTGAATGCTGGCAGAAGACCTCAGACTTCCCAAAATGCAAGAAACTCCCCACGAACCTGGGTAAGGAAAAAGAAAAAACAAAAAACAGAGACAAAAGAATACGGATGGGACCTGCACCTCTGGGAGGGAGCTGTGAAAGAGGAAAACTTTTCATACACTACGAAGCCCATTTGAAGGTGGAGATGGGGGGTGGGCAGGGGAAAGCTTCAGAGCCATGGAGGAGAGCACAGCAACAGTGGTGCAGAGGACAAAGCAGAGAGATTCCTGCACAGAGGATAGGTGCCAACCAGCACGCACCAGCCTGAGGGGCTTCTCCGCTCACCCACCTGGGTGGGTGGGGGCTGGGAGCTGAGGCTTCAGCTGTGGAGGTGAGATCCCAGGGAGAGGACTGGGGTTGGCTGCATGAGCACAGCCTGAAGAGGGCTAGTGTGCCATAGCTAGCTGGGAGGGAGTCCAGGAAAATTCCTGGAACTGCCTAAGAGGTAAGACACCATTGTTTCAGGGTGGGTGAGGAGAGATGATTCAGAGCACTGCCTAATGAACTCCAGAGATGGATGCGAGCCATGGCTGTCAGCACAGACACAAGAGACAGGCATGAAACACTAAGGCTGCTGCTGCAGCCACCAAGAACCTGTGCACAAGCACAGGTCACTATCCAAACCTCCCCTCCCAAGAGCCTGTGCAGTTTGCAACTGCCAGGGTCCCGTGATCCAAGGACAATTTCCTCGGGAGAACACATGGCATGTCTCAGGATGTTGCAACATCATGCTGACCTCTGCAGCCTCAGGCTAGCCCCATATTCCATACCCCTCCATCCCACTGACCTGAGTGAGCCAGAGCCCCTAATCAGTTGCTAGTTCAATGCCATCCTGTCTGGATGGGAAACAGAACCCCTGAGGCAATCTACATGCAGAGGTAGAGCCAAATCCAAAGCTGAACCCCAGAAGCTGTGTGAACAAAGAAGAGAAAGGGAAATTTCTCCCAGCAGAGTCAGGAGCAGCAGATTAAATATCCACAATCAACTTGATGTACCCTGCATCTGTGGAAAACCTGAATAGACAACAAATCATCCCAAAATTGATGCAGTGGACATTGGGAGCAATTATAGACTTGGGGTTTGCTTTCTGAATCTAATTCATTTCTGGTTTTATGTTTATCTCATTTTAGTATGTAGAGCTTATTATCATTGGTAGATTTGTTTATTGACTTGGTTGCTCTCTTCTTTATATATATATATATATATATATATATATATATATATATATATATATATATATATATATATTTGTTCCTTGTTCTCTATTTGTGAATGTGTATCTGTATGCTTCTTTCTGTGATTTTTTCCTGTATAGCTTTGCTTTTACCATTTGTCTTAGGGTTCTGTCTGTCAGTTTTCATTTTTAGTTTTTTTTCTTAGCATAGCTTTTAATGCTTGTTATCATTGGTGGATTTGTTTCTTGGTTTGGTTGCTCTCTTCTTTCTTTCTTTTTTAAAGTACTTTTTAAATAGTGTTTATTTATAATACTATGTTTTAGTTTATATTTTAATATTTTATTTTCTTTATATTATTATTTTCTCTTTCTTTCTTTCTTCCTTCCTTTCTTTCTTTCTCTCTTTCTTTGTTTTTCTCCCTTTTCTTCTGTGCCATCTGGCGGTCAGTGTGTTGATGCTTCAGCCAGATGTCAGGCCTGAGGCTCTGAGGTGACAGAGCCAATTTCAGGACATTTGTCACCAGAGACCTCCTGGCTCCACATAATATCAAACAGCAAAAGCTCTCCCACAGATATCCAACTCAAAGCTAAGACCCAGCTCCACTAAACGACGAGCAAACTACAGGGTGGGACACCATATGCCAAACAATTAGCAACACAGGAATACAACACCACCCATTAAAAGAGAGGCTGCATAAAATCATAATAACTTCACAAACACACCAAAATACACCACCAGATGCATTCCTGTCCACCAGAAAGACAAGATCCAGCGTCATCCATCAAACCACAGGCACCAATGCCCTCCACAAGGAAGAGTACACAACCCACTGAACAAACCTTACCCACCGGGAGCAGACACCAAAAACAATGGGAAATACCAACCTGCAGGCTGTGAAAAGGAGTCCCCAAACACAAAGTTAAGCAAAATGAGAAGATAGAAAATTATGCAGCAGATGAAGGAGCAAAGTAAAAACCAATTAGACCAAAGAAATGAAGAGGAAATAGGCAGTCTACCTGAAAAATAATTCAGAGTAATGATAGTAAAGATGATCCAAAATCTTGGAAATAGAATGGAGAAAATAAATGAAACGTTTAACAAAGAACTAGAAGGACTAAAGAGCAAACAAACAGTGATGAACAACACAATGAATGAAATTAAACATTCTCTAGAAGGAAACAATAGCAGAATAACTGAGGCAGGAAAACGGGTAAGTGACCTGGAAGATAAAAGAGTGGAAATAACTACTGCAGGACAGAATAAAGAAAAAAGAATGAAAAGAATTGAGGACAGTCTCAGAGACGTCTGGCAAAACATAAACACATCAACATACGAATTATAGGGGTCCCAGAAGAAGAAGAGTAAAAGAAAGATACTGAGAAAATATTTGAAAAGGTTGTATTTGAAAACTTCCCTAATATGGGAAAGGAAATAATCCAAAAGTCCAGGAGGCGCACAGTCCCATACAGGATAAATCCAAGGAGAAACACGCCAAGACACATATTAATCAAACCACTAAAAATTAAATACAAAGAAAAAAACAATAAAAGTAGCAAGGGAAAAGCAACAAAAAACATACAGGTAATACCCATAAGTTTAACAGGTGATCATTCAGCAGTATCTCTGTAACCCGGAAGGGAGTGGCAGGACATATTTAAAGTGATGAAGGGGAAAAACCTGCAACCAAGATTACTCTACTCAGTGAGGATCTCATTCAGAATCAATGGAGACATTAAAACCTTATAGACAAGCAAAAGTCAAAAGAATTTAGAACCACCAAACCAGCTTTACAACAAATGCTAAAGGAATTTCTCTAGGCAGGAAAAACAAGAGAAGGAAAATTCTTACAAAAACAAACCCAAAACAATTAAGAAAATGGTAATAGGAATATACATATTGATAATTACCTTAAATGTAAATAGATTAATTGCCCCAACCAAAAGACACAGACTGGCTAAATGGATACAAGGTAGGACCCATATATATTCAGTCTAAAAGAGACCAACTTCAGCCCTAGGGACATAAACACATTGAAAGTGAGAGGATGGAAAAAGGTATTCCATGCAAAGGGGAAAAAAAAGAGAGCTGGAGTAGAAATTCTCATATCAGAAAAAAAAAGAATTTAAAATAAAGATTATTACAAGAGACAAAGAAGGACACTATATAATGATCAAGGGATCAATCAAAAAAGAAGATATAACAATTATAAATATTTATGCACCCAACATAGGAGCATCCTAATACATTAGGAAAATACTAACTGCCATAAAAGGGGAAATTGACAGTAACACAATCATAGTAGAGGACTTTAACACCCCACTTTCAGTAATGGACAGATCATCCATAATGAAAATAATGAAGGAAACACAATTTTTAAATGATACATTAAACAAGATAGACTTAATTGATATTTAGAGGGCATTCCATCCAAAAACAACAGAATAAACTTTCTTCTCAAATGTTCATGGAAGATTTTCCAGGATAGATCATCTTTTGGGTCAAAAATCGAGCCTTATTAAATTTAACAAAACTGAAATCATATCAAGTAAATTTTCCTACCACAATGCTATGAGACTACATTTCAATTACAGGAAAAAATCTGTAAAAATTACAAACACATGGAGGCTAAACAACACACTATTAAATAACGAAGAGATCACTAAAGAAATCAAAGAGGAAATCAAAAAATACATAGAAACAAATGACAATGAAAACACTATGACCCAAAACCTATGGGATGCAGCAAAAGCAGTTCTAAGAGGGAAGTTTATAGAAATACAATCCTACCTCAAGAAACAAGAAACAACTCAACTAAACAACCTAACTTTACATCTAAAGCAATTAGACAAATGAGAAGAGAGAAAAACACAAGCATAGCATAAGGAAAGAAATCATATTGATCAGACCAGAAATAAATGAAAAAAGAATTGAAGGAAATAAGAGCAAAGATCAATAAAATTCAAAGCTGGTTCTATGAGAAGATGAATAAAAATTGGTAAACCATTAGTCAGACTCATCAAGAAAAAAGGGTGAATAGTCAAATCAAGAGAATTAGAAATGAAAAAGAAGTAACAACTGACAATGCAGAAATACAAAGTATCACAAGACATTACTACAAGCAACTATATGCCAATAAAATGGACAACCTGGAAGAAACGGACACATTCTTAGAAAAGCACAACCTTCGGAAAGTAAATCTGGAAGAAACAGAAAATATAAACAGACCAATTGGAAGCAGTGAAATTGAGACTGTTATTAAAAATCTTCCAACAAACAAAAGCCCAGGATGTGATGGCTTCACAGGCAAATTCTATCAAACATTTAGAAAAGCGCTAATGCCTATCCTTCTCAAACTCTCCCAAAATATAGCAGAAGGAGAAACACTCCCAAACTCATTCTACAAGGCCACAGTCATCCTGATACAGGCCAATATCACTGATGAACATAGATGTAAAATTTTCAACAAAATACTAGCAAACAGAATCCAACTTACATTAAAAGAATCATACACCATGATCAAATGGGATTTATCCCAGTAATGCAAGGATTCTTCAATATACACAAATAACACAATGTGATAAACCATATTAAAAAATTGAAGGAGAAAAACTATATGATCATCTCAATAGAGGCAGAAAAATCTTTTGACAAAATTCAACACCCATTTATGATAGAAATTCTCCAGAAAGTAGGTATAGAGGGAGCTTACATCAACATAATAAAGGCCATGTATAACAAACCCACTGCCAACATCATTCTCAATGGTGAAAAACTGAAACCATTTACACTAATATCAGAAACAAAACAAGGTTCCACTCTCACCACTGTTATTCAACATAGTTTTGGAAGTTTTAGCCCCAGCAATCAGAGAAGAAAAAGAAATTAAAGGAATCCAAACTGAAAAAGAAGTAAAATTCTCACTGTTAGCAGATGACATGATAATACATATAGAGAATCCTAAAGAGGCTACCAGAAAACTGCTAGAGCGAATTAATGAATTTGGTAAAGTAGCAGGATACAAAATTAATGCACAGATCTCTTACATTCCTATAGAGTACCGATGAAAATCTGAAAGAGAAATTACAGAAAGACTCCCACTTACCATTGCAACATAAAAATAAAATATCGAGGAATAAACCAACATAAGGAGACAAAAGACCTGTATTCAGAATAGTATAAGACACTGATGAAAGAAATTAGGAGCAGGAGAGAAATAAAGATGCAGATGTAGAAATGGACTTGAGGAAAAGGGGAGGGGGAAGGGTAAGCTGGGACGACGTGAGAGAGTGGCATGGACATATATACTCTATCAAATTCAAAATTGATAGCTAGTGAGAAACAGCTGAATAACACAGGGAGATCAGCTCAGTGCTCTGTGACCACCTAGAGGGGTGGGATAGGGAGGGAAGGAGGCAGAAGCAAGAGGAATGAGATATGGGGATATATGTATATGTGTAGCTGATTCACTTTGTTATAAGGCAGAAACTAATGCACCATTGTAAAGCAATTTTACTCCAATAAAGATGTTTAAAAAATAATATGATCATATCATAAATGTAAAAAATGTATTTGAAAAAATCAACCTCCATTTATGATAAAAACTCTTGACACATTAGGTATAGAGGTCACGTAGCTCAACATAATCAAGGCCGTATATGATACACCCACCACTACTGTCATACTCAACGGTGAATATCTGAAATCTTTTTCTCTAAGATTAGGAACAAGACAAGGTGTCAACTCTCACCACTTTTCTTTAACATATAATTGGAAACCCTAATCAGAGCAATTAGGCAAGAAAAAGAAATAAAATTCATCCCAACTGGAAAGGAAGAAATAAAACTGTCATTATTGGCAGAAGACATTATACCATCTGTAGAAAACCAGAGACTCCACCAAAAAAAATTATTAGAAGTATAAATTCAGTCAAGTTGCAGGAAACAAAATTAATATGCATAAATCTGTTGAATTTCTATACACTAATAATGAACCGTCAGAGAGAGAGGAAAATAATCCCATTAACAATTACATTAAAAATAATATATGCCCAAGAATAAGTTTAAAGAAGGACGTGAAAGACCTGTACTCTAAACACTGTAAGAAATTGATGAAAGAAATTAAAGATGACACAGATAAAACAAAGATATACCATACTTATGGATTTTAAAATCCATTAAATTAAAAACCAACATTGCAAAAATTGCCATGCTACCCAAAGCAATCTACAGATTCCGTGCAATCTCTATCAAAATACCAATGCCATTTTTCATATAACCAGAACAAATAATTATAAAAGTTGTATGGAACAACAAAAGACCTCCAGTAGCCAAAGAAATCTTGAGAAAGAAGAACAAAGCTGGAGTTATCACAGTCCCTGATTTTAGGCTATAAAACAAAGTTTCAGTAATCAAAATAGCATGGTACTGACTTAAATAAATGGAACAGAATAGAGAGTCCAGAAATAAAGCCATGGTTATATGAAAAAGAAGCAAGAATATAACAATGAGGAAAAGACTGTCTTTTCAATAAATGGTGTTGGATAAACTAGACAGCTACAAATAAAAGAAAGAAACTGGACCATTTTTACACCATATACAAAAACAATCTCAAAACTGATTAAAAGACTTAAATGTAAAACCTAAAGCCATAAAACTCCTAGAAGAAAACATGACAATAATCTCTGTGACATCAGACTTAGCAATAATTTATCGGATCTGTCTCCTCAGGCAAGGACAACAAAAGCAAAAATAAATAAATGGGATTCAAATGGGAATACAAAAAACAAAAAAAAAAACAAACCAAAACAAAACAAAAAATCACTTTTGCACAGTGAAGAAAACTGTCAAAAACAACAAAAGGCAAGTTTCTGAATGGAAGAAGATATTTGCAAACAATATATTTGATAAAAGGTTGATATTCAAAATATTTGAATAATTTATAAAACTCAACATCAAAATAACAAACAATTTGATTTAAATGTCTATTTAGAGGACCTGAATCATCACTAATCTTAAGGGAAATGCAAATACAAACCACAGTGAGATATCACCTCACATCTGTCAGCATGGCTATTATCAGCAAGACAAGAAACACCAAGTTTTTGTGACAATGTGAAGGAAAGGGAATACTCGTGCACTGTTAGCAGGAATGTAAATTGGTGTAGCCTATAGAAAACAGTATGAACATTTCTCAAATAACTAAAGATAGAATTGCCATGAAATCCAGTAATTTCATTCTGTGCATCTATGAAAAAAAATACAAACCCTAATTCAAAATGATATATGTACAACTATGTTTATTTCATCACTATTTACAATAGTCAAGGTATGGGAGCAACCTAAGTGTCCATTAATAGATAAATGGTTAAAGAAGATGTGAGATATATATATATATAATATATATGTATATATATGTATATATATATATCAGCCATAAAACTGAATGAAATATTTCCATTTGTGACAACATGGATGGGCCTAGAGTGTATTAACGCTAAATGAAATAAGTCAAACAAAGAAAGAAAAATACTGTATGATTTCACTTATATGTGGAATCTAAAAAAAAAAAAAGACATATTAACAAACTCAACTAAACAGAAACACCATCATGGATACAGAGAAAAACCAGGTGGTCGCCAGAGGGCAGGGATGGGAGGAGAGAAATAGGTGGGGGATGTTGAGGTACAAACTTTCAGTTACAAATAAGTGAGTCACAGGTATGAAATATACAGTGTGGGGAATATAGTTAATAATTCTGTAATATGTTTGTATGGTTACAGATAGTAACTAGACTTCTCATGGTGATTGTTGTAAAATGTATAGAAATATCAAATTACTATATTGTGTACCAGGAACTAACAAAATGGTGTAGTCCAACTATACTTCAAAAAAAAACACAAAACAAACTCATAGAAAAAAGTTCATATTTGTGGTTACAAGGGACCAGGGTAGGGAGAAAGGGCAATTTGATGAAGGTAGTCAAAATGTACAAACTCCAGTTATAAGGTAAGTAAATACTATCGATATAATGTACAACATGATAAACATAATTAACACTGCTGTACATTATTTAAGAAAGTTGTTAAAAGAGTAAATCCTAAGAGTTCCCATCACAAGGGAAACATTTTTTTCTATTTCTTTAATTTTTTATCTATACAAGATGATGCATATTCACTAAACTTATTGTGGTAATTATTTCATGGTGTATGTAAGTCAAATCATTATGCTGTACACTTTAAAATATACTGTGCTGTTTGTCAATTATATCTGAATAAAACTGGAAAAATACTTTTTAAAATGAATCATTCTTTAAAAAATACATAAAGGCAGAAATATTTTAATATCACTAATTTAAACGTAACTGAATAAAAATCTTCAGTTAAAAGATAGGTAATGGAAAAATGTATAAAAAGACATGATTCATTTATATACAATCTACAAGAAACTAGATGAAAAGAAACAAAGTGGTGAAAAGTAAAAGAATTTAAAATGATATCCCAAGAAACTATTAACCAAAACAGAGCTGGAGTGGTTATATAATTACCAGCCAAATAGATATTAAGTAATAAAAGATTACAGGAGATCAAGAAGGACATTATACACTGATTAAGGATCAATCCAAGAGGATATAACATATATAAACATACATGTATTTAACAATAGAGCCACTAAATATATGAAGTATTAGTTGACTAAATTGAGGAGAGAATTATACAGATCTAGAATAATATTTGGAGACTTCAATACCTCAATTTTAATAATGGAATGAACAACAAGACAGGGTAAAATGAGGAAAGAGAGGGCTTGAATAACCCTATAAAACAATTAGACCTACTTAACAGATACATGAGAAACACTTCACCCAAGAATAGCAGAATATACATATTTCTCAAGAGTACATAGACTATTCTCCAGAATAGACCACATGTGAGGCCAAAAAACTAAATCTTAACAAATTTAAAAAGATTGAAATTATATAAACTGTGTTTTCTGAGAGCAATGGAATAATGTTAAATAACAATAGCTGAAAGAAAACTGGAAAACTCACAAATATGTGAAAAATAAACAACATACACTTACATAACAAAGGGGTCAAAAGTAAATCACAATGTAAACTATAAAATACCTTAATACAAAAGAAAATGAAAACACAACATACAAAAACTTATAGGATGCAGTAAAAGCAGTGATAAGATAGAAGTTTATAGCTATAAATGCATTCATTTAAAAGAAGAAAGACTGAACAGTACAATTTGAGGAAGTAGAAGATAAAGTGCAAACTAAACACAAAACTATAAGAGGGAAGGAAATACTACATATTAGAGTGGAGATAAATTAAATATAAAAAAGAATAACAATAGAGAAAATTAAAAATCAAAAGATTTTTATAAAGATAAAAAAATTGACAAACTTTTAACTAGATTGACTAAATCAAAGAGAAGACGCAAATTATTAAATTGTGAAATTAAAAAGGGAACTTTACTGATTTTACAGGGATAAAAACATTATAAGAGTATATTATGAACATCAGCATGACACTAAATTGGATGAATTGGGAAATTGGGATTGACATATATACACTAGTATGTATAAAATGGATAACTAATAAGAACCTGCTATATAAAATAATAAAAAAATTCTAAAAAAATAATAAATTGGATATCTGGATTAAATGGGCAAATTCTGATAAACACACAAACTACCAAGACTGACTGAGGAAGAAATAGAAAATCAGAAAATCTGAATAGGCTGATAAAAACTAAGAAGATTAAATCCCTATTAAAAACCTACCCAAAACAAAAACCCACTACCAAATGTTTGATATATTCTACCAAACATTTAAAAAATGCTAAACACCAAACTTTCTCAAACTTTTCCCCAAAAATGAAGAAAGAACATTTTCTAATTCATCCTATGAAGCTAGCACTGCCCTGAAAGCAAAGTTAGATGACACTGCAAGAAAAGAAAACTGCAAACCAATATCCTTTATGAATATAGATTCAGAAATCCTCAAGAAAATACTAGCAAAACTAATCCAACATCATATTAAAATAATTATATACCAAGACCAAATAGGATTTATCCCAGGAATGTAAGAGTGGATTTAACACGAGAAAAACAATCAATGTAATGTATCATATGAGTAGATTAAAGGGGAAAATGTGACCATATAAACTTTGACCATACATATTTGAAATATAAAATGTGACCATATATATTTGAAAAAAGGAGGCACCGTTTCATGATAAAAAACATTCAATAACTAGGAATATAATGGAAGTTTATCAATATGATCAAAGCCAAGTTAAAAAAAAAAAAACACACAGCTAACGTCATACTCAATGATGAAAGACCAAAATATTTCCCACTAAGATCAGGAACAAGACAAGGATGTCTGCTTTTATCACCTAGATTCAATGTATTAGTAGAAATTCTAGCCAGAGAAACTAGGCAAAAAATAAGAAAATAAATGGCTTCCACATTGGAAAGGAAATTATAAAACTATATCATCGGATGACATGATCTTACTTTTGTAAACAGTAAAACAAACACACACACACACACACACACACACACACACACACACACACACACCTGTTAGAACTCATAGACAAATTCAGCAAAGTTGTAGCATACAAAATAAACATACAAAAATCAGCTATATTTCCACATACTAGCATAAGCAATCCAAAAGGGAAATTAAGAAAACAATTTCATTTACAATGGCATCCACAAACAATACTTAGGAATACGTTTAACAAAGAAGTAAGAAGACTCATATACTGAAAATCACAAAATATTGCCTAAAGTAAATGAAGACACAAGTGAACAGAAAACTATCCTGTGTTCATGAATTGGAAGACTTAATAATGTTAAGATGTTAATATTACCCAAAGTGATCTACAGATTCAATGTAATACCCATCAAATCCCAGCGGCATTTGTAAAGAAATGGAAAATCTCAACCTAACGCTTATATGGAATCTCAAGAAACTTCAAATAGCTAAAACATTATTGAAAAAAGAAAACAAAATTAGAGGGCTCAAATTTCAAATATTACTACAAAGTTACAATACTCAGAACAATGTAGAACTGGCATAAGGACAGACATATAGGCCAAGGGGGTAGAATTGGAAACCCAGAAATAAACCCACATATCTAAGGTCTATTGGTTTTTCAACAAGAGAGCCAAGATTATTTAAAGGGGGAGGAACAACAAATGATGAAGAGAAAAGTGGATATACCAAAATATGAATAAAAAGGATGAAGTTGCACTTTTATACCACATACAAAAAATAACTCACAATAGAAAGAAAACCTAAATTTAATAGCTACAACTATAAGAAATCATAGAGGCAAATCTGTGTTCGACTTGGCAATGGTTTCTTTAATATGAAATGAAAAGAAAAAGCAACAAAAGAAAAAAGTAAATTGGATGTTATTCAAATTAAAAACATTGTGCATAAAATAACACTATCAAGAGAGTGAAAAGAAAGCCCACAGAATGGGAGAAAGCATTTGCAAATTATATATCTTCTAACTGATTAATAATCAGAATATATGGAGAACAACTTAACATCTAGAACTCAACAACAAGAAGACAAACCAACCAATTAAAAAATGGACAGAGGACTTAATAGATATTTCTCCAAAGAAGATATAAAAATGGCCAATAAGCACATGAAAGAATTCTGAACATTATTAGTCATTAAGGGAATGGGAATCAAAACCACAATGAAATACCACTTCACACCTAATAGGATGAGTATATATATATATATATATATGTGTGTGTGTGTGTGTGTGTGTGTGTGTGTGTGTGTGTTTATAAGTATATATATTTAAATACATATATATAAATGAAAATTGTGTGTGTGTGTGTGTGTGTGTGTGTGTGTGTGTGTGTTTATAAGTATATATATTTAAATACATATATATAAATGAAAATATGTTTTGGAGTGGATGTAGAGAAATTGGAGCCATAATACTTTCTTGGTGGCGATGTAAAAGGGTGCAGCTGCTGTGAAAAACAGTTTGGGATAATTAGAGGAGGAGGAGAGAAGATGGCAGAAGAGTAAGACACGGAGATCACCTTCCTCCTCACAGATACATCAGAAATACATCTACATGTGGAACTGCTCCTATAGAACACCCACTGAACGCTGGCAGAAGACCTCAGACCTCCCCAAAGGCAAGAAACTCCCCACGTACCTGGGTAGGGTAAAAGAAAAAAGAATAAACAGAGACAAAAGAATAGGGACAGGACCTGCCCCAGTGGGAGGGAGCTGTGAAGGAGGAAATGTTTCCACACACTAGAAGCTCCTTCGCAGGCAGAGACTGTGGGTGGTGGAGGGGGGAAGCTTTGGAGCCACGGAGGAGAGTGCAGCAACAGGGTGCAGAGGGCAAAGCGGAGAGATTCCCACACAGAGGATCAGTGCTGACTGGCACTCACCAGCCCGAGAGGCTTGTCTGCTCACCCGTTGGGGGGGGCAGGGATTGGGAGCTGAGCCTCGGGCTTCAGTCAGATCCCAGGGAGAGGTCTGGAGTTGGCAGAGTGAAAAGAGCCTGAAGGGGTTAGTGCACCATGGCTAGCCGGGAGGGAGTCCTGGAGAAGTCTGGAGCTGTTGAAGAGGCAAAAGACCTTTCCTTCCCACTTTGCTTCCTGGTCCGCGAAGAGAGGGGTATAAGTGCGCCACTTAAACGAGCTCGAGAAATGGGCACGGAGCTGCTGAAGAGACAGTAGACTTTTTCTTGCCTCTTTGCTTCCTGGGGAGTGAGGAGAGGGGATTAAGCGCACCGCATAAAGTGGCTCCAGAAAGAGGGGCAAGCCGCGGCTGTCGGCGCAGACACCAGAGACGGGTGTGGGATGCTAGGGTTGCTGCTGCCTCCACAAAGAGGCCTGTGTGCGAACACAGGTCACTCTCCACACCTCCCCTCCCAGGAGCCTGTGCAGCCCGCCACTGCCGGGGTCACGGGGTCCAGGGACAGCTCCCCCGGGAGAATGCACGGCACACCTCTGGCTGGTGCAGCATCATGCTGGCCTTTGCCGCCGCAGGCTCACCCCGCATCCGTGCCCCTCCCTCCCCCCGGCCTGTGCCAGATCCCCTGAATCAGCTACTCTTTTAACCCTGTCCTGTCTGAGCGAAGAGCAGATGCCCTCGGATGACCAATGCACAGAGGCGGAGCCAAGTCCAAAGCTGACCTACAGGAGCTGTGCAAAGCCCCTGAATCAGCTACTCTTTTAACCCTGTCCTGTCTGAGCGAAGAGCAGATGCCCTCGGATGACCAATGCACAGAGGCGGAGCCAAGTCCAAAGCTGACCTACAGGAGCTGTGCAAACAGAGAGGGGGAGGTCTCTCCCAGCAGCCTCAGAAGCAGCGGATTAAAGCTCCACAATCAACTTGAAGTGCCCTGCATCTGTGGAAAACCTGAATAGACAGCGAAATATCCCAAGTTGAGGAGGTGGACTTTGGGAGCAAGATATTATTTTCCTTTTTCTCTTTTTGTGAGTGTGTGTGTGTGTGCTGCTGTGTGAGATTTTGTCTGCATAGCTTTGCTTTCACCAATTGTCCTAGGATTCTGATCGACCCATTTTTTGTTTTTTTTTTCCTTTTTTTTAAATAAAATTCTTCTTCTTAATAATTATTTATTTTAATAACAATATTTTATCCTAATTTATTTTGTCTTCCTCCTTCCTTTCTTTTCTTTCTTCCTTCCTTTCTTCCCTCCTTCCTTCCTTCCTCCCTTTCTTCCTGCCTTCTTTCCTCCCTTCCTTCCTCCCTTTGTTCCTTCCTTTCTTCATCCCTTTCTTCCTCCCTTCCTTCCTCCCATTCTTCCTCCCTTCCTTCCCCTCTTCCTTCCTCACTGTCTTCCTCCCTTCCTTAATTCCCTCCTTCCTTTCTTGCT
>NC_041234.1:58266727-58267656 GCF_002837175.3 Physeter macrocephalus
TCTTTCCTCCCTTCCTTCCTCCCTTCCTTCCCTCCTTGATTACTCCCTTTCTTCTTCCCTTCCTTCCTATCTTCCTTCCTCGCTTTCTTGCCCTCTTCCTTCCTTCCTTCCTTCCATTCTTGCTTTCTTCCTTCCTTCATTTCTTCCTTCCTCCCTTCCTTTCTTCCTTCCTTCCTTCCCTCCTTCCTTCCTTCCTTCCTTTCTTTCTTTCCTTTCTATTTTTTCCTCCCTTCTATTTTGAGTCATGTGGATTAAAGGCTCTTGGCACTCCAGGCAGGCGTCAAAGCTGTGTCTCTGAGGTTGGAGAACCAACCTCAGGACACTGGTCCACAAGAGACCTCCCAGTTCCATGCAATATCAAACAGCGAAAATCGCCCAGATATCTCCATCTAAACACCAAGACCCAGCTTCACTCAAAGACGAGCAAAGTACAGTGCTGGATACCCTATGCCCCAAAAATAGCAAGACAGGACTACAGCCCCATCCATTAGCAGAGAGGCTGCCTAAAATCATAATAAGGCTACCGACATCCCAAAACACATCACCAGACGGGGACCTGCCCACCAGAAAGTCAAGATCCAGCCTCATTCACCAGAACATAGGCACTAGTCCCCCCAACCAGGAAACCTACTCGACCCACTGAACCAACCTTAGCCACTGGGGACAGTCACAAAAAACAACGGGAACTACGAACCTGCAGCCTGCAAAAAGGAGACCCCAAACACACTAAGATAAGCAAAATGAGAAGACAGAAAAACACACAGCAGATGAAGGAGCAAGATAAAAACCCTCAGACCTAACAAATGAAAAGGAACTAGGCAGTCTACCTGAAAAAATTCAGAATAATGACAGTAAAGATGATCCAAAATCTTGGAAATAGAATAGACAAATTGCAAGAAACAGTTAACAAGGACCTAGAAGAAATAAAG
>NC_041234.1:58268401-58275245 GCF_002837175.3 Physeter macrocephalus
AAATGGTAATAGGAACATACATATTGATAATTACCTTAAATGTAAATGGATTAAATGCTCCCACCAAAAGACACAGACTGGCTGAATGGATACAAAAACGAGACCCATATATATGCTGTCTACAAGAGACCCACTTCAGACCTAGGGACACATACAGACTGAAAGTGAGGGGATGGAAAAAGATATTCCATGCAAATGGAAATCAGAAGAAAGCTGGAGTAGCAATTCTCATATCAGACAAAATAGACTTTAAAGTAAAAACTATTACAAGAGACAAAGAAGGACACTATATAATGATCAAGGGTTCGATCCATGAAGAAGATATAACAATTGTAAATATTTATGCACCCAACATAGGAGCACCTCAATACATAAGGCAAATACAAACAGCTATAAAAGGGGAAATCGACAGTAACACAATCATAGTAGGGGACTTTAACACCCCACTTTCACCAATGGACAGATCATCCAAAATGAAAATAAATAAGGAAACACAAGCTTTAAATGATACATTACACAAGATGGACTTAATTGATATTTATAGGACATTCCATCCAAAAACAACAGAATACACATTTTTCTCAAGTGCTCATGGAACATTCTCCAGGATAGATCATATATTGGGCCACAAATGTAGCCTTGGTAAATTCAAGAAAATTGAAATCGTATCAAGTATGTTTTCCGACCACAACGCTATGAGACTAGATATCAATTACAGGAAAAGATCTGTAAAAAATACAAACACATGGCGGCTAAACAATACACTACGTAATAACGAAGTGATCCCTGAAAAAATCAAAGACGAAATCAAAAAATACTTAGAAACAAATGACAATGGAGACACGACGACCCAAAACCTATGGGATGCAGCAAAAGCAGTTCTAAGAGGGAAGTTTATAGCAATACAATCCTACCTTAAGAAACAGGAAACATCTCAAATAAACAACCTAACTTTGCACCTAAAGCAACTAGAGAAAGAAGAACAAAAAAACCCCAAATTTAGCAGAAGGAAAGAAATCATAAAGATCAGATCAGAAATAAATGAAAAAGAAATGAAGGAAACAATAGCAAAGATCAATAAAACTAAAAGCTGGTTCTTTGAGAAGATAAATAAAATTGATAAACCATTAGCCAGACTCATCAAGAATAAAAGGGAGAAGACTCAAATCAATAGAATTAGAAATGAAAAAGGAGACGTAACAACTGACACTGCAGAAATACAAAAGATTATGAGAGATTACTACAAACAACTGTATGCCAATAAAATGGACAACCTGGAAGAAATGGACAAATTCTTAGAAATGCACAAGCTGCCGAGACTGAACCAGGAAGAAATAGAAAATATGAACAGACCAATCACAAGCACTGAAATTGAAACTGTGATTAAAAATCTTCCAACAAACAAAAGCCCAGGACCAGACGGCTTCACAGGCGAATTCTATCAAACATTTAGAGAAGAGCTAACACCTATCCTTCTCAAACTCTTCCAAAAGATAGCAGAGGGAGGAACACTCCCAAACTCATTCTATGAGGCCACCATCACCCTGATACCAAAACCAGACAAAGACGTCACAAAGAAAGAAAACTACAGGCCAATATCACTGATGAACATAGATGCAAAAATCCTCAACAAAATACTAGCAAACAGAATCCAACAGCACATTAAAAGGATCATACACCATGATCAAGTGAGGTGTATTCTGGGAATGCAAGGATTCTTCAATATACACAAATCAAACAACGTGATACACCATAGCAACAAACTGAAGGAGAAAAACCATATGATCATCTCAATAGATGCAGAGAAAGCTTTTGACAAAATTCAACACCCATTTATGATAAAAACCCTGCAGAAAGTAGGCATAGAGGGAACTTTCCTCAACATAATAAAGGCCATATATGACAAACCCACAGCCAACAAAGTTCTCAATGGTGAAGAACTGAAACCATTTCCACTAAGATCAGGAACAAGACAAGGTTGCCCACTCTCACCACTCTTATTCAACATAGTTTTGGAAGTTCTAGCCACAGCAATCAGAGAAAAAAAAAAAAAACAAATAAAAGGAATCCAAATAGGAAAAGAAGAAGTAAAGCTGTCACTATTTGCAGATGACATGATATTATACATAGAGAATCCTAAGGATGCTACCAGAAAACCACTAGAGCTAATCAATGAATTTGGTAAAGTAGCAGGATACAAAATTAATGCACAGAAATCTCTGGCATTCTTATACACTAATGATGAAAAATCTGAGAGTGAAATTAAGAAAACACTCCCATTTACCACGGCAACAAAAAGAATAAAATATCTAGGAATAAACCTACCTAAGGAGACAAAAGACTTGTATGCAGAAAACTATAAGACACTGATGAAAGAAATTAAAGATGATACAAATAGGTGGAGAAATATACCATGTTCTTGGATTGGAAGAATCAACATTGTGAAAATGACTCTACTACCCAAAGCAATCTACAGATTCAATGCAATCCCTATCAAACTACCACTAGCATTTTTTACAGAACTAGAAAAAAAAATTTCACAATTTGTATGGAAACACAAAAGACCCCAAATAGCAAAAGCAATCTAAAGGAGGGAAGGATAAACAGTGGAAAAAAGACAGCCTCTTCAATAAGTGGTACTGGGAAAACTGGACATATACATGTAAAAGTATGAAATTAGAACACTCCCTAACACCATACACAAAAATAAACTCAAAATGGGTTAAAGACCTTCATGTAAGGCCAGACACTATCAAACTCTTAGAGGAAAACATAGGCAAAACACTCTATGACATAAATCACAGCAAGATCCTTTTTGATCAACCTCCTAGAGAAATGGAAATAAAAACAAAAAATAACAAAGGGGACCTAATGAAACTTAAAAGCTTTTGCACAGCAAAGAATTCCATAAACAAGACCAAAAGACAGCCCTCAGAATGGGAGAAAATATTTGCAAATTAAGCAACTGACAAAGGATTAATATCCAAAATTTATAAACAACTCATGCAGCTCAATAACAAAAAAAAAAAAAAAATCCAATCCAATAATGGGCAGAAGAACTAAATAGACATTTCTCCAAAGCAGATATACAGATTGCCAACAAACACATGAAAGAATGCTCAACATCCTTAATCATTAGAGAAATGCAAATCAAAACTACAATGAGATATCATCTCACACCAGTCAGAATGGCCATCATCAAAAACACTAGAAAAAATAAATGCTGGAGAGGGTGTGGAGAAAAGGGAACACTCTTGCACTGCTGGTGGTAATGTAAATTGATACAGCCATCATGGAGAACATTATGGAGGTTCCTAACAAAATAACAATGGAACTACCATACGACCCCGCAATCCCACTATTGGGCATATACCCTGAGAAAACCATAATTCAAAAAGAGTCATGTACCAAAATATTCATTGCTCCTCTATTTACAATAGCCAGGACATGGAAGCAACCTAAGTGTCCATCAACAGATGAATGGATAAAGAAGATGTGGCACATATATACAATGGAATATTACTCAGCCATAAAAAGAAATGAAACTGAGTTATTTGTAATGAGGTGGATAGACCTGGAGTCTGTCATACAGAGTGAAGTAAGTCAGAAGGAGAAAAACAAATACCGTATGCTAACACATATATATGGAATCTAAGAAAAAAAAATGTCATGAAGAGATTAGTGGTAGGACAGGAATAAAACACAGACCTACTAGAGCATGGACTTGAGGACATGGGGAGGGGGAAGGGTAAGCTGTGACGAAGTGAGAGAGTGGCAGGGACATATATACACTACCAAATATAAAATAGATAGCTAGTGGGAAGCAGCCGCATAGCACAGGGAGATCAGCTCTGTGCTTTGTGACCACCAAGAGGGGTTGGATAGGGAGGGTGGGAGGTAGGGAGTCGCAAGAGGGAAGAGATATGGGTACATATGTATATGTATAACTGATTCACTTTGTTGTAAAGCAGAAACTAACACACCATTGTAAAACAGTTATACTCCAATAAAGATGTTAAAAAATAAAAATAAAAATTAAATAATATATATTAAAAAAAAGAAAAACAGTTTGTGAGTTCCTCAAAAGTTAGTCATAGAATTACCTTATGACCCAACAATCTCCCTTCTATGTATAAACTCAGAAAAATTGAAAATCGATCCTCAAACACACAACTGTACATCAGTATTCAAAGCTGCATTATTCACAATACTCAAAAGGCTGTAACATCCAAAGTGTTCATCAACAGATAAATTGACAAACAAAATGTTATATGCCTGCAATTGAATATTATCCAACCATAAAATAGAATGAATTTCTAATACATACTACAACATGGATGGATCTTGAAAACATTCCTTGTGAAATAATCCAGACACAAAATAACCAGTATTTAATGATTCCACTTACATGAGATACCTAAAATAAGTAAATCAAATTAATAGCGATAGAAAGTAGAATAGTGGTTACCAGGGGCTGTGGGTAAGAAGGAATGAGTTATTGCCTAATGTCTATAGAGTTTCTGTTTGAGGTGATAAAATATTTTAGAAATAGGTAATATGATGGTTGCACAACATTGTGAGTGTAACTGATTGCAGCGAATTTTACACTAAAAGTGTTTAAAATAGCAAATTTTCTGGGCTCTTTTCTCACTCTTTATCCTATAACCCTAGAACCCCTTTTTGTGAGTGCCAGAAATCCAAAAAAAGGGGATATATGTATATGTATAACTGATTCACTTTGCCATACAGTAGAAATGAACTCAACATTGTGAATCAACTATACTCCAATTTAAAAAAAATTAAAAAATAAGTTTTAAAAAATGACAATGATAATCTGATAACATCTTCTATTTTTAAAATGAGGATATGGAAAACCAGATTGGAAGATAAACTTGAAAAATTCATTCAGGAAATCTGTGGTATATCTTAAACTAGGTTTATTGGGAATTCATCTCTTAACACAAATCTCCTCACCTACATCCTCAATACACACATTGCATGTGCACACACCCACAAGCACACACACACACCGTGTCCCTTAATTCTAGGTCTCATCATGTACTGGATGAGCTTTAATGTATTTTAATAAATTACTCTCTTTAAGTTAGTGATTGACCATTTTAAAATGTAATTTACACAGAGGGCAGTTAGATCTTTGTGGTATTCATTATGCTAGTATTTTAAACCCAAAGATATATCTATGAGGGAACAAAGAGTTAAGAGTGTCTTTAAAAAGTGGATATACTACTACATACCTATTAGAGTGGCCAAAATACAGAACATTGAAAACACTAGGGATATAGACAACATGAACTCTTTTTTATTTAATTAAATTTTATTGGAGTATAGTTGCTTTACAATGTTGTGTTAGTTTCTACTATACAGCAAAAAGAATCTGCTATATGTATACATACATCCCCTCTTTTTTGGATTTCTTTCCCACTTAGGTCATTACAGAGCACTGAGTAGAGTTCCCTGTGCTATACAGTAGGTTCGGTTTGGTTATCTATTTTATGCATAGTACTGTATATATGTCAATACCAATCTCCCAATTCATCCCATATGTCCTTCCCCCCTTTGTATCCATACATCTGCTCTCTACATCTGTGTCTCTATTTCTGCTTTGTAAATAAGTTCATCTGTATCGTTTTTCTAGATACCACATATAAGTGATATTTTACGATATTTGTTTTTCCCTTTCTGACTTACTTCACTCTGTATGACAGTCTCTAGGTCCATCCACATCTCTGCAAATGGCACAATTTCATTCCTTTTTATGGCTGAGTAATGTTTATTGCAGCACTATTTACAATAGCCAGGACATGGAAGCAACCTAAATGTCCATCAATAGAAGAATGGATAAAGAAGATGTGTTGCATATATACAATGGAACAGGAACACTTACTCACTACTGGTGGGAATGAAAAATGGTACAGCCACTTTGGAAAATGGTTTGGCAGTTTCTTGCAAAACTAAACATACTCTTACATATGATCCAGTAATCTCAATATTTGATATTAACCCAAAGGAGTTGAAAACTCATGTCCACCTAAAAAGCTGAACAAGAACGTTTATTGCCACTTTATTTGTAATTGTCAAACCTTGGAAGCAAGGAAGATGTCCTTCGGTAGATGAATGGATAAACTGTGGTACATCCAGATTATTGAATATTATTTAGCAATAATAAATGAACTCTCAATCTGTGAAAAGACATGAAGGAAACTTAAAATACATACTACTAAGTTAAAGAAGTCAATTTGAAAGATTATGCACTGTATGATTCTAATTACATGACACTCTGAGAAAGGCAAAACTATAGAGGCAATAAAAAGATCAGTGGTTCTCAGAGGTGAGGGGAAAGTGAGGAATGAATAGGTGAAGAGCAGAAGATTTATAGGGCAGTGAAACTACTCTGTATTATACTATAATGGTGGATGCATGTCATTATTCATTTGTCCAAACCCATAGAATGTAGAACACCAAAAGTTAATTTTAACTCATAGAATGTAGAACACCAAAAGTTAATTTTAACACTATGGACTCTGAGTGAGAATGATCTGTCAATGTAGGCCTGTCAATTTTAACAAAGGTACCACCCTGGAGGGGATGTTGAAAATAGGGGAGGCTATGCATGTGTTGGTGCCGGGGGTATATGGGAAATCTCCATACCTTCTGCTCAACATAAAATTACTCTAAAAAGAAAGTCTATTAAAAACTAGTGGCTAGGGCTTCCCTGGTGGCTCAGTGGTTGCGCGTCCGCCTGCCGATGCGGGGGAACCGGGTTCGCGCCCCGGTCTGGGAGGATCCCGCATGCCGCGGAGCGGCTGGGCCCGTGGGCCATGGC
>NC_041234.1:58275318-58285308 GCF_002837175.3 Physeter macrocephalus
CCGCCTGCCGATGCAGGGGAATCGGGTTCGCGCCCCAGTCTGGGAGGATCCCACATGCCGCGGAGCGGCTGGGCCCGTGAGCCATGGCCGCTGAGCCTGTGCGTCCGGAGCCTGTGCTCCACAGGGGGGGAGCCCGCAACAGGGGGAGCCCCGCATACCAAAAAAAAAAAAAAAAAAAAAAAAAAAACAAGTGGCTACTATAGATTTAATATTGGGGTATATGTGCAGCTCCAAATTTCTTAGATTTTTAATTCCTTTTGCAGTGAGATAGACATGATTTTGAACTCTATGGGACTGGTTCTGACAGTTCTTTCTTATTTAAAGTCCTCAACTACTTCCATTCACTTCAAGTATGGTTTACAGGTGGCCAAAATTACAAGCCAAATGATTCACCAAGCAGTTTTGGGGCTACATGGTAATACATGGTGTCTCCAGCAGTAGTGAACTGAGAAGGCAAGTATTAAAGTTGAGTTACAGATATTTCTCTTACTTTGACTTGCTTTACTGAGTAAAGCTATCAAGTATCTACTCCAGAGCTTGTAAAAGCAGTTGTAAGTAACAAAGGATGAAAGTCTTTGGACTCGGGCATTCCAAGGGATCCACCGCTTTCTACTGTGTAGCATGTGCAAGTGATTCCATCTCTGAGCCTCAGTTTCCTTATCTAAAATATGGTAATAATAAATACCTCCTAATAGCATTGATGTGCCTATTAACTGAGATATGATGTAAAGCAACTGACCCAATAAATGATGGCTAATAATATCTAATACTGTAGTAGAATCCTGCTCCTGCTTGTGAAATGTTTTCTTAGTCTGTCTCTATGTACCACCACCAAGCCATGAGATTTTTGCTCTTACCAGTCATGGAAAAGAAAAATCAGATCTGGCTCTGGCTTAACTGCTTGGATGATTCTGACCTCTAGGGATGAATAATCTCACACTTTCTGTTCTGATCTGAAGTGGGTATAGTTCTGTTGGAGGTACAATTAGAGATAGTCAAGGAACAGAAATGTTAATAATAGAATGTACTGTTTAGCTCAGTACCTTAAATTCCAAATTATTTATGAAACAACCCTTTGAAAATGTGTTTGCATTGATACTTTCTTTTTTCATATATATATATATATATATATATATATATATATATATATATATATATATACACCTGTTCTTTAAGATTCTGCTAACTTTTTACCTCTTCCATGGTAACTTTGATGATCTTTTTTTTTCTTATTCATTCTTTTTTTTTTTTTTTTTTTTGGTGGTATGCGGGCCTCCCTCTGCCGTGGCCTCTCCCGTTGCGGAGCACAGGCTCCGGACGCGCAGGCTCGGCGGCCATGGCTCACGGGCCCAGCCGCTCCGTGGCACGTGGGATCCTCCCAGACCGGGGCGCGAACCCGGCTCCCCTGCATCGGCAGGCGGACGCGCAACCACTGCGCCACCAGGGAAGCCCCCTCTTATTCATTCTTGAAAAATATTTTTGGTGTCTTAATCCCTGCTCTTATCACAGTCTTCTTCAGAAAAGACTTTTTTGTGTTTGTGTTCATTGTCCCATTAGATAAGGAGCTCTTTGAGGGAGAAAGGCCTCTGTTTTGGACACTTCATGCATTCTGAGTAATACCTAACACAGTAGCTCAGACATATTAAGCAATTAGTATATATTTTTGAACTACCTCTGTTGTTTGGTCATCAATATAACTCATATGTACTAAAAAATTATCTGTGCTGTCTATCTGTAAATTCAGTGCTTTAAATTCCTGAAGACCGTTGTCAGAATACCTCAACCAGCAAACTCTTTACCAACTTAAAACCCTTTAAAATTATCACAGAAATATTTGCTACTAAAATACAATAATATTTTCATTCATTCTCTGTAAAATCTACTTCATCAATTTACACCTCATCTAGCCACATACTCAATGACCTAGAGACTCAAATTTCTGGTTGTGCTTTAAGCCCCCCTGCTTCTGAATACAAGATAAGAATGTGAGGGCTTTGTTACTGTACTGTTTTATACCCAGGCATAAGTTATAGCAACAGAGAGCAGAGTTTCTTTGTGCTTCTCATTGGCTTTGGTTCGCTGCCTTAAATGGAGTAAGTCAAAGCCATGTTTTCATGCCATAGACATGCTATTCAAATACCAGTATGACCATATTTGAAAAGCCACCCTGTACCACTTTATTGTCACAGATGTCCTTTACATCTAACAAGGGTAGTTTCTCCTCATGTCAACAGTAATTCACTTTAACAGCTGTCTCTTTTGACAAGCTTAGTGTTAGATTCTAAAATGACAGGGTGACAGTTTTCTTTTTCTTGAACAGAACATAGCAGATTAACTATTTGAATACAGGAGCATCAAATGTATTTAGAGCACATTTTAAATTTGTTTCTAACTAAGCTGAATAGGCTTTGGGATCTTATTTATATGATTGCACTGTGTATTGAGCCGCTGAAGCTAAAAATTCAAAGTATTTTTCAGGGTCCTTCATTCTGTATCTGAAGTCTGCTAATGTAAAATTAAAAAATTAAATGGAGGTAAAGCAATTATTGAAAAAAAAAAGCAGTGGAATTTGAGAAACTAGTGGAATAAGCACTTGAGTTGCATTGTCCAAACTCATCAGAGTTCTGTGTGGATCAGGCAAGAGTTAAAGTGCTTGCTAATATCACAGCTGATGGTATCATAAGCTAATTTTTTTTCCATTGTAGACTGTGAGCACATCATCTTCTCTAAGTAAAGCTAGCTATGAGAGTTGGTCCTGTGTGAAATAATGTACATAACGACAAGACTGGTCTATGGTACTTTCATGGCTACCTTTTATGTGTTTTCTTCCTTCTTCTAATGTCTGACTGCCTCCAAGTAAAACCCAGGAACTTTACCTGTCTCCTGTTTGATCCTCTTGAGTTCAACAAAAATTGAAGTACTTTCTGCCAGATACTGAGCTGTTCACTGGGGGTACTGGGAGGAACAAAGGCAGATATAACCCATACCTTCATGGAGTTTTCAGTCTATTAAGGTATTCATTTTCTATGACTACCATAACAAATCATCATAAACTTAGCAGTTCAAAACAACACAAGTTTATTATCCCACAATTCTGTATGTGAGAGAAGACTGAACACAGTGTTGCTCAACTAATACCTCTGCTTAGAAGCTTACGGTGGCAAAATAAAGGTATTCATAGTGCTGTATTCCCTTCTGCCGACTGTAGAGGAGAATATGTTTTCTTGATCCTACAAGCTATTGGAAGAATTTAATTCCATGTGGTTGTAGAACTGAGTTCTCCATTTTCTTGCTGGCTGTCAACTGAGGGTTGTTTCTAGCTTCTAGATGTCACCCATATTTTTTGTCTCATTACCTCATTTCTCCATCTTCAAAGCAAGCAATGAAGAGTCCCTCTTATGCTTCAATTCTCTCTCTCTCTTTTCTTCTACTACATCTCTGACTTCAGCCGGGTTTCCTGCCTTTAAGGAGTCATGTGATTAGATTGGACCCACCCGAATAAACTCCCTATTGCAAGGTCCATAACCTTAATAAAATCTTCAAAGTCTCTTTTGTCTTCTATGCTAAACATAGCTACAGGTTTTGCGGATTAGGGCATGCATGTCTTGGGAGAACCATTATTCTGCCGACTTCATGGGAAGAATAGAGAAAAAACAAGGCTGTTAATTTATAAGAAAAGTACTGAATTCTATTTGGTAAATGTTACAAGAAGGACCTAACAGATAGGTTCAGGAAATATCTTCCTAAGGGAATGATTTCTAAGTTGTGATCTAAAGAATGAGTAGGAGTCAGCCAGAAGAATAATGGCATGTGGGAGAAAAGTTTCAGAAGGAAGAAGTAAGTATAAATGTCTACAGATAAGAAAAGAGTACTGAAGATACAATAGAGTCCATTTAAAGAACTGAAACCAAACCAGTATTGTTGCATCAAGGTGGGAAGTGGGGGGTGGTAGGGTTATAAGGCTGGAAAAGTGAACAAGAACCATATCATTTGGAGTCCTCTGGACTATGTTAAAAGTTTACGTCTTTATCCAGAAACATTGAAAGCCCATTGAAGTTTTCTGCCTAGAAATGCCCCCATGCTTAAAATCTGTGGCATAGCGCCTAAAATTAAGGTGAAATATTATGTGTACCTTGGCATTTAGAAAAAACTGAAAAGGCCTCACATGGCCTAACTGCAAGTTCCTCTTCCTATTATGGTCACTCAGAAAGGTTCCCTATCCTAACGACCATTATTATTAGAGGGGAGGTACAATGACTGCTTATCCCTGAGTATAAGGCTTCAGTTCCATGACAGATCATGGAATTATTAAACAAGCCAATCATATAATCCCATGGGAACCAGGTATTACCTCCTCCTCTTAATATTATACTACTATGCTTGTTTCCCATCCCCCTGGTTTCACTTTGTTTCTGAGGACAAGCCCCATGTAGTCCTGAATGATATGTTGTTTGCTCCTCCTCTAAGCTGTGAGTATATGTGACTAATATACTGCTGTAGATTTCATCTTTCCAGGACAAGGTATTGTGTGTTTGGTCATCAACATAACCCTAGCATAGAAAGTCTATCCACACCAATGGGTAAAGAGCAGTTGAATAAAATAAAACCTAGACCCCTTTCTTCACCCACAATTTTAATCTAAACCTTAACTACTTTTTAAGAGGGCACTTATAGTAATAAAAAATAGTAAATTGCACTAAATAATTTAGATACAGATAACATTTTAACACCCTCCTTCAACCCTGGTCATGTGGGTTGGTAGACAGAGGATGTGTATTTTTATAGAGGAAAATCAGGGAGTGTATGGCCCCTCCCAAAAGAGTTTATTAACCGTGTAATTATATTAATATACTTGGTAATGGGAGAAATATTTGGGCATGGAGCTTTGACTGATGGCCCTCATTATACTACTTATATCCATGCATAAAATAGGTCTTGCCGGCCAGCTAAGAAAATCCTTCCAGGCCCAAAGTGAAAAGAGTTTATAATCAGGAGCCAAACTATCTAAATTTTATATCCAGTTCTACGACTAACTTGCAATATAACCTTAGATAGATCATTTCCCTCCCTTGTTTCTCAGTATTTCTATTTGGAGAAAATCCATAAAATGGTTAGACTTAATAGTCTATAATTTTATTCACTCTTCACATTTTATAATTTTATAAAAATTCATGAATAAGACTTTAAAGAGATCAACTTATCACTGAACTCATGGACAATAATAAATATTGTGTAGCCTTTTGAAAAGTGATGAGCTATTACAAATTCAGCTTCTGTGGTGCAAGAGAATGTTGTCTATTTTTAGTTTATTAGAGTTCATGGAAAGCAGGCAAATTTTTCAGATATTAATTTCCACCTCTTCCAATAGCATTTGTGAAAGTCACCTTAAATGGTTTACTTGTCTGTCCCAGAGTTAATGTTTATTGTGACTTTATCACAATAAAATGTCACATCTGAGAATTGATTTATGAGGCTGTTTTGCTGAATGATAACTACCTTAATCAATTTGCACTTTCCCATCTTAATCAGTTTTATCTAACAGGAAGAAGAAAAATTACATATGATTAGCTTATAAAAGGTCAGTTCTCATTTCACTATGTATCTCTGACTTCCCCTAAGTGCTTACAGTTTAAATTCAGCTCAACATAAGGTACCAAATCACCTCTCCTAAACTAGGACTCAATATAGCTTCCAGGAGCTGAAACTAAGGAAGTCGAAGAACTAATCACTATGGGTATTCTACATTCTTACAAGAATAAACACAGGCCCGTGATTAACCATATTGTTGGGGAAGAACACATTTTCCTCTATCCTTCTAGTTTCTTCTAGCTGGTCTGAAAATTAAGTTGACATGAGACAGATTAACAGGAGAAAAATCAAACAAAAAGTTTAATAAGATTATACATGGGAGAGACTGAGTAAAATGTGTAACTTGCCAAAATGGCCAAAACCCTCACCTTAAAGATCATCCTCAGCTAAAGACAGAAGAGGATCTTGAGAGTGGGAACAGTTCGTTATGCAAGATTGCCTGAAAAAGCACAAATAACAGGAATAAGTTTGTTATGCAGATTTAAGTAATTGCCTTCTTCACTGATAAAAGTTTCAAGAAATTTGGCCATCTTCATTTCCTCATAGAGGAAGGGAGAAACCCTTACAAATAGAGATACCCTTATAAATGTAAATGTTTCTTACAAAAGGGTAGTTCCTACTTAGTTTTCAGTTTTTCTCATGTTTGATGTTTCTCAGAAAATAACCAGATTAAAATAATATATATGCCAATGAGACATAGTTTTAAGGTGATGGATTCTGCTTCCCTACAATCCCAGGACTCTGTCTCTAAGAATACATCAAGGTCATAGTTGTGTCTTTTTATAACAACCTCAATATTCAGATATGTATTAACAAACATGAGCTTACCTCAATGTAATTTTTTTTTTTTTTTTTTTTTTTTTTGCGGTACGCGGGCCTCTCACTGTTGTGGCCTCTCCTATTGCAGATGCGCAGGCTTAGGGGCCATGGCTTATGGGCCCAGCCGCTCCACTGCATGCGTGATCTTCCCGCACTGGGGCACGAACCCATGTCCCCTGCATCGGCAGGCGGACTCTCAACCACTGCACCACCAGAGAAGCCCCCTCAATGTAATTTTTTGTCTCAGTTTCAGGGATACAGCTATAGTCCTCAGTAATGTCCTCGGAAAAAACTGAACCTCACTGCTCTTACACTGTGTGTTTTATTCAGTAGACATATCTTTGACTAAAGAAAGGAAGGAGTGGTAAAAGTTGGTGATGAACAAAAGTAAGTTAAATTTATCCCATCCCATATTTACTTTATAAAACTTAACCATTTTACTCACTTATTTATAATGGCTTATTCCACTAAGAATAATGTCCTCAAAATTCATCCATGTTGTAACATGTGTCACAATTTCATTCCTTTTTAAGGCTAAATAATATTCTGTTTTTTGTATATTCCACAATTTGTTTATCCATTCATCCATTAATGAACACATGAGTTTTCTTCCACCTTTTGGCTATTATGAATAAATGCTACTATGAAAATTGGTTACAACTATATGAGTTCCTGTTTTAAATATTTTGGAATATATATCAAAAATGAAATGCTGGATCATATGATAATGCTATGTTTAATTATTTTTAAGAAACCACCATATTGTTTTTCATGGCAACTGTACCAGTTTATATTTCCAACAGCAATGCACAAGGGTTCCAATTTCTCAGCATCCTCACTATCACTTGTTATTTTTCTATTCTGTTTAATAGCCATCCTAATGTATGTAAAGTAGTATCTACTTGTCATATTGATTTGCATTTCCCAATGTCTATTGATGTTGAGGATATTTTCATGTATTTATTTGGCTACTTGTAGGTCTTCTTTAGAGAAATGTTCTCCAATTCAACAACACAAAAGAAAGCAACCCAATTCAAAAATGCATACCCAGTTGATACACTACTTTATGCAAGAGCTATATAAATGTCTAGGAGCTACTATGTGTGCTCTAAACAAAAGCCTTATGTTCTGTAGCCACAGGGATGACATTGCTGAAAGTCAGACATAGTAATTTATTTTGCACTGGCTAACTTACAAAGCAATTTGAACTCTCAGACTCACAAGGTATCTACTGTTAATGTGAGAGTATCAACAGGGAAAGAATGGGATCATGTAGGTTTGGATGGGGACATGTGGGAAGAACCTTATGAATCTGGGGAATTGAGCCCTTAAATTATGATGAGTATTTTTTGCCAGTGGAAGAGGTCTCCCCACCCTCAGTGGAATTGGTCTCCCAACCCCCAGCAAAAGTGGCTTCCTCAATCCCAGCAGAAGTGACTTCCCCATCCCTAGTGGCAGCCACACCCACAGAGGTATTAGCCTTTCCACCTCCACCTCAGGGGATTAGCCCAACATTGCTTGAGGAAATGTTAGCTGTCTCCCCTGAAGCAGATGTCATGGAAGACAATGCTGATTCTGCTCGGGATCCACACCCACCATCTCCTCTGTGCTTCTGGGCCAGTAACTAGACTCAAGTCCCAACAGAATCCTAAAGGTAAAGTTGAAAGTATGATCTATGAGAAGGTACAGTACACTCCAAAAGAACTACTTGATTTTTCTAATTTATACAAGCAAAAATCTGGGAAACATGTATGGGATTGGATACCAAGTGTGTATTATATTCAGAAAGTTGGATCAGTGTGCATTTATTGATATGAGCTTATTAAGCAGAAATTCTGGACTTAATGTTGCAGCTCGAGGAGTTAAAAATATCTCTAAAACTTATTGGCTGACTGGCTGAAACGTGGATCAAAAGATGGTCCACTGTGAGTGAATTAGAAATGCCTGATCTTCCTTGATTTAATGTAGAGAAAAGGATTCTGAGGCTAACGGATATTGTAATGTTGAAAGCAATTTGTCATTTAAGATTTACTCACCCACATTGGGAGGGTTCAGAACACACACCTTTCACTAATATTTCGAGAAATAAATGTGTGAGGGGAGCCTCCAGCATCCTTAAATTGCTCCGTGATTGCTCTTTTCTGTAGGCCAGACCTTACAGAGGGAAACACAACCACATAATTGAAAAACCTAGATGCCATGTGATTAATTGGATCCTTGGGTGGCAGGAGCCATATGGCAGCATTCAACTGCCAAAGGCAAGGTGGGTGTGGTTGCATATGCTGATTGGACCTATTAAGAAGGAAGTAGTAACTTCTGTATACTTATTTGTAAGACATTTGCATGTCATACACCTATAGATGAACCACAGAGTAGTCCTTTATAATTTTTTCATAAGATGATTCTGTCATCTGCAGATAATGACTCTCATTTTGAGAAATAGGTGTTAGGCTGCTACTGGGCTCAGCAGAGACTGAACACTTAACCAAGGAACACCAAGTTACCATGCAAACTGAGCTGTCCATAATAAACTGGGTGTTATCTGACTCAACAATTCATAAAGTTGGATGTGCCCAGCAATATTACATTATCAAATGGAAATAGTATATACATGATTGGGCCCGCATAGGTTCTAAAGGCACAATTAACTTATTTGAAGAAGTGGTCCAAATGAAGCAACTGGCAAAGGATTAATCTCCAAAACATACAAGCAACACATGCAGATCAATATCAAAAAAACAAACAATCCAATCCAAAAATGGACAGAAGACCTAAATAGACATTTCTCCAAAGATATACAGATTGTCAACAAGCACATGAAAGAATGCTCAACATCATTAATCATTAGAGAAATGCAAACCAAAACTACAATGAGATATCATCTCACACCGGTCAGAATGGCCATCATCAAAAAATCTACAAACAATAAATGCTGGAGAGGGTGTGGAGGAAAGGGAACCCTCTTGCACTGTTGGTGAGAATGTAAATTGATACAGCCACTATGGAGAACAGTATGGAGGTTCCTTACAAAATTACAAATAGAACTACCATACGACCCTGCAATCCCATTACTGGGCATATACCCTGAGAAAACCATAATTCAAAAAGTCATGTACTAAAATGTTCATTGCTGCTCTATTTACAATAGCCAAGACATGGAAGCAACCAAGGTGTCCATCAACAGATGAATGGATAAAGAAATATGGCACATGTATACAATGGACTATTACTCAGCCATAAAAAGGAATGAAACTGAGTTATTTATCATGAGGTGGATGGACCTAGAGTCTGTCATACAGAGTGAAGTAAGTCAGAAAGAGAAAAACAAATACCATATGCTAACACATATGTATGGAATATTTTAAAAAATAGAGAAAGAAAAAAAATGGTCAGAAGATGTTAGGTGCAAAATGGGAATAAAGATGCAGACCTACTAGAGAATAGACTTGAGGATACGGGGAGGGGGAAGGGTAAGCTGGAACAAAGTGAGAGAGTGGCATGGACATATATACACTACAAAACGTAAAATAGATAGCTAGTGGGAAGCAGTTGCATAGCACAGGGAGATCAGCTCGGTGCTTT